>NC_132855.1:38363221-38674721 GCF_048164855.1 Canis lupus baileyi
GTTTTTATTATTGTTATATTTTAGCCATATAGAATTTAACTTTTTGAAGTTTCTAAGTTCAGATCCTCCATTAGGCATTATTTAGCAAGAGGTAGGAGTAGAGATGAATATTTTTATGGTTCTTTTTTTTTCCCCTATTTTCTTTTTTTTTTTTTAATTGGAGTTCAATTTGCCAACATACAGCATAACACTTAGTGCTCATCCCATCAAGGGCCCCCCTCAGTGCCCATCACCCAGTCACCCTGACCCCCTGCCCACCTCCCTTTCCACTACCCTTTGTTCATTTCCCAGAGTTAGGAGTCTCATATTTTGTCACCCTCACTGATATTTTCACTCATTTTCTCTCCTTTCCCCTTTATTTCCTTTCACTAATTTTTATATTCCCCAAATGAATGAGACCATATAATGTTTGTCCTTCTCCAACTGACTTACTTCACTCAGCATAATACCCTGCAGCTCCAACCATTTGAAGCAAATGGTGGGTATTTGTCTTTTATGGTTCTTTACAAATCATTCTCTAGATTCAGCTCCCCATAGCATCTCTGGTTTAAAATGTCTCCAAATCACTTCGGTGTCCATTGACAGATGAATGGATACAGAAGCTGTGGTCTATGTATACAATGGAGTATTACTCAGCCATTAGAAAGGACAAATACCCACCATTTGCTTCAATGTGGATAGAACTGGAGGGCATTATGCTGAGTGAAGTAAGTCAATTGGAGAAGGACAATCATTATATGGTTCCATTTATTCGGGGGAATATAAAAAGTAGTAAAAGGGATTAAAGGCGAAAGAGGGAAAATGAGTGGGAAAAATCAGAGAGGGTGACAAAACATGAGAGACTCCTAACTCTGGGAAACGAACAAGGGGTGGTGGAAGGGGAGGTGGGCGGGGGGGAGGGGGGTGACTGGGTGATGGGCACTGAGGGGGGCACTTGACAGGATGAGGACTGGGTGTTATACCATATGTTGGCAAATCGAACTCCAATAAAAAAGTATACAAAAAAAAATTAAAAAAAATAAAATGTCTCCAATCATTGACCATATAATAGAGAAATTATTTATTGCTTATTGAGGGAGATAGCAGGATGGTTGCCCTGGGGATCATTTTGAAATATATGGGGAACATTTTTTTTTTTGAAATACAAACGATTTTATTATTTTTTTCTTTTTCAATTTTCTTTTTTTTAATTATTTTTCATTTTTTTATTTTTATAAAATGGGGAACATTTTTGATTGTCACCAGCATTTTGATTGTCACATTTTTTATTCTACTGACACTCAGTGGGTGGAGTCCAGGATATGTCTTAAAAAATATATTTTCTTGAAAACATGCCAAAACATGTTTCCTGTTGATATGATAATATTTTCTCCATACTGTATTTACATATGCAAACAATAAATTGGAACACATCCATTTCCTGTCCTAATAATGGGTAACATAAGCTTGAGGTGAGTGTGGGCACCAGGCAGATACTCAGCAGAGAGTGTCGAAATACATGAAATGGATTTGTCAACTAAGAGTAGTAATGATCCAAAAGAATTCTATTGGGGAACATAGCTATTCTCATCCTCATTTTGCTTTCCATTCTATATTCTCTAGTAAAGATTGTGACCTCATGGTAGCCAGTGGAATTGTTTTTGCTCAATATTATTCCGTTTGCTCTGGGTGCTGTTTGTTCCAATGTAAATGTGGAGGGCAGGAAATAACCAAGTCTGTTTTTATCTATGAGTGCATTGTTCCCTGGAAATATAATTATTTTGTTCATTTGAAATTGCCTTTGATCAAGCAAGTTGGTAGAAGCCAGAAGTTTTGTTTTTGTTGCCTGCAGATGGCAGTGATTATTAACTTGTCATTCTGAACACAAGATGTTGGTTTTACCCAGCTTCTATCTAAAGTGCTATATTAATGGGAAGGTTTATCGTGTTCTAATATAAATTAGTTAAGAGTCGCACATTACCTTGGAAGGAGGGAGCTGAATTTATATGCTTAACATTATGCATTTTAAATATTAGGCAACCAGACATGGAACACAAAAGGCTTATTGAATTAACATATGTAAAACATCAAATAGTGACAAAAAGCTTAAGAGCAGAGTTTATTATCGTGTCCACACTTAAGTAATGCATCCTAGAAAACGAGATCACAAAATAAAAGTTACGATAAATTTTGTACTTTAAATTTTAGCTCCAGAGCAGGATGTGGCAGTAATGGGTGATTGTTCCTTGAAGACATTGGCAAGATACATTCTGGAATGCAGACAACAATGCCATTCAAATGGAAGGAATCATGAAAGGCAATGGGACTCAAACTGCAAGCACCATCTACCTTTTATATAAGCTCTTGGATGATATATGCAATTTTAAAGTCATAAGGAAGATATAATGGAGCTGCAGAAATCTGGGAAGAGTCCACTAACTTAGTCAAGAGAAATAAGTAGGAATCATGTGCTTGTTGATTCAAAAGGTGATTGTTCATCATAAAGGAGTGGGAATGTGATGAGAATCATTTTTTCAGGTCACCTTACCTTAAAGGGTCACCTTACCTTAAATGGGGTTAATATAGGATATATAAAGAGCAGTGTTGCTTTCAATTGTGTATATGCACGGAGGCTGCATAAGAAAAGAGTGTAGAAAATGGAAACACAAACATGTTTAAGGCGATATACCCAGACATGTTATTTTCTAACATGTTACAAAAGGATAAAAATGGAAGTTTTGGGGATACATCTTTGCTCCTCTGAGGCTAAAGTAACTTAGTGAAAACAGTTCTTTTCTACAAATGACTCTTGGTTATAGGACAAACCACTTGAACAGGAAGGACTTCAAGTTAAACTCAGTGCCCATACATTCCTATTTTGATCGGAATTACAGATTAGTTTAGAAAGGTAAATCCAAAGCATTGTACTATCACGAAAATGCAGATATATTGGATAATCTTACTGAAGGTACTTAGAGGAGGGTGGATAAGATCTTTTTGTAGATATCAGAGAGCTGTGCATTAAATGCAATGACATTAGATTTGTAATTCTATAACTGCCTCTTTTAAAAAGGAGAGAAATGAAGATCAAGATGATGGGTGGAAAAAATAAAGATTATAAGAGGGATGAGCCTGAATATGAAATGTTTTTATTTAGCAAAACTCTCTGGGCAATGGAGCTGCTAACTCTCTTCATTTCCTTTGTTTCTTTCTCTCCAAGCCAAAATTTTCTCATTTTTGATTCAGCAATTATTTATCAAGCTCCTACTCTAAACCAGTATTATAGGCCAACAGTAGTCTCTTAACACATGTTTATTTAGTGGGTAAATTATGATAGTGGTAAGACAAAGAAGATCAAATCGTACTTTCCATCTTCAGATGGACAGAAAGGAAATAACGGGCAAGAGAAGAACAGAATTGAAGAGATGGGATACTGATTTACTAGAGAAATAACTATAATGTACTGTGCCCTGAATCTCCCTAAGTACCACTTTAACATCATTCTACAAATTTTGAAATTGGGTTTTATTTTCATTCTGTTCAAAATACATATTTCCGTTTTGACTTCTTCAACCCATGAGTTTCTTAGATCTGTTTTAGTTTTAAAATATCTGGGGATTTTCCAGATTTCTTTCTATTGTTGATTTCCTAATTTAAATCCATTCTGGTCAGAAATCATTTTGCATGATTTGAACATTTTAAAATTTATTGAGGACTTTTTGGGGGTCTGTTTTTAAATTTAAAAATTTTTTCTTGGCAAGTAATTGTACAAAATGGGAATCTTTGGATTTGGATAGTCACTTCGTATATTGTCAAGTAAAGCTAGCTGCTGTAACAAAGAACCCCCAAATCTCAGTTGCTTAACATAATACATATTTTTATCTTTTTCATAGTCCAAAGTGTGTTTGGTGGGCAGCTTTTCCCATAATGATTTGGGTAGCCAGGCTCTTTTATTTAGTGGTTCCATCATCCTTTATGGTAGTCTCAAATTTTCACACTGGAACAAACCTCTGCATTCTGTTGCCTAATGAGTAAAGAGAAAGAACATGGAAAATCATAATAAAAGTTCTAGAGATCAAGCCTGAAGATGCTTTAAATTACTTCTGCCCTATTTCCACTAGCTGGAATTCAATCACATGGCCCAACTTCATAGTAAAGGGGGATGGAAATGTTGCTTAGAGGTGTTCTCAGGAAGAAGAGAAAAAATATGGATGTTGAGAATTCTCTACTGTAGTACATTTAGAATTATCTGGAACTAGGCTTCTTCCTACAGAGGCACATATTCCTCAATTTCTTAAACTTTCTAAAGTCATCTATTCCATTCATGTCTAAATAGCGCATCTCAGGATATGTTCCTGTATAACTGCAGAAAATTACATTGAAGTCCTTATAGGATTTCAGTTTGTCACCCATAATTCAAGAGCTTTTCCCCTTGCTTTTGATGTTTTATTTCTGCTACTTCAGGTTGTCCCACTTCATTATAAAGAACTTGCTTTTTTGGTTCTTTAAGACCTCACGAACACAAGATAGACAACGAATAGTACTAATTATTAGCAAAGCGTTATTGAAGACCTGGGTAGACAATCAAGAAGGAATTCCAACATGGAAAAGAAAGGTACTTGATATTGCTGTTTCAAACCTCTAGCAACCAAACCCTGCCGCTGAAGCCTCTCACTGGCAATTTCTTTCCAGATTTTAGGACCTGGCCTATTGGCATGCATATGGAGGCTATTCTAAGCCCATCTCTCAATTTCTTCCCTCTCATCCCAAAGTCCTCCCTGAAGCCAACAACCAACCAACTAACCAACCAACCAACCAACCAGCAGCTTCTCAGCTGCCAGAATAATCAGCAAAATACTCACTTTAAGAAAATCAAAACTATTGGCCAGCCAATCAGATAATAACAAAGCCAGTAGGAAATAGCTTCTCTGCTGAAGGGAGACTTCTTTTACCTAATTATGCTGAACAATTTCAACTTCCTTTAGACTCAACATTTCTGACACAGAGCAGTCTTTGGTGTTGGCTTTGTCCATTTAAGGAGTTTAAGTAATCTTCTCCCTATTGTGATTCCCTACTTCCTAGAGAAACTATTTTTTGGTCTTTGCATTGTGTTTTTGTTTATTTTATTCCTTCACCATTTTTTACTCATTTTAGTGGTGGTATATTCTATTAAAGTTTTCATAACTTCAGCAAATTGTGAAAAAAATGAAAAGACAGTCCTTCAAAGAATCATTAAAAGTAGACATTCTCAAATAGAACCACCAGAGGATCATCTAAAACTCTTGATCCTCAAACTATCCTCAAGAGCCAATTAGATTAGAATGGAGGGGAAGTGGGGATAGTTATGGATGCTTTTTTTTTTTTTTTTTTTTTTTCAGTTCTTCCTGTGATTTCATGGGTAGCCAAGATTGAAAACTACTGGATATCATAGAGATCCATTCTCAATTTCAAGGTGTTAACTTTTAGATGATGGTCAAATTGGAACAAGATATATGTGTTTACAAAATTAGAGAGCTAGGTGTACCTTTAGAGCCATTTCTCTTGGGAAATAGCCTGCAATTCGCTCATATTATCACTGTTTGCAGATCCTGACACTGGGTTATAATACATTGACTTCTTGATGAAATTAGATTGCTGTTTTCTCTGCAAGCAAAAGTATCAACCATGGTAATCACTTGACTCAGATTTGTACATTTCAAACCTAGGAATGATTCTCACTGCCAGTTGAATTTTATCCATGGGTACTTAAAACATTTCACACTAAATATCATTTAAAGTAAAAAACACTTTACTTAATTTCCCATGATCAAGATCATTAGACTGATGGTAAAACTTTTAGAATCAGTGGTGTGAAAAAAAATGTGAGAATGATTAAATAACTTTATAAGATATCCTAAACTCCCAGCCCACCAGGTGTATAACTGTGACAAAAATAAATTAATTTTAAGATTAATTATTTTGGCCCAATGTTAGCTTCTCAAAATAGTGAAAATTGTTTGAATCTCCTGAATCCTACTCTTTTCACAATTCAACAGATGTTTATAAGGGAATTGGAGAATTTTGTACACATATGTGATATGTAAAGAGTTATTGCCTTTAAGACATCTTTTTACCCAATTCTCACTAATTAGAGGCTGGTTGAGTAGCTACCTTTTCTCCATTGAGGTTCCTATTCTTATTCCATAACTGTCTGGGGTAGCATTACATTTTAGTCAGATGCTTTTCAGGTCATCTTTGACTATATTCTCCTTATCCCCTAACTCCAGGGTCAAAATAAATAATTTCTCACTTTGGAATATCTTTCAGATATTTTGCATTCTCTACATTACCACTGTTGCCTTTTGTAGGTCAGGGCTTTATTATTGAACTTCCTAGGCGGCACTCCACCTTTCATAGGCCTTTCTCTTTTTAATTTGCCCATTCTTTTATGAGCCCTCCCTCTTGGTCACCACTTTCAGCATAAAAGCCATAAATCTATACTCCTGTTTCTTCAGGAATTTCTTTTCTTTTCTTTTTTTTTTTTAAAGATTGTATTTACTCATTTGAAAGAGAGCATGAGCAGAGAGAGATGCAGAGGGAGAAGCAGACTCCCTGGGAGCCTGAGGTGGGGCTTGATCCCAAGACACCTGGGATCATAACTTGAGTGAAAGACAGATGCTTAACCTACTGAGCCACCCAGGCGTGCTTCAGATCTTTCATCAACGGGATATTCTTTGACTCTCCAACATATTTCCAGCTCCCATCAGTGTTGGCAATGCAGATCTTCCATAGGATAGTCTTTTTTTTTTTTAATTTTTATTTATTTATGATAGTCACACACACAGAGAGAGAGGCAGAGACATAGGCAGAGGGAGAAGCAGGCTCCATGCACCGGGAGCCCGACGTGGGAATCGATCCCGGGTCTCCAGAATCGCGCCCTGGGCCAAAGGCAGGCGCTAAACCGCTGTGCCACCCAGGGATCCCCATAGGATAGTCTTAATTTCTAAAAGGTGGGGAGGCGTGGTTGGTACCTAAGATTAATTATAAGTTATTTTGAATATTGCTTTTAATGCAACACAATTCTCTGAAGATGAAGTCTAGTTGATTTACAAAAATACAATTCATCTATTTCCCCCAGAACCAACTACTCTGTGCTTTGGTTACATCACTCTGCCCCTTGCCTCAGCTATAAAGGTAGGAGAGTAACTCCTGATGCCCATCCACTCCTTGTAAGCAATGAGCAGTCAAAGGAGACAGTAGCCAAATAGATGTCTCTGAAAAGGGGGAATGTGTGTCAACATTTTGTTCATTGTTTTTCATCCAACTCCCACCTCCTTCTCTTACGTTTGTATAGCAAATCTCAGACATAATGTCTTTTCACCTCTAAATACTTTATTATACATCTTTAACACATAAGGATTTCTTTTTTTTTCTTTCTTTTTTTTAACATTTTAACAGATTTAATAGTATAAGGGAGAAAAATAATTTTCCCTCTACCCCTCTGAGTTCTTAGCTGAAACCCATGTATTAAAAGACAGATTAATAAGATAAAAACAAATAGAAATTTATTAATATGTTTACATGGGAGAGCCCCAAGGAAAAATGAATAATTCCCCTAGGTGGCTTAGAATTCAGACTTGAATATCACCTTAACTGGGGAAAGAGGGAAGGAGTATAGGCCTTTTGGGGAAAGTAAAAGGATTTTAGGAAAGATGAATGGGTCATTGGAAAAACAGGTGGGAAGTATAAGTTTGTGACAGTTTGTCAGAATGTGGCATGGACTTCCAGTCTCCTCTCCTATAAGAGTCAATCCTCCCTGTTTGATGAAACTCCCAAGATGGAATCTATGACATATGAGTTCCTTTGGGAAGATCTGTACTGAGGCAGATAAGGGGAATTCAGAGAAAGGCCCTCCCAGTATTTGTCATTTTTTTAAGGCCTATGTTTCAAAATAATCAATATACCAAAGCAGTATATTTGGGGGTGTCATGTCCTGACCTCCTCCAGTCATATTCTGGAGTGGCTCATTCTGTCACCTTTCATCTCATACCCAGTCCATATTCAAGTTTCTGCAATTGTCTCAAAGATGTCTTTTTACAGTTCAGTTTATTTGAATCAGAATCCAAACAAAACCTTCATATTCCTTTTAGTTATTCTCTAACAGTACCACTGTGGTTATTTGTTTTATAGAAGGTCCCGTATTCTGTGCTGTATAACTTTTTCTTCTATCCATGAAATGGTCAGAAACTGGCGAGTGAGAATCTTGGATATAGTTTCTAAGACAAGATTTCTTTATTGTTACTCTTGTATACTTTTTATTACATCACCTTAAGAAACGCATAATGTCAGGTTGTCCCTCTTTCAGAAACAGAGTGGCAGACTAAAACTGGCCACAGGCTCTTTGTCACATCCCCCAAGGAGAGGAGGGAGCCCTTTCCCTCCCTTGAATCTGGGTTGACTCCTGTACCCTGCTTGGCCAATAGATGCCACTCTGCCAGTTACAGCCTGGGCTCCAGCAAGCCTGGCAAAGCTATAAAATAAGTTACACTTAGGGAAACTTGCTTTGCTCTCTGGCTCCTCCACCCTCTTTTCGTTTTTCTCCTCACGCTGCAGGGAAGTGTTTTTATTACTTTTTAGTTTTTATCCTTCCATTGTTTATGAAAATAGAGATACAAATGTATATTTTATATATTTATATGTGCCTTTTTTCATACTCAAAAAGGCAGCACACCATAATTAGTATACTATACATAGCTTTTTTCACTTTACAGTATAATCTGGAGGTTACTGCATATCAGAATGCAGAAACTGGTCTCATCTTGAAGGGAGCTGTGTTGTGAAAATAAAATGGAAAAGCTTTGCCCTAGTACAAGTGATTCTACTATTCTTGTTTAGATACAATTTTGTATTTTTGCCAGCACACCTTTGAGGTGGATTTTTAGGAGTGAGATTGATGAGTCAAAGGGTAAATGCATATGGAACTTTACTAGATGTGGCAAGCTGAAACTTAAGATAATTAAGGAAGTCCATTGGAGACTTGAGAAGGCAGTGGAGAGTGGAGACCCAGAGAGAGTTGTGAGATAGACTCTCGCAGGGCCACAGTGAGAGCAAACAGTTCTTAGAGCCAGCTGAGTGCCTATGAGTGTTGGATTCCAATCTTAGGTCCAGTCCACCTGCATCCTTGAGAATTGTTTTCTCCAGGTAACTAAGGTGGGTCTTTGATCCTTGGAACCAAAAGAATGTAACTAAAGTAGTTAGAAAAGTTCTGTTATTACTATTGTAGGGATCCCTGGGTGGCTCAGTGGTTTAGCATCTGCCTTTGGCCCAGGGTGTGATCCTGGAGTCCTAGGATCAAGTCCCACATCAGGCTCCCTGCATGAAGCCTGCTTCTCCTCCCTCTGCCTGTGTCTCTGCCTTTCTCTCTGTCTGTGTCTCTCATGAATAAATAAATAAAATCTTTTAAAAAAAGTTCTGTTATTACTATTTTAATAAATTTCATCTAATCTCCAACAGAGAAAAATTTCAAACAGAAAAGCTGAGAGAATAGTGCAATGGACATCACTATGTCCACCACCAAAACTCAACAATTGTTAGCATTTTTCATATATACTTTTTCTATGTAAAATAATTTGGAACTAAGTTTCAAAATCATGATACCTCACTCCTTAAAAAGTTCAATATGCATCTTCTTAGATATTCTCCTAGATAACCACAACATTGTTATTAGAATAAAGATAATTAACAATAACTTCTTAATAACACCTGATATCTCATCCATCTTCAAATTTCATTATTTGTAAAATGATATTTTCTTTTTTTTTTCTTTTTTCTTTTTTTTGTAAAATGATATTTTCATTCTCCTTTCTCTCGAAGGAGACTCAACAAAGATATGTATATATATATATATATATATATATATATATATATATATATATATATATATATATAAGTCATGTTAAGGAAGTATTTTTCACTGTGTCATTTATTAAATTTTATTAGAAAGGGTTTTAGCTTTTTGTTGAATAAATTTTAGCATTTATAGAGAAGATCAATTGTCTTTTCTCCCCCAATCCCTTAATATAATTTTATATGAATGGATTTTCCAATAATAATATTTCCTTTAATTTCTTAAATAACTCAAATTAATTTTGACATGTTTTTAAAAAGTTGCTGTTGGATTTTGTTTGCTAACATCCTATTTAATATTTTTGCATTGCTAGAGGAGGGAGTGGTCCATAGCTTTGTCCCTTGTGATGACTTGTGCTTTCATGGGGGCAGGAATAGTTCTTCAGTTATTTTTGCTATTTCTTCTGGAGAAGTGATATGCTTAAACATATATTTAAAAAACTTTTTTGAGGTTAGCTTTGCTAAATTAAATTTTCCTAGAAAATTATCTATTTCATCAAGATTTTCAATGTGTTTATTGTTTGTTGGCATAAAATTGTAATCTCCTAAGATTTTTAATTTCCCCTGTTTTTTGATGGTTACTTCCATCTTGCAATTTCTTATTTTAGGTATATGTACTTGATGTCTCCCCTTTTCCTTGATGAAGTTAGCTAGTGGTTTGTCAATTTATTTGATCTTTTCAAATATCTTTTTCTTCATTTTAAGTGTTCTTTTTAATGACATTAATTTATGCTTTTATTAATTTATTCCTTGTGATTTCTTGTTTTTTTCCTATTTTTTGAGTTGGATGTATTAATTTTCATTATTTCATTTTATTGGTATTTAATGTTATCCATTTCCTTTTCATTGCTGCCTTAATTGAAGCCCATAGATTTTGATAGGTGGTATTTTTCATCAGCATTTCATAAGGATTCTGCAATTTCAGTTTGTACTTTTACCTTGGCCCAAGAATTGTGTCATATTGAATTTTTTATTTCCATGTAGAAGGATCTTTAAAAACTTTATTATGAACTTCTGGTTTATTGCACCATGATTAAATAATATTTTTATTATTTTTACTTGATGAGACTTGATGAAATTTTCTTTGGGAGTTAACATATGGTCCATTTTTATGAGCGTTCCCTGTTTACTTGGGAAACAACATGATATCATTAAGTTTTTGTTTATTCTGCTTCTCCTTGTGGTTTCTGGGTTTTGAAGTTGGCTGCTCTTTTATTTAAGTACATAGATATATTATGGCTTTGGTAGATGTGGCCTTTAGCATGAAAACTTGCCCATCTTTGTCTTGTTTAATGCTTTTTGGCCTCAATTCTACATTGTCAGGTGTCTCGATCTCAAGTTGTGGTTTGCACTCTCCTGGTGTCTGTTTGCTCACCTTTTTATTGTCAGCCTTTAGGAATCACTCTAAGTTTGTTTTATATTCTGCTGTTATGTTTTGCTTTTTTGTGAATTACCTTGAACATTTAAACAAGTCTTTTCCTGATTATAAAAGACATATCTGTTTACCATAAAACAACTGGGAACTAGAGAAAATATTGAGAAGCAAGCAAGCAAGCACTTTAATCCTCTACTCCAAGGACAACTGCTTTTAGCATTGTGCTGCATTTCACTTAGTTGTTTTTGGTTCCTTACAAAACATCTCTTATGCAATATTTCTATTTTATATGTTGCCTATTTTTAAAATAGCATTACTCTTCAATATATGAACTACATTTTCCACTTGTTTTCAGAACTACCAAGTGCAATGTATTCACTTTTTCTGTGCTCCCACATTCAAATATTCAGAATATCCAAGAGGTAGTCATACCTCTGTACATATAGGAGTTTTAAAAAGCTTTCATAGGATTTCTCATTACAAATTTGAATCCTACAAATTTTGTGATTATGTAGAATCTGCTTTTTGCTCTCTGGTCTGACTAGCCTCTTCAATGGTGGGTCACAATGAGTAGTGAGTATGTAAATTATCTACCCTAAGGATGCTTCTAGTCACTCCCCCTGGTAAGCTGCCTACATTCTGATACAGTTGAGAATGATGGGGTTTCAGATCATCTCTGTCTCCTTTTATGCACATATGCTTTCTTCTCAGCAGTTTGATTCTTGCCTAGCTAACTGCTTTTGTTACACTATTTGAGAATTATCTATTTGTCATCATTATTGATCTTGCCTTGATGTTCTTCAACTTCTATGTTGGTCTTCATGATGAATGCAAAGATTTAAAGAAGTTCTTGGGGGAACAACCTGTCGCTTCATTCATCTTCCTGGACTATCTGCTCAATATCTTCCTTGCTCCAACGGCCGTTGTCATAATCCTGGCCTCTTTTTTTACATATTCTTGTGTACAGCAGATATAATGAAGGTGCTGGAGAGACCTATATCAGATGTATTTTCATTCTGAGAAGCATCTGTGAGCTCAAACTTCTCTAGCATATTCTTATTCTTGGTTATTGCCCACTCAGCTTCATAGACCTGAATGAGAATGACAGGCTGATCATTAAATTTAGGTAATAACATTTGTGCCTAC
Source organism: Canis lupus baileyi (assembly GCF_048164855.1). Taxonomy (NCBI): domain Eukaryota; kingdom Metazoa; phylum Chordata; class Mammalia; order Carnivora; family Canidae; genus Canis; species Canis lupus. Next base: position 38,375,607 of record NC_132855.1, read on the forward strand.
TTCATAGAATGAAGGGATCATCAGGGAACAGTGAGGGCTGCAATGAGCACCAAACCCTAGACTTAGATTTTTCTTCAACCATGATGGCTGCCTGGACATCTACCATAAGCAATGGCCTCATGAATGTTTAAGGTCCACCTTAAGTTCTTACTTCTTTTAAAAAGATTTTTATTTATTTATTAACTAGAGACAGAATGAGAGAGGCAGAGACAAGTAGAGGGAGTTGATCCTGGGACTCCAGGATCATGCCTTGTGCTAAAGGCAGATGCACAACCACTGAGCCACCCAGGCATCCCAAGTTCTTACTTTTGAGACAGTTGTGAAAGAGCTTCTGAGTCTTGGAGATATGGGCTGAGCCAGGGACCAAAATGATCATGGACCTGTGACTTGTCTTCATTCTACTTCATGAAGGGTTTTCTCTACATAGTCCAGCAAGCTACAACACAGGCAGGCATTTAGACATCAAAATGAAAATATGTAAGGTAGATGTAGATGAAATTAATCTAAATGTTGTCTAGAGTGCTGAAAGAGTATGTGTTTAAAGTTCCACAAGCATTAGAGAAGCATCAGATGGCCCTCTTGTTTTCTCTAATGTCCTTCTTATGTTTCTCTTGACATTAACATTGAAAAGGTTGACCTTTGGTTAAGGAAGGTTTTCTTCACCCTCTCAGATGTCCCTACTCCCTAGCTGAAGACTAGAAATTATGAATTTACTCTTCAAAAGGGAGGATTAATACAGCGAAAATAGCATCTCCTGTGTCCAAGATTAATACATTTCATTTGACAACAACTATCTTCTCTAAGCCATAATCAGTGGCAGTGGCACTTGGCAGTGGCTCACTGACAATACTATGACCAGTGATGTTTCTAGAAGTGTTTGTACCCTAGCACTGGGAGTCGTTAAAGCTCTGCGTGATGTGCCAGCTTGCCAAAGTAATACCCTGCAATTCTGTTAATTTTGTTCAAACCATACTTTAAATAAATAGTTTTTAATCTCCTTATACTCTAGATTTTTGGCCTGTTTGTCTTACTGGAAAATTAAGTAATTAAATCTATGTCCAATTGTACATTTGACACTAAAGATCATGTGGTGGAGTTGGTTCTAACTTGATTACTTGCGGTATCTGGGATCGATCATTCTGTCTATAAAAGTGACATAGCTATGATAATCTTCTTTCCCTGAGCACTGGCAATGAACTCAGCCATGTCTTCCTGGAAGATACTGTCTTAGGAATCTGTGTTATTTTTGTTTTTGTTTTTGTTTTAATTTTTTTTTTAATTTTTATTTATTTATGATAGTTACAGAGAGAAAGAGAGGCAGAGACACAGGCAGAGGGAGAAGCAGGCTCCATGCACCGGGAGCCCGATGTGGGATTTGATCCTGGGTCTCCAGGATCGTGCCCTGGGCCAAAGGCAGGCGCCAAACCGCTGCGCCACCCAGGGATCCCTTTTTTTTTTTAATTTTTATTTATTTATGATAGTTACAGAGAGAAAGAGAGGCAGAGACACAGGCAGAGGGAGAAGCAGGCTCCATGCACCGGGAGCCCGTGTTTTTGTTTTTTTTTTTAGGAATCTGTGTTAGAGGAGCAGTGCCCACTGTGTGTTTCTTCAACATAGCTTCTGGGGATGATTGACCTGGCTTGACAAAGAAAGACATAGACACCAGTGCTGCTTATGCATAAACTTACAATTTCAAAGATAAAAACATGAAAATATATAAGAACTATATGATAAGCCTGATTTGAGAATTTGTTCATGTATGTCTTTCTGCTTTACATTCAATAATTTAAAATTTTTAAAGGTTTATATGTATTTTTATTGCTTATGGTCTTCAACCTGTTTTTCTCACTCAATGTTTTATCTGTAAGATCTATCTATGCTGATGTGTATACTTCCAATTCTTTCCCTGTTGCATAGCATTTCATTATTTGAATATAGAATATATCTAAATTTATTTGTTCATTTTTCTATTTTCCTGGTGATGTATTAAGTTGTTTTGATTTTTCCCATTATTACAAATAATGCTGCTGTGATTAAGAAAGGATCAATGGATTGAATTATGTTAAACACTGCATCAAAAACATTTGAAGAAAGTGGAAGAGACAACCCATTAAATATATTTCCAGTGCATATAGCCAACAGAGGGTTAGTATTCAGGATGCATAAGAACTTTACAAATCAATAAGAAGAAGATTAAAAAACTCAATTGAAAAATGGGAAAAGTTAAGAGACAATTTTCAGAGGAGCAAAAGAGTAAACCTGAGTAACCAAGAGAACATTAAAAGATATTCTGCCTCAGCACAAATCAACAAAAATGTAAAAAAAAAAAAATAACACCCAACACACTACAAAAATATTAAAAGCATGAAGAAGCCCAAGTGCTAATAAAGATGTGGATTAGTGAAAACCTTTTCACTCAGGTTGAGGAAATTTGAATTGGTATCCTCATTTTGGGGAGCAAATTGGCAATATCTAGTAAACTTCTAGATAGAAAACCCCTGACCAGGTACCTCCAAGACTGAGAATATAGCCCGGAGAAACTCTTTCCTGAGTATCCAGGGAAATGTATGCAAATGCTCTTTATAGTTTTTCAGTGAGCACAATTTAGGTCATGATGGCCATACTATTTTTTTTTTAAGATTTTATTTATTTATTCATGAGAGACACAGAGAGAGAGGCAGAGACACAGGAAGAGGGAGAAGCAGGCTCCCTGCAGGGGAGTGTCCCAGCCATACTAATTTCTAAAAAATTAGAATGACTTAGCTATCTCAATATTTAATTCAGCAGTGTATGTTAATATGAAATAAAATAAACTTTGATGGTTAACAAGAATACCCAATGATTCCAAGGCTACTCATTCATTTTCCTTTATTTTTTAATTTTTTGAAAATATTTTATTTATTTATGGGAGAGAGAGAGAGTACGAGCAGGGGGAAAGGCAGAATGAAAGGGAGAAGGAGAAGCAAGCTCCCCACTGAGCAGGGCACCTGACATGGGCTTCCATCCTGGGACCCTGGGATCATGACCTGAGCCAAAGGCAGTCACTTAACAATGTAGCCACCCAGGCACTAAGTGGCATATTAATCCTTAGGTGAATAAAACATAATAGCTACTGGTTATTAATGTAAGTTAAAAAAATTACTCAAACATCCCATCTCTGCTCTTCTAAGTCTTTCTGTCTCAGAAGGCAAGTTGGAACTTGGCGGGGAGTGTAACATCTTCTGGATTAACCCATCCCAACTTCCTGTCATCTGTCTCCTGTCATGACTGTAGATGACGCTCAGTAATCGCTGGCTGATGGTGATCAGTGAGAGAGGTTTTGCCTACCTATCTCCTGGGCTCTCATCTATAAAGAGACATTAAAGACAACCATTCAGCCACTAGCAGGAAATGAATACCAGACACAGAATGGCTTGTGAAATTACAAAGCACAGACAGGAATAATTCCCTGAAGTTCCATTTTTCACAACTATTCATTCCATTCTTGACTTCTAGGATGTAGAGGATATAAGAATAATGAAACATGGGATGCCTGGGCGGCTCAGCAGTTGAGCATCTGCCTTCGGCTCAGGGCCTGATCCTGGGATCTGGGATCAAGTCCCGCATCAAGCTCCTTGTAAGGAGCCTGTTTCTCCCTCTGCCTATGTCTCTGCCTCTCTCTGTATCTCTTATGAATAAATAAATAAAATCTTAAAAAAAGAATAAAAAACCATGATGAAGAAAGAAGAGAAAACATTGCTTCAGTCCTCTTAGCACATTAGCTAATATTGTGTTTAGAGGGATCCTAAAGTATTTCAGAAGGAAAGTTAAATGTATTATTTTAAAGGTTTTTTTTCTTTAATTTAGAGAAAGATACTGACATTTTTTCCTCTTTGTCAAATGCAGTGTCCTATATATTTCAGCCTGACAAACTGATTTTTCTCTTCCACATAGTTACCAAATTGATGAACACTTCTGTCTCAGTTGGCAAATTGGATTTTAATCTGATAAACTTGATTGTGGGGCCTGTAGTATTCATCTCATTAAACCTGCCAATTGGATGAGGCATTACAGGCAAACAATGTCCTACTTCTGTTTAGAGATGGATACTTTTTTTGTGAATTTTGGGGAAAAATCACCTCAGACTATAGGTAACATGAAAAATTTTCTGCTTTGACAAAATGATTCCTGCTCATAGCACATGTATCCCAACTGTGTACTTCTGGCTGGATTTCTCCTGCTTTATGTAACAGCAATGAGGAGTGACACATTTTGCTTCTTTTTGTTTTTCCCCCATTCAAACTGGCCAGACTCGGGACGGTCATCAACATCCAGAGCAGAACTTGGTTAGTTTCATAATAACATTGCAGGGCAGAAAGCATGGATAAATTGAATATATCTCCTCTAGTTTTACTAAACACTTTGGAAGAATTTCTGCCCTCGACAGTGACCTCCCTTTACCCTACCACTGCCGAAGGGGCCTACTCTTTGAGATTATGTCTCTTTTATATCAATGTGCTCTGTGTTGTTAGTACTCTGCAGAAGTAGAATGGGCCCCCATGTAAAATTTAGTTTTGATGTCAAGACTGATGACGCCACACACACACACACACACACACACACACACACACACACACACGGTATAACAGGTTTATTACTAATATAATGAAACTATCTGGGGAGAGCAGGGCTTGAGGAAGTAAAGAGAAGAGACCGACTTGGGGTTTTTATAGTGATTAGAGGGTGGAGCCATGGGGAATGTTCTGCACATGGGCAGAAACTTGTGCAGTTCAATTTTCAGAGAGCCAACAGAAGGAGCATCCAAGGTTGCTTCTGAGCATGCCCAGATATGGGACACACCCAAAACAGGCTTAAAAGTTGTCAGCAAACATAAAAATAAGGAGTCAGACTATTTATTATATGATGTGTGTCCTGTACTTCTATCAGAGCAAAACCATCCCCTACCCCTTAAATAGGGAAATAAGGAACAAGTCTCCGTTTAAAGACAATGACACATATTCATTCACACCTGATGTACAGAGCACATCAAGTCACTACTTCATTAACCTTCTTTAACTTGAGCTCATTTTCTCTACTTTTTAAAAAGATTAATTGATTGATTGATTGATTGATTTATAAGAGATAGAGAACACAAGTGAGCTAAAGTGGGGGGGGGAGAGGGAGAAGCAGACTCCCCATTGAGCAGGGAGCCTCATGTGGGGCTCCATCCCAGGACCCTGAGATCATGACCTGAGCTGAAGGCAGTTGCTTAACTAACTGAGCCATCAGGTGCCCCTTCTCTACTTATTTGTAACATCATGCATTATATTAAGTTTTCTTTAAATTTGACATTTACTTACATTATTTTTGGTTGTTCAAATTTCTTAGCACTTAGTGAAGTCAAGTAAAGTTAAAATAAAATACATATTTATTAAAACAATCTAATTAAGCAGTTTTAAAATCAGCACTCAATTTTAGGCTAAGCAATAAACCTGGTTCCAAATTGTATTATTCACAGACTATTTGAGGAGATAGAGGGAGGTGTTAACAGGAAGGAAGCAGAGAGAATGCAGGGCCTCATTATCTTCTGTAGATTTGTAAGAGAATCCAAAATAGGGAAAAAAAATTGCATGCGCTGAGAAGAACATCTTTCTCTCCTCTTATTAAAGAGGATGAAGGGTTTCGAGACAGGATGGAGGAAATCATTCAAGATGTAAACCAGACAGAAGGGATTCCTGGGATTTGCGGGGAGATCCAGCCCAGTGGCTATGGTGCGTGGAAAAATCAGTGTGCAGCCACCAGGGACATGTCCAGGGAGACATGTCTGGAGTCAGTGCAGGTGAAAGATCTGCCTGGGGCTGGAGCAGGCCCTGGGACTGGCTCTTCGTCCTGGAGGAGCGGGAACAGCCCCAACACCGCGGGTGGGAAAGAACAAGCTTCAGCATGAAGATGATGAAAGAAAGCCTGGCAAGAGCTTCTGTGAATTTCATGAGGCTTAGGAAGAATACAATGGATAAGAGATTCACTGCCAAGAATGTTAAATAAAAATATGAGGAGATAGGTGAAAATGTCCTAGGGAAAAAATATGAAATTGATCCATTGAAGTCTCATTTGATATCAAGTACCAGTAGATGTATAAAAATGAAGATGCCTAGTAATTCTTAGGAGCAAAACAGTAAAATAAATTGGGAACAAAATTCCAGATTATATTCATCCATATGTTTACCCATCTAATCATTCAATGAACCTTTATGGGGTGCACATTGTGTACCAGGAACTGTTTTAAGTGTGCAGAATAGACAGGTAGGGAAGCTGGAGAATCTTTCTTAAGAAGTTTATGGCCTAGGTCAGTGCTTAGAAGAGGGGAGGGATGAATTCTTGATGGGGCAAGTCCGAAGAAGGTGAGGAGGTGGAAAAAAACAAACATACCCTGAGATTTTGTCTATGTAGGTTTTAGGAAGACGGTGTGCCTTTTTATAGGGAGCTGGGTATGGATGTTTTTCTAGAAACAAAATATACTTTATAAATTATAGAAAGGAAACTTAAACGTCAGCTTTCCTACTCCCTCCAGACCTAGGTGAAATGCATATAGAATTTAGTTTCTGGTGAATTCCTAAAGGGAGGAATGAGGATGGAGCTAATTCATTATCTTAAGGTCACTTCATCTACAGAATCTTGGATCTTCATCAGGTCAACCCTCATGTAAAATTCTACTCTTTGTTTACTTTCCACCTCTGCATACCAAGTCCTTTTCATGTTAGAAGGTTTGAGTCCCTGAACTCAACAATGGCAAGGAGAAACAACTGCTATGATTACCTTAGATCAGGGTTTCTCAAGCCTGGCCCTATTGACCTTTGGGGCCAGATACTTGTCCTGTGTACTGTCAGATGTTTAGTGACATCCTAGGCCTCTACCTATGAGTTGCCAGTGGCAGCCCCCTCCCCTGCCCAGTTATGACAACCACATGTCCCCTGCATGTCAAAATCACCCAGGTGAGAACCATTGGCTTAGATCACTCATTCTTCCTTTGGAGCAAGGTTTTACACAGTGCAGAGGGGAGTGGGGTGGTGTGTAATGGATGTTGAGGGGTGTGGCAAACATTGTCAGTTCAGCGCCATCATGTCACACAACTCCAGAGGGCACTCTTTACAGTGTGCTTTATTTGATAGCACTTCTAGCACATCTCCCCTATGAATGGCACTCCCTGAGTTATTCAACAAAGGTACCATGATTATAACCTATCCAACACACAAAATCCCCTTTTGTCCCTAGTAGCAGACACACACCTCACAGAAGGATCAGCCCAGGCACAACTGGGAATCAGCAAAATTCATCTTTTGTGCTTCCTTCCCCATCTATACCTTTTTCTTCAAATTTTCCCACCTCCCACCCTTAGGTTTCCTTGTACTCACTGCCTTCCTCTCAGGAATAAAGTTCTTCTGTGAATGAGTATAATAGGTCTGAGAAGAAGCTGATAAAGGACTGAATCTCTAATAGTGGAAGCACAGTGGTCCTATAACACTTAGTTGTAGTGATAATGGCAGCATTAGCTAATGCACTGACCACTTACTGTATGTGGTTACTATGCCAGGCACAGTCTTTGTATGTCACATTTAAATTTTTAAAAGATTTTATTAATTTATTCATGAGAGAGAGAGGGGGGCAGAAACATAGGCAGAGGGAGACTCAGGCTCCCTGTGGGGAGCCTGATGTGGGACTCGACCCCAGGACCCCCAGATCACAACCTGAGCTGAAGGCAGACGCTCAATCACTGAGCCAACCGGGTGTCCTGTCACACTTAATCTTAACTATCATCTTAAGAGGAAAGTGCCATGGTGACTCCCACAAAGGAAGACTTGGAGAGGTTCAGAAAGTTTTCCAATGTCAAACAGTTAATAGGTAATGCATGTGGCAATCAAACCCAAGTGGTCCAACTCTAGGATGTGGGTTTCTAGCCATTTTTCTATCCAATTGCCCCTCAAATGGTATCAAACACATAATCATTGTGCAGGTAGCCATTTTTTGCACTCATGTCTAAGGCTGGCTTTGCTCATCCTGACCACTAGATCAGAGATGGAAGAACTACAGTTAGAGCTGAGAACTACTGTTGGGGCTTGAGGTGGGGGGCTTGGGAGGGCCAGTGAGAAACACCAGCTTGATAGATTAACACCAGAGAAGTCTCAGGGCCAGGCATAAATTGGATAGGATAAATACCTGGAGCACCTACATGTGATATGGGCCTGGGGGAGCCTGAGCCATGCTTGAGATGGAAAACAGGATATCAGACCCAAAGTTTTAAAGTCTCATCAGGAAGCCAAGCAAGAGTCTACCGCAGCTGGTAGACTACAGGTGTGGTGTGGCCTCAGATGAGCACTCAGAGTCTGGGGCCTAACTGAGTTAAAAGCAGAGTGTTGAAACCAACTCTATTTGTTCCATCTTGTCCTGTGGCATGGCACAATCCAATTTTTCTTGGGGTGACAACCACAAGAATAGAAGACAAAGTAGGCTTCTGTCCACTCCTGCAAGGTCCACCCACTCTGTAGCCTTGGGAGCAGATGGAGTTATCAGTTACCCGGGGGTGTGATGTAGGGAAACTGAAAAAGCACCTTCAGCCCCTAAATGTCTCCCCATGGTGCCTCTTACAGAAGGTAAAATTTCACCCTCAGAGCTTCAGTAGTCTGGATTAGAGCTCATAGACGAGTCCATGGATGCACAATGCAGAGTCATCATCTCTCACTGGTACCTTTAGGGAAGACAAGCTTCCATTGAGAAAGTGGAATGAACCTTTGTGGGTGGGACACAGAAGAGGTGGGTTTGATGGTGGCATGGAAAGGAAGGACAGATTCTGGGTGTTAAGAAACATTCAGCAAGAGCAAGGCCAGAGGGGCACAACCACAACCATGGTAATTCATTTCAGCAGGAGGCAGAACACAGCAGGACACAGGGACATAGTGAGATGGGGGCTACTGGGAGAGAGAGGAGAAACAGAAGAGGGAGGTGGGTGTGAGGTTGCGGTTGATGATGTACCCAAACCTAACTTTGTCGAGTTTCATTTTCAATTTTTCTCCATTAACATTTTTTTTTTGTTATTGTATTTTAAATTGTTTTGTGGTTTTGGGTTACCTTCTCTTTCTCTGTACACATTGGGTGTGACACATTCCTTAATTTGAGTAACTGAGACCAAAGATTTCCTGTGAAACATCCATGCCAATTTTCTGGGAATTCAGATATTTTCAAAAACTAAAACATCCTTTGGCAGTAGTGGAGGAGTGTTTTGCAGCAAAAAACTTCTTAAAGATGATATATTGCTGTACCATTTTACCCAATGCTACTTCAACATTGAGTATTGCACACAGAGAGGATGGGATAATAGTTCCAATGGTGGCAATAAAACTTAGAGCATTTTTGCACTTAACCATTAAACACAGAATTGTAGGTATTTAAGCAGAATATCAAGTGGGAAAGCCAGCTGTGTACAGAAACAGGGACTGTTCAAGTAAAACAGTCACTGCACAGATACCACCTGAGGTTCAGTAATGAGAACATTCAGTAAATGCCCATGCTGGGAGGAATGTTTTATTAATGCCACGTCACTGATAGTTTCAGAAATGTCTTTTAAAAATGGCTCCTGCCACATTCCAGTTGAGATGTACCAGAGAAAAGTGGGAAGGACTGAAGCGGGTCGTGTGGGGTCCCTTTTGGCAGAGACCTGGCCGGGCTGCGGAGATGCTGTGGGGTAGGAGTGGCTGAGTAGAGGTAGGGGCAGTGCGTGCTAGGGCTTGTGGTCCTGAGGACAAATGGTTGTCCTCAGGAAGGAGGAGCAGGGCTCTAGGTCCTGGGGGTCGAACCCTGTGATGGAAGGCAGGAGCACGGTCACGGCCGAAGGGCTCCGTACGGTGTGTGACATGTACACTGCAGGGGCCTTACTTATTTTTTAGAAGGGGGGGGCAGAGGGAGAGGGAGGGAGAGAATCCTAAGTAGGCTCCATGCCCACAGCGGAGCCCCAAGCCAGCTCCATCTCACAACCATGAGATCATGGCCTGAGCTGAAATCAAGGGTCCCACGGCTGACCTACTGAACCACCCAGGCCCCCCACTTTATCTAGGTTTTTGAAGAAGAGTCTTTTCATCAGAAGTCCTGCCCTCCACACAGCACTCTATTTTAAGTATTCTCTGTTACTTTCTTCCTCTATAGATTTTAAACTTTAATTAAATTAATTAGAAATATTTTGAATGTACAAAACGGTACTAGCTATGTAACTATTAAGAGCTATATATTCATGGCTCAGCTTAAGAAATGACATAATGCATCCTGTGGAGGCCCATCTCCAGAGGTAAGCACCATCCTGAATTTCCTGTTTATCATTGCTACTAATGTTGTTTTATGTCTGTGACATATGTAGATATCAGTGTACAATATATAGTATTGTTTTGCATATTTTAAAATTTTAATAAAGGGGTATGTACTTTCTCAACATTTAAAAAAGTTTCCAACATTCTCTTAACATTGTGCTTTTGAGATTAATCCGTTTTAACTATTGTATAGTATTCTGTTGACGGAATATTCCACAATTCTTTATTCATCCTCCTGCTGATGGATACACATGAATTTTTCTAAGCAAATGCCTAAGAATTGAAATGCTAGACCATAGAATTAGTGCATCTAAAGCTTTCTGAGATGATTGCTGGGATGGAGGTGGGGGTTCTTGTTAACTTGTAGGAGTTATTTATTTATTCTAGTCACTAACCCTTTATCAGTTATGTGCATAGTAATCAGTGGTTTGTCTTTTAATTTATGATGTCTTTCAACAAACAGACATTTTTAATGTAGTTGGATTTATTTACCTTCCTTTTAAATTGTGCTGTTTTTTAAACCTTGTGTAATATATCCTTTGCTTCTTCAGGATCATAAAGATATTCTTTTTAAATTATCTTCTAAAACTTTAATTTCAAATGTTACATTTGGCCCTCAATCCACCTGGAATTTATTGCTGTGTATGATATGAAGAACAAGTGAACACTTTTTGTATGAATGGCAAGTCATACCAAGGAATTTTAAAAACTCATCCTTGAGCAGCCCGGGTGGCTCAGCGGTTTAGTGCCGCCCAGGGCCTGGTCCTGGAGGCCTGGGATCGAGTCCCACGTCGGGCTCCCTGCATGGAGCCTGCTTCTCTATGCTTCTCTTTCTCTCTGTGTGTGTCTCTCATTAATAAATAAATAAAATCTTAAAAAAATAAAAAAATAAAAGCCCATGCTTTCCTCACTAACCTGCAAAGATAACCTATTTCTATATATGAGTAGACATATTCTCAATATTGGTAGTCTGTGCTCTTTGTATACATATTTATTGCTTTGCCAATATCACAGTAGGTTAATTACTATAGCTTTTTGATAAATCTTGATAATGGATATATTTCTGATATATGAGTAGATTCAGCTAGTTTGGATAGTACTTAAACATAAGAAGGCACCAAACTGTATATAAGTATTTTCCTCCCAAAACTTGCTCTTATTCCATAAAATTATCTTGGTTATTATTATCATTTGCCTTTTGCTTTCCCGTGTAAATTTTATGAGAGTTTCAAAACTCTTTCAAAAATTCTGTGGTGAAAGGTTAGGCAAAGCTTTTTGTCAGAGAATGCAGTTACTTCTTCTGAAACAGAAATGTGATTGATCTTAAAACAACGGGATACCACAATGCACCAATTAAAATGGTAAAAATCCAAAATACTGACAACACCAAATGCTGGTGAAGTTGAAGAGTGACAGGAGCTTTCATTCATTGCTGATGGGAATGAAAACGATACAGCCACTTTGGAAGACAGTTGGCAGTTTGTTACAAAACTAAGTGTATACTTACCACATGATCCAGCGATAGTGCTCCTTGGAATTTATCCATATGAGTTAGAAATGTATGCCTAAACAAAAACCGGCACACAAACACTGATAGCGACTTTATTCATAATTGCTAAAACTTGGAAGCCAACCAAGATGTCCTTCAATAGGTGAATGGGTAAACAAAACAAAGTACCTCCAGACAATAGAATATTATTCAGCAATAAAAAAATAGGCCATCAAACCACAAAAAAAACAAAAAAACAAAAACACAACACACGGAGGAATCTTTAATACATTTTGCTAAGTGAAAGAAGCCAGTCTGAGAAGGCTACATACTGTGTGATTCTAACCTTATGACTTCTGGAAAAGGCAAAACCGGGATACAGCAAAAAGATCATTGGTTGCCAGGGGTTCTGGGGGATGGAGGAATTAAAAAAGCATTATTGGAGAACTTTCAGAATAAGGCAATGAGATTGAGCTAGATTGAGCTGGATGACTCCTATTTGCTTTCATGACACTTTGTTCTCACATAGAATTGAGATTTATCTTATTGTATTGTTCTCCATCAGGGTGTAAGTTTTTTTAAAAGGGCACCCAATTTTATTTATTATTTTATTATAAGTAATGGCAGGGAACTTGACAGTTGTTGCTCAAAATATTTGTGAATTAATGTGTGACTCTAACGATGCAATGTAATAAATATTTTTAAAGGAACTGAGAGGGGAATCCTTGGGTGGCTCAGCGGATGAGTGCCTGCCTTTAGCCCAGGGAGTGACTGAGCCCCACATCAGGCTTCCCGCAGGGAGCCTGCTTGTCCCTCTGCCTGTGTCTCTGCCTCTGTGTGTGTGTGTGTGTGTGTGTGTGTCAAATAAATAAATAAATAAATAAATAAATAAAATCTTTAAAAAAAATAAAGGAACTGGGAAAAGGCTGATAAAAGATGATAAATAGAAAACTAATGCTCATTACTATGAAGAAATGGGATGAAAATGAAACAATAAAAGTCAAACCTTACGTCACAGGATACTTGCCACTGTCACATTTTAGACATGAGGATTTTGCTTTCATAGGTTTTACCTGCTCCCACAAAAATAAACTTGCAGTTTGAATACGCTGCTATGAATTTTTGAAAGTACCTTCTAGAAAGGGCCTAAGGTAGAGGCAAACATTCTTCCTTTTAGGAGCACCTAAGTGGTGCTCCTGATCTCCAGGTCCTGAGATGGAGCCCTGCATGGTTCCCCGCTCAGTGAAGAGTCTGCTTCTCCCTCTCCTTCCGCCTCTGCCCCTCACCTCTGCCCCTCACCTCTGCACTCTCTCTCAAATAAATAAATTAAATCTTTACAAAACAACAACATTCTTCCTTTGAGAAAAATATCCCTCCCCTAAAATAGTTAACTTGAAAATATTAATAAGCATCACATTTAATGGAAATTAAATAATGTGGATTAAGCTTTTAGAGGAAAACACAAGTATAATTTTGTTCCTTCTTTGCTTAAATATAAATGCTGCCTGGTCCAGATTATTTTAACCTTATGTACAAATTGACACTATACTCTACAATGACTTCTTATTCTAGCCTCTCTCTTTCTTTCTTTTTTTTTTTTTAATTTATTTATGATAGTCACACAGAGAGAGAGAGAGAGGCAGAGACATAGGCAGAGGGAGAAGCAGGCTCCATGCACCGGGAGCTCGACATGGGATTCGATCCCGGGTCTCCAGGATCGTGCCCTGGGCCAAAGACAGGTGCTAAACCGCTGTGCCACCCAGGGATCCCCTCCAGCCTCTCTTGATTTCTTTCTTTCTTTCTTTTTTGGTATTCCCTGATGAATTACAACCCCCTCACTCCTCACTCCCAAATAGGATTATCTCTCATTTAGAGATGTCAAAAGAGGAACAAGACAAACCACTACATGGGAAAAAATATTTTCAAAACCATGGGTGCCCAACAGGAAGGGCACAGAGTGGCTTCTGGAGACGGTAATATTCTATTTCTTGGCCTGGGGAGTGGGCATATGAGTGTTTATTTTATTATTGCTTTTTAAATTGTACTAGTGTTTTGTATACATACTTGTATATAAGATAAACTTTATAATTTTAACAGAAGGCACCTCTTTGGTAGGGCAGTAATTTCCCTCATATTTTAAGTCAGTTTAACTTGATCTTGATGCCATTAATTTGCTCTTTATGTTTCAGACCCTCCTTTTCCACTCTGCCAGCTCCAGGTTTATGCTCTTTTAGTATTTTGTATTCCACTGTCTCCTTGACTCCCTACTACTTTGCTGTCAATGCACCAGCCAGTGAACCTTGCCTAGTAATGTCCCTCCTTGGTCCTGGCGAGCAGTAAAATGCTATACTCCTTTTTTTTTTTTTTTTTTAAGATTTTATTTATTTATTTGACAGAGAAAGAGCACGAGCAGGAGGAGCAACAGAAGAAGGAGGGAGAAGCAGATTCCTCGCTGAGCAGGGAGCCCAATGTGGGCCTGGATCCCAGGACCCGGGGATCATAGCCTGAGCCGAGGGCAGTCACCCAACCAACTGAGCCACCCAGGTGCCCCAGTAAAACGCTATATTCTATGAACAAAGAAATGGTTCATACCTAGGCAAGAATGGAATTATAAATTAATTAATTACCTAAACTCACCTTTATTAAAGACCTGCTGTATGCCAAGCTGCCTGCTAAGTTTTGGGATAGTAGGGAACCTGCTGCCTAGTGCAGTCTGAGCAACAGACGGTGGAGGCCGCCGGCAGGGCTACGTGGGAGAGATTTCTCTGCGGTAGGGGAAGAGGTGGAATTGGTGTAATTAAAAGGTGAAAATGACAAGTGTCTCTTCTACAAATTCTATCTGAATATATCAACATGTATATGTGTGTTAAAAATAAAATACATTAACATCACATAAAAAAGAGAAATTTTGCTCTCCTGTGAGCTTCTCTGGTGTCCATTCCTACTTATTTGGCATTAGGCCTGAACTGCCCCCTTTTGTCTTTGGGGTCTATTTCGTCTGTTCAACTCAACTATTAGCTCTGTAAGGAACAGAGAACTGGCATCTATATCCGCATGGAAATGAACAGATACTCTTGCATCTTATACAGCTAAATAAGTATTTATTGACTGATTTGCCTAACATGGTTTTGGCACCAGGACTGAACCAAATATTTGGTACTATTTAGATAAAACCACTCATAGTGATCCAAATTTACCTTGGTAGTTTATTTCTCTGAGGGGAGTGGCTTATATTTTTGAAAAGGAAACAGCCTCAGACCTTGAAATTGTAATTTGTAAACTAAGGATAAATTTAATAGCGTGAGTGAGACAAGAAATGCTTCGTATCTGAATTGCTTCTTCTTTTTTTTTTTTAAAGCCTTTTTAAAAATTCAAAATAATGTAACATTGTACATTGTGCAATGTGCATTGTACAAAAAGAAAAACATTCTTTTTATAGCATCCCACCTACGTAGTATAATTTAAGAGAAGTGTTTTATAGCATATTCCAAATACAGGCTGTCATCGTAAGTATATATCTTGCATTTTGTTGGAGAAGCTGTTAGGTGTTTGTGTGCTATAAAACAAACATCATAATAATATCCCTCTTCTGTTTCTATTCTATTTCATACATTCCTTTGGATGGTAGTATGTAAACAGGTGTTGATAAGAACCTGCCTTAGAGAAAGCATTTCAGTTTAACATAATTATTTTCTTTAATAAGTAGCATAATTACTTCAGGCAATGTTTCTGATATTTGACAGAAGATTAGGATGTCGGGAAAGCCATGCATTTTGAAATCAAAAAGGAAATGACAACCTGTAAATAAAACTATGTATTTAGAAACCTGAGCTATTGATAACTTTAACCAAAGGAAACGATGAGTTTTTTCTGTGTTTTAAAACTAAATTTGAGTATAAAAAAGCTGAGTTTATTAAGTACTGGTCTCATTCGGTACATATGTTCTATGGTTTCAGGTCTGTCTGGATTGTTCTCATGCTTTCGGAAAACTTTCCCCACTTGTTGGTTGATACTACAAGCGTCTACAACAGTGGACAGTCCATTCATTGTACTTTTGGATTTAAGGTTTAAAGTGAAGTTGCCATGGGGGAATATGACATGATGATTTAAATTCAAACTAAGGCCTCTGATACTGGTACCAGGTCCTTAATTAAGGATTAAGTTTGGTAGATGGATGAGGAAAGAGACTGTAGGAAAGATCATAGCTGGCATAAGAAATCCAAACCGAAAATGAAGTTGCATATTGTGATTTTTTTTTTTCATAAAATTTAAGTGGCAGTTACTTCTCCTTTAAAATGTCAATGTTGTAAGTAAAATTTTTAGTGTGTGTGTGTGTGTGTGTGTGTGTGTGTGTGTGTAATGTATCATAGCTAAAGTATTTAGGAAAAGCAACTTTGTTCCTGATATTGGCTGTGTATCCAAGATTGGAGATGTGAATACAGGGAGTCACCACTTACCTGAGCAGAGTCATGAGTGGATACCAGGGCAGGACCCAAAGCTGGAGAAGGAAAACCAGAAGTGTAACAGGAATTGCTGGGGGTTCAGTGTAGACAAGTCTAGGAGGGAAAAACTCCAGGGGGCCTAGTCGTAGGGGGCCTCCACAATATTATGAGATTTATCTCCAGGAGCTTGACTAGTCTCCCACAGCAAATAGCAGAGGAAAATCTCCTAGTATTTCTACCCGGAAGAGGGGAAAGATGCCATTTTTTAAAAAAGGTTTTATTTATTTATTCATGAGAGACACACACAGACAGAGAGGCAGAGATACAGGCAGAGAGAGAAGCAGGCTCCCTGTGGGCAGCCCGATGCGGGCCTCCATCTCGGGACCCGGCAATCACACCCTGAGCCAAAGGCAGAGGCCCAGCCATTGAGCCTCCCAGGTGCCCCAACTACAACCTAATTTAGTAGGATGTTACCAAAGCCTAATTGACTAAAAGGGAAATAGAGGGAAATAGGCAACTCCAGCCCACTTTAGCCATCTTGTACCATCTAAGAGGGGAGAAAAAAAGTGGAGGAAGTCTTGTGAAGTTCACAGTCCAGATGCACAGGCTCATTAAAAAGACAGACCTAATCATAGGACCATGGAACACTTCCTTCACTCGCACCTCACCAGCACATTGCTAATGACTTATCCCCAGCACTCTCTTTGAACCAATGCATCATATCTAATTATCAAGAAAAAAATTACAAGGCGTACCAAACAGACCTTGGAGCACTGCTGAAGGGCTAAGGAAGGGTCCAGGAAAAAGAGAAGATGTGAAATAGCCATAGCCATGGAAATGGTCAGATGGGACGTCTGCAGCCGCATGCACTATATTTTGTTTCTACAATGAGTGCATCTTTTACTGAGTTAGCTCAAAGAAGAGTCTTAAGATCATCATAGGTGGAGCATTGTCTTTACAATATGCAAAGCCATCATTTGTTATTATTTTTATTTTCATGATGAAGGAGAGAATCAGAACATAGCTCTTTTACAGGGAGAGCATAATTCTGAATGGTTGATTTCTCAAAACAAATTTAAAGCATTCCTGTTTCCCCTGATAATCTCATGTTATTGAGATTAGATACTTTACATAAGTCTGTGAGCTTTTGGATTATTATTATTATTTTTTTTTAGATTTGGCAAGTGAGCAAGAATTTGTGGCTCATTAATCTCCATGGCCACAATCTCAGTTGCATTGCCCCTCAGAAATGTGGCATGAGGCATGGATCACCCCCCTTTCATCTTTGAGACACTCAGCTCAGTGGAGCTCACAGATGGGCCAGTGCTCTGACAGGCTGTTGAACTGCAAGTGTTCCATAGTAGGGAGAATTCTAAGATGTGATCCCCAACCCTTGAGTATGAGAAGGACCTGTAAATATGGTCTGTTATCACTCTCATGATTAAGTTACGCAACATGGCACAGTTGGGTTTTAAAAAGGGAGATTATTCTGGATGACTTAATTAGGTGAGCCCTTAGAAGGAATAGTGCTCTTCCACGGAGCCTGGGTGGCTCAATTGGTTAAGCATCTGACTCTTGGTTTCAGCTCAGGTCATGATCTCAGGGCCGTGGGATAGGGCCCCACCTCAGGCTCAGCACTAAATGGCTAGCCTGCTTGAGATTTTCTCTTCCTCCCCCTACCTGCCCCTCCCCCCTCGCTCACATGCTCTCTCTCTGTCTCAAAAATAAATAAATAAAATCTTTAAAAAAAAAAAAAAAGAATACAGTTCTTCCTAGAGAGAGGGATTCAAAGTCTGGGAAAGTTGAAATGTGAGAGGGATTGAACATGAGAAAAATTCTTCATTGTTGGCTTTGAACATTAGGTGATCACATGGCAAGGAGTACAGGCAGCTAGCTTCTAGGACTGAGAACATTTCTTAGCTGATGATTAGCAGGGAAATTTGGACTTCCATACTACAATGTCAAGGATCTGAATTCTGCTACAGCCACCTTAGCTCCAGATGAGAATGTAGCTGGTCAAGACCTTTATCTCAGCCTCATGAAAGCCTGAGCAAGGATGCCTCCTCCATGTTGTGCATAGACTTCCGACCCACAGAGCTGTGAGCACTTAATGCACTCAGGACTTGTTTTAAAGCCACCAAGTTTGTGGTTGTTTTTAAATGGCAGGAGAAAATAAAGCAGTTTCTAACCTGAGTTTAAGAAAAGTCAATAAATCATGTTCCCACAACTATAACCAAATAATTATCTTGGAGATGAAAAGGAAGAGGACTATTTCCTCACTGTATTGCTGCCACTGAGGAATGATGTGACTTCTCTGGGTGTCAGCTTCCTTAGCCCTAAACAAAGCCATGAGTTAAGATCTTATCTGGCTTCTCTAGTTCAAACATTCTATAATTCCCTCCTGGCCACTTCTACCTATAACTGACAAAATGAAAGTCATTGCTAAAAGAGTAATCCATTATCCACCTGCAGTACTGTAGGGGAAGGAGGAAGTGCAATTTCTGGAAATAATGCCATAGTGCTTACTAAAGATATGGTTTTATCTTTCTATTCCTATTTCTGGGCTTCCTGACCTGTGCTACACTCTTGAGGCACACATGGAAACCTTTGGGTTCAGCGTTCTGAATAAACATTAAAACTCTTAAGGATAGTTTGGCCCTAGTTGAGGAATTTATTAATATAAGTCTTTTAAAAGTTAAGAGTTTTGTGTTTTAAGTCTATCATCTCAGCAGAATCATCCTCACATTATTTTATTTAAAACAAAATAAACAAGGCCAAACTAGGCAAAACAAGAAAACAAAAACAGATCAGTTGATTCATACAAGACACATTGTCCCTGCTGCATGGCAGACTGAATATACAATTTATTTCCTGTGTAAAGCTCTTCGGCCACTGCTATAGGCACAAAGACATGTGAGATGCTCTTCATACCAATTCAGTGCCAAGAAAGAATAATGACGCCATGGTTATTGTATTGCTTTGGAAGCCAGGCTTCCTGATTTACAATAAACTGGTTTTGTGCTACAACTTAATGGATACTAATCATTCATTGCACTCAATGATTCCAGTTTTCCTATAAATGAATAAAATTTCCTAAATAAAATCCTAAATTATAATATCTCTATGCCTGTCACACTGTGATTTGGGGCTTCTAGTAACATAACAATCTTAAGAAGAGTCTTAGTATTTGTTTCATGTACTCCCCTTCTTAGTTTTGAAGACTAAGAGGAAATTTTTTCTTTTATAAATTGTAGAATTAATTCAGGTTTATTGTGGGTTTATTAATAATACAAACAAACATGGAACTAGAGGGTACTATGCTAAGCAAAAGAAGTCTGAGAAAGCCAAATACCACATGATTTCACTCAAATGTGGAATTTAAGAAACAGAACAGATGAGCATAGGAGAAGGGAAAGAAAAGTAAAATATGATAAAAACAGAGAGGGAGGCAAATCATAAGAGACTCTTACCTCTAGGGAACAAGTTGAGGGTTGCTAGAGGGTGGTGGAGGGGAATGGGGTACCTGGGTGATATAATAAGCACTGGATGCTACATGCAACTGATAAATCACTAAATTCTACTCCTGAAACTAATAATACACTGTTAATTAAAGTGAATTTAAATAAAAAAATGTAAAAATAATAATACAAACAAAAAAGATATATATATTCCATAGCCCAATTTGCACATTCATTCAAGTGTAATTATCTCTGATAGTACCTCCTTAAATTTTCCGTGCTGAGCATTTCACTCACCTCCCCTAGGTCTGATACTACTGAAGCATGTGTATTCTGTGTCACAAAGAAAAATCTCTGTGGGTCAAGAATGTTTAGAAAACGCTGTCGTAGATCATTCAAATTTCAATGTGTACGAGTCACCTGTGTATCTTGTTAAAACTACAGGTTCCAAATGAGCCTTAGATTCTGCATTCTACCAATGCTGCTGACTCTCAGACTACTGAGGAAATTAATAAGCCCTTTAAAGGATTGTGATATATGCTATCATTTCAGAATCACTGTAGTTCTGTTTAAACATTGATGCTGGCCTCTACTCCCAGAGTTACTGATTGAGTAAGTTTAGGAAAGGGCTTAGGAATTTGCCTTCCTAACATGTTCCCATGTGATGCTGCTGCTGGTCCGGGGACTACGCTTTGAGAACCAGTAGGGTGCTCTGGGCCATTGGGCTGGAAACTTATTTCCCAGGCTGGAGTTTCTACTTTCTTACCAGCATCACAAGATTTATCTTAATTTAAAAGCATATTTACAATATTTTCCCCTGAAAAATGTTTTCAGATGGTTTGAAGCCAGATGATTTGGGGCTCTCCAATTGACCAAAACTCTGATTTCTTTCACTTCACTGTTTGTCTCAACTCAGTTCATTTTACTGAGGAGCAGTAGGGTTCCTTTTTAATTTTTCTTGGTTAAGAAGCTAAGTTAAAATATTATAGTTATATGTCGAATATCTTCTCTTCCCTTAATTTCAGTAGGTTTTGGGGAGAGGAAGAACATACTATACATGCAAACTGCCATCTTTACCAAAGCTTATGGCTTCGTTCCTGATCCATCTTCTTAAAACCTACGATTTTCTTTTCATCCTCTTTATCATACACACAGAGTTCAGTATATGCATATTAAGTAAAATAGGGAAGATGTTCAGTAATCTTAAAAATTGCAGTGAATTTTGAGTTAAGATAAAGAACACTTAATAACTTGTCATTTGTAGGAGTCTAACATAAAACAGCAATTCAACATTCATGGACATTCAGTAAATCCATCAGTAAGAGACAGACTCCTCATTTGTCTCAATAAGAGGCCGGTGCCCATCAAGGAGCCTCTTTACTTTAAGCTCTTAATTGAATTTCTGGTAACTCAGAAGTTCCAATGGATGGATTGTTAGTATTTCAGTTCCATTGAGCTTTTTAGAAACACATTACAAATTCTCGCACGCTGTTGGTCAGAATGCAAGATGGTGTAGCACTATCAAAAAAAAGTATGGAGTTTCCTCAAAAAATTAAAAATAGAGCTACCATATGGTTCATCAATCCCATTTCTGGGTATTTATCCAAAAGAATTGAAATCAGGATCTCAAAGAGGTATTAGCACTTTTAGGTTCATTACAGAACTATTCTCAGGAGCCAAGATGTGGAAACAACTTACATGTCTATCAACAGATAAATGGGTAAAGAAAATGTGGTATATTCACACAGTTGATTACTAGCAAGCTTTACAAAAGAAGGAAATTCTGTAATATGCGACAACATGGATGAATCTTAAGGATAAGTATAGAAAGCGAAATAAGCCAGTCACAGAAACATAAATACTGTGTGATTTCACTTATAGGAGGTATTTAAAATAGTCAAATTTAGGGGCGCCCGGGGTGGCTCAGTTGGTTAGGCATCTGACTATTGATGTCCACACAAGTCCTGACCTCAGGGTCATGAGATGGAGCCCTGCTGTGTGGAGTCTGCTTGAGGTTCTCTCTCAACATCTACCTCTGCCCTTACCCCACCCACTGTCTCTCTCGAGATAATAAAATCTTAAAAAAAACCCTCAAATTTATAGAATCAAAGAGTGGAATGGTGGTGGTTGCCAGGAGCTGTAGGGAGGGAGAAATGGGGAGTTGCTAATCAATGAGCATATAAAGTTTTAGTTAAGCAGGAAGAATAATAAGCCCTAGAGATCTGCCATATAACATACCTATAATCAACAAAAATGTATTTCACACTTCGAGTTTTGATAAGAGGGTAGATCTTTTTTTAAAAAAATATTTTATTTATTCATGAGAGACACACAGAGAGAGGCAGAGATGTAGGCAGAGGAAGAAGCAGGCTTCCTGCCAGGAGCCCAATGTGGAACTCATCCCAGGACCCTGGAATCACAACCTGAGCCAAAGGCAGATGCTCAATCACTGAGCCACCCAAGTGTCCCAATAAGAGGGTAGGTAGATCTTATGTTAATAAGATAATATTCTTATGATGATATGATAATAAAATAAAATTCTCAGGATAATAAAATAAAATTTAAAAACCAAATTGTGATGGAAAAAAAAATCATTGCTCTGTTGCTGAAAATAAAAATATGCCATTACCTTATAGTAGGTAGTTGAAGATTTTTTTTTTGAAGATTTTTTTAAAATAAGTAGTGTAACCTTGTAACCAGTCTTCTTTTCACTTTATATGCTTTGTCATCATGTAGAAGAAATATTCTGTAATTGTGGTTTCTCTTTAAGATATTCAAGAATCACCTTACTGAATGATCTATTTGTACACTTAAGTGGAGGAAATATCAGGACTCCCGAATATCAAAACCACAATTAAAGGATAAACACGTAACCATTGTGGCTGTTAAAAAGAGCTGATGCAGATTATGGTGGCAACTGAATGATATTGAATAATGTCAATATCGTGGAACTGAGTGCATAAGCCTCAGAGTGACTCTTTTGAAAAGACAGCACTCATTTGATGGACCACGGTTCAGCAAATTTTCCCTAGTTTTTGGAGCCTCATTTGTCCTTATGTTCATGGGTGACTTTTCACGTGGTTGTGATAGGACGGTGTGGAAAGGGAGATTTGGAGCCACACGGAGGCTCTAACTATCATCTGGGAAAGAACTGATGTAGAGCAATCAGAAGAAGACTCACAAGGGTGATCTTGGTTCTTGAAATCTGCCTTTTAAAATCTTCCCATAACCAGACCTTTCTATCACTGAAGCTGATGTTCCTTGCCTGCCACCTCCTCTTTCATTCATTCCTTCCTCTCCTCCCCCATTCCTGAATATGGGCGCTTACTCAGCAGTATGAGCCAGCACTGTCCCAGGTGCAAGGCCTTAGTGCAGAGCCAAAGGGAACCCGCGTCTGCCGTCCCATGCTAACCATACTTTATCTGTATTTCTCTCATGCAATTGCTATACTTTAGTCATTTGGGCTTATCTCAACCTCCTATAAAATAGCGAGTGCTTTGATGTCCGTGCCATTGTCTAATTCACTTATCGCAAGGTTTTACAACTAAAAGACAACTGACATGTGATGAATGAATGAAAGAAAAAGTGGCTGAATAAATGAGCAAGTGAATGAATCAAACTTTTGGACCTATTATGCCCAAGTAATGCAACTTAATTTTTATCTTTCTGAAATGTTGGAACACAAACCCAACCTCCATCATGATGTATGGGAGTCACATAAAATAGTTGGATGCCAATGGAGCCATTAGAGTGGAATTTTTAAAAAACCATCAGAAGATATTTCTGTGGAGTTATAGAACACATGTTTTATAGCCTAACAGAATTGAATCAGGATCCCGTTGGAGGGGACTAGGTGCTGCAAATGCAGGATGATGTCTTTACCTAACAGACTTAACAGCTGCTTGGAAGAGGCCACTAATGT
This sequence comes from Canis lupus baileyi, assembly GCF_048164855.1. Classification (NCBI taxonomy): domain Eukaryota; kingdom Metazoa; phylum Chordata; class Mammalia; order Carnivora; family Canidae; genus Canis; species Canis lupus. The sequence continues at coordinate 38,399,249 of NC_132855.1, forward strand.
GTATTATGAAGGAATATTGTTTTAGGAATAGCAGTAGAGGAAGTTTTTATTTTTTTCTTAAGATTTTATTTATCTGGGATCCCTGGGTGGCGCAGTGGTTTGGCGCCTGCCTTTGGCCCAGGGCATGATCCTGGAGACCCGGGATCGAATCCCACATCGGGCTCCCGGTGCATGGAGCCTGCTTCTCCCTCTGCCTGTGTCTCTGCCTCTCTCTCTCTGTGACTATCATAAATAAATAAATAAAAATTAAAAAAAAAATTAAAAAAAAAAAAGATTTTATTTATCTATTTATTTATTTATTTGAGAGCGAGGGACGACGAGAGCGTGTGTGTCAAACACACAGGTGCTGGGAGCAGGGGGGTGGGGTGTGGAGGCAGATGGGGAAGGAAAGGGACATGCAGACTGCCTGTTGAGCACGGAGCCCTAGGGGGGACTCAATCCCCCCACCCTGAGATCTTGACCTGAGCTGAAATCAAGAGTCGGAGGTTTAACTGACTGAGCCACCCAGGCACCCCTTCTTTGTTAACTTTTCATCAAATGTAACCACTAAGATACTTGAGAAAAGGTCTGAGTAAGATAAATTTTTTTTTTTTTGGAATGTTTGAAAATATCTTTAGTCTACCATTAAATGTAAATGATAGTATAGCTAATGTTTCAGTCTGGGTTCTTTTGAAAACAGAAAACACAGTATGATACCACCACAGCTTTGCTCCACAGGTACAAACCCCTCAGAGTAGTCAGACTCGAATGTGTGCGAAAGTGCTGATATTTTGGTACTGAGATACAATCAGGCAGTAGCGTTAAAAAAGCTATAGAGACGGCCACCCTTAGGTCCCAAAGCAGAGGCCAAGTTTCTGCCTAGGCCCACAGTGAAAGGCAAACCAGCTCCTACTGTGAGAATCTCCAAAGTGCTTTTTCTTTTCTGCTTCATGAGCAGAAAATGCTTTCTTTCTCTTTCTATGTTTAATTCTTCTTTGTTGTTCTAGAAAGATTGTCAATGAAACGCCCATTCTTCAGAGAGCAATTCGGGAGAGAGAGTTGAGGGGGAAATCTTCTATCCCAACCCAAAGGTTTCATGGCTCAGAAAAGCACATCAGGCAACCATATGTCCTCCCAAGCCTGACTTGTTTTGTAAATAATACTACACGTGGGAGAACAATCCCGTTTGCAGTATGTCGAAAACAGGCCAGTTCCTCTTCATAGTCTTTGCTCTCCAATGGTATTTTCTAGGCATAGGGCTACCAGAATTGTGGAGAAATTCTAGGGAAAAAAATGCTAACCTTGAAAGGAAATAGTTCTGCTGAAGGTGTGTTTAATTTGCCTCATTAGAACATAACTTCTTAGTATGAAACGTCTAAGTGCAGCTTAATGGTGACTTCGTAGCCGTGGTATGTAAGTATATACACTCTGCTTAAGAAACAGGGGAAAAAAGGGAGGGATGAGGGAGAGAGGAAAGGAAGTCAGTTTCTTGTTATTAAAGTGTTAGCGGCTGTACTTAAAGGCTAAATGTCTATCTATCTATCTATCTATCTATTACCAAACCTACTGTTTTCATGCTTCTGATTACGTAGAAAAAGACGAAGCCCAATCTTGTTATACTATACCCATAAAGTCACTTTATTTATTATTTCGAATGTTTCAAAACATCATTTAGGTAGATTACCAAAATTATTAAAATAATGCTTATCATACAAATTATTCATGGCTCAACTATTGCAACAGCAGATGTAAATATTCATTGGCGTGCTTGTGAAGTTTTCTCAAGGATGCATTGTGTCCAAAGTCCACAAAAACTTCAATTCATGTTATATCTATGGTCTACACCATAGATATAGATATCTATGATATCTATAGATATAGATATATCTATATCTATATGATATAGATAGAGCTAAGCTGCTGAAGTAGTATTTCTTAATACAGCAGCTCCTGATATTTCCCTCACAAAACTCAGTCTAAGAAGCTTTTCCTTTGATACCACTATTCTTTCACATGACTTTGACCAAGGTCATTGCTGCCTTAATAGTTCTATGATAAACAACCCATTTTGGTTTTATTTATAAAACAAAGCAAATTTTCTCCCAAGTTACATTGAGCTTTTCGTCTTTAGAAAGAGAAATCTAAAAAAAAAAAATAAAAAATAAATAAAAAAATAAAAAAAGAAAGAAAGAGAAATCTACTTGTAATTTTTTTTTTCCTTTTCCGGCACCCGCACCTGGGCAGGCTCCTGGGAGAGCAGAAGGGCAGCCTGGAGATGCAGTGATACCCAGGGGGCCCACATGCCCCCGACCGCGTGCCACCGTCCTTTATTTAGAGAGCTTCAGCAACATTTTTCCACCCCTGAAAATAATTAAAAAACCAACCAGATACTCCATTGGTGTTGATACGGAAGCAAGAAAGACCCTGTATGGTCTCATCTGAGCCTGTCTCTCCAGACTCGTCTCTTCGTACTTGCTCTGTGCCATGATCAGACTCAAATATTTGCACTCCTTAGAGCACATCCTCATCCTACTGTGGTGTGGTTTGGAGTGGTGGGGTTCGGAGCTGACAGCCAAGAAAGAACTCTTGAGATGTCTTTGGTGCAAAAAGGTGGGTTTATGGGATCCCTGGGTGGCTCTGCGGTTTGGCCCTGCCTTCAGCCCAGGGCATGATCCTGGAGTCCTGTGATTGAGTCCCACATGGGGCTCCCTGGATGGGGCCTGCTTCTCCCTCTGCCTGTGTTTCTGCCTCTCCCCGCCCCCCTCTCTCTGTCTCTCATGAATAAATAAATAAAATCTTAAAAAAAAAAGTGGGTTTATTAAAAGCAGGGGACAGACCTGTGGGCAGGAAGAGCTGCTCTGGGGTTGTGACCGGTGATTTGATTATATACTTTCCCATTGGGAGGAGGCTAGGGGTCGTGGTGGTCCCTAAGGAAGTTCAGAAGCAAGGTTTCCAGGACCTTGAGGGGGCTAGCTGTTACTAGGAAAAGGTCCTTTATTACTGTCTAGTAAAACCATAGTCATGAGACCCTTCAGATGTATATTGGTGGGCCATATGCTTGGGGGATGATTGCTAACATACATGTTGCGGGGGGTGGGGTGAGGGGGCTAGAAATAAAGGAAGTTTCCAGACGAATATTTATATGTTAAAGCAGACTCACAGGATCCTGGGGGGTGGGGATAACATTTTGCTAAGATGCCTTTTGCCCTTAGCAAAGTTATTAACATCGAGGCAGCTGAGTTCCTAGAGGAATGTCACTGCCTGTTTCAAGGACTTGTCAATGGACTGTAATTTGTAAGGAAATTTAATTTTTTCTTTTGCCTTTGTCTCTGTTCACATTTATTCCTTGCTTCCAAGTGCTTTTCCTTCCTGATTCTTCTGGCAAACTTCCTGTTTTTCAAGATTCCCCTCTCTCATACCTCTCAAATGATACCCTTTCTGCATTCCTAGGATACTTCTTACTTCTCACTGGTATTGCCTTCTTGCATTTTAATCATTTTTCCACCTGTGTATCCCCCCCCCCCACTTGCTGTGAGCCTCTTGAGGTTGAGGACTGTGATTCATACATTGTTTAACCATAACTGAATGCAATGATAACATCTAAATATTAACAACAATTCTTTATTGTCATCAAATATCCATTATTCAAACTTCTGGGATGGTCTCATAATTTTTAATTTTTTTTTTTTTTTTATTTATGATAGTTACAGAGAGAGAGAGAGGCAGAGACACAGGCAGAGGGAGAAGCAGGCTCCATGCACCGGGAGCCCGATGTGGGATTCGATCCCGGGTCTCCAGGATCGCGCCCTGGGCCAAAGGCAGGCGCCAAACCGCTGCGCCACCCAGGGATCCCTGTCTCATAATTTTTTAAAGTTTATTTGTTTAATATAAAACAACTGATTGATGTATCTTTAAGTCTCTTTTCATCTATAAATACCTCTAAGTTTTTTTGTGTTTTTTTTTTTTTTAATCTTTAAACATATCTGTTGAGCTGAGTGCTGTTCTTTAGAGACTTCAACACTCTGGATATTTGTGATTATCTCCATTGTCACGGTCTATTCAGGCTGCCATAATAGAATTCCACAGATTGGCTTAAACAACCAAATTTTATGGCTCACAGTTCTGGAGGTTGGGAAGTCCAAGATCACAGTGCCAGCTGATTTGGTGTCTGGTGTCTGATACATGAATAATATTCCATTATTTATGTACATACTTCATTTTCTTCATTCTTCTGTAAGCAAACACTTAGCTTGTTTCTGTATCTTGGCTGCCGTGAATAATGCCGCAATGAACATGGGAGTGCAGATATCTCTTTGAGATCCTGATTTCATTTCCTTTAGGTATAGACTCAGGAGTGGGATTGCTGGATCATATGATAGTTCACTTTTTAATATTTTGAGGAACTTCCAGCAGCTTTCTATAGTGGCTGCACCAATTTACATTTCTACCAATGGTACGCAAGTGTTTCCTTTTCTTTATATCTTTGCCACTACTTGTTATCTCCTGTCTTTTTGATGATAGCCGTTCTAATAGGTGTGCGGTGGTATCTCACTGTGGTTTTGCTTTGAATTTCCCTGACAGTGATGTTGAACATCTTTTCATGTCCCGATTGGCCATTTGCATGCCTTGTTTGATAAAATGTCTATTTAGGTCCTCCGCTCATTTTTAAATCAGTTTTTTTCTATTTATCTGTATGAATTCCTTCTAGATTTTGAATATTAACCCCTTATGGAATGTATGACTTGCAAACATTTTCTCCCATTCTGTAAGCTGCTTTTCATTTTACTGCTTATCTCTTTTGCTGTGCAGACAGTTTTTAGTTTGATGTAGTTCCACTTGTTGATTTTTGCTTTTTGCTTTTGTTGCTTGAGCTTTTGGTGCCAGATGCAAAAAAAATCATTGTCAAGACCAACGTCAAGGAGGCTTTTCCCTGTTTTCTTCTAGAATTTTTCTAATTTGGGGTATTGTATTTAAATCTTTAATGCATTACAAAAAATTTTTGTGAGCTATGTATGTAAGATAGGGATCCAATTTTATTCTTTTGCATGTGAATATCCAATTTTCCCAGGACGATTTATTGAAGGAACTCATGTTCCCTTGTTGAATATTGTTAGCTTCTTTGTCAAATATGAGTTGACTATATATGTGTGGATTTATTTCTGGGGTCTTGATTCAGTTCCATTGGTCTATGTGTTTGTTTTTGTCTCAATATCATACTGTTTTGATTACTATTACTTTGTAACATAGTTATAGAATTAGGCCGTATGATGCCTCCAGCTTTGTTTTTCTCTCTCTAGATGGTTTTGGCTCTTTTGTAGTTTCAAACAAATTTTAGGATTGCTTTTCTATTTCTGTAAAGAATACCATTAAAATGTTGATAGGAATTGCCTTGAATCTATAGATCACCTTGGGTAGTATGGACATTTTAACAATATTCATTTTTCCAATCCATGAGCATGGAATATCTTTCCATTTATTTATGTCTTCTTCAATTTCTTTCTTTGATGTCTTACTAATTTTTCATGTATAGGTTGTTCACCTACTTGGTCAAATTTCTTCCTAAGTATTTTATTATTTTTGATGCTATTATAAATAGGATTGTTTCTAAAATTTCTTGTTCAGATACCTCATTGTTAGTATATACATACATAACTGATTTGAGTATGTTGATTTTGTATCCTGCAACTTTACTGAACTCATTTGTTAGTTCTAACAGTTTGAGTCTTTAGAGTTAGGTTGGTATTATTGAATGAGTTAGGTAGTTTTTTTCAGATGTTAGATCAAACTTGTTAATAGTATTGGATCATTAATCTGCCCTGTTTTCCTAGTCTTGAAACTGTCTGTAAAAGATGAAAAATTTCACTCCTTTATTCCTGTAATTTTAGTTAATATTCTACTTAGTTGATATTTAGTTGATGCACTACAGTCTTTTGAGTATCAGTGTCTGTGCGGGTGGGGGGGTAGTTAATGAGTTCAGCTATAAATTCTTCCAGCTATAGATAAATTATTTTAACTAATTTCAATATTTATAAATAGTAATGTCCAAAAATATCCTTTCACTGATATTTTTGCATTCATTGGTACAGAATTTTATACAATACTATCTTTAAAAATTTCAAACTCCTTCGTACCTATAGCTATTTTCCTGTCAATGTCAAGTTTTACCTTCTGTTTCTTTTTTTCTTATAGATTTCCCAAGTTTTATCTTAAAATTTTTTTCCTTTTTGAAGAACTAGGATTTATGTTATTGATCAAGCTTTTTCTTTTGTGTTTGTTCTTATAATCTTTGTCTTATTAACATCTGGCTGAAACTTAATCCCTTCATTCTGCTTTTATTGGATGTATTTTGTTGTTCTTTTCAGTGTCTTTTGGTGAAATCTTTTTCATTAAATTTCAGCCCCTTTTATTTTGAGGGAAATTCACCTATGGCTATAAATTTCTTCCTGAGAATTTCTCTGGTTCCATACCCAGGTTTTGATACAGAAGCCATATGTATTTTGCCAAAGCTAGTTCACAAAGCAGGTCTGAGAATGTTAGGTTTGAAAAGGGCTGCTTGCGAACTTGGCCCTTGGCTGGTATCTGGCAACTTGATCGGTAAACTCATTCTTTCACTGATATAAAAACTTGTCCTCTACGATAACTGTAGCTCACTGTGCCTAAACTGTTTGTACAAATAAAGTGCTTTATGCTAAACATTTGCTTTCTTTCTGGGAGCCTGGAATTTTGGAATGTGCTAGGTAGAGGGTGCCTATATGACCAGACCCCAGTAAAAACCTTGGATGCTCTCAGTCTTTAATGGGCCTCCCTGAGCAGAAACATCCCACACTTATTGCTGCATTTTTGTTACTGGGAGAAGCATGCACTCTCTGTGACCTCCCTTGGGAGAGAGAGGGCATAAGGAAACCTACACATAGATTCCGCCTTTTTCACTTATTATTATTTGTTTTTACCTTTTTCACTTATGACCCACTGTGTATCTTTACTAGATTGCTGTAGTAAATCTTAGCCATGGGCGCAACTATCTGCTGAATCCCATGAGTCCTTCTAGCAAACCTCCAAATGTGGGGATAGTCTTGGAAACCCATGTCTCACATGGTTATTCAGTTTAAAGTATTTTGTAAGCTGTCTCTTTATTTTTTCCTTTATCCCAAGAATTACTTGAGAATCTGTCCCAAACTTGACTGCCATATGGATTTTCTGGCAACATGTTGTTTTTTTATTCTATTGCAATGTCTATGAAATGGGTACTTTAGAATGTTTTGAGTTCAATTGTGTCATGTTGCTCAATTTTCTGAACATTCCATATTTTTTTTAAAAAGTATATCTATTTTATGAAGATTCTTAATTGTGTGTGTCTACTTGTCTTAATTCTCTGTATGCTTATTTGAGGAAGATTGCTAATTATGCTATTCAGTTTTTCTTACCCTTCTTAACTTCTTGACCACTCTGTTGGTGACCAAAAGAATGTGATGTCTGTCATGATTATTAAAGATGTGTACATTTTTAATCCTCTTAAATATTTGTTGGTTTTGCTTTATATGAACATACTTCATATTCATAAAAGTTCACTACTGTTAAAGCTTTTTAGTGGATTACTCCTTTTATCATTGTTAAGTATCCTTCTTGATCCCCTGGAAATTTTCACCTTGAATTCTGTTTTGTCTCGTGGTATTATAAAATCATTGTATTAGCACTTTGGCAGGTAATTTTTAGAATCTCTTTACTTTCAACAATTCTACTTTTAGATTATTTTTCTCAGGGTTGGTTCTGGTAAATAATTATAGCTGGATTTCCTTTTTTTTTTTTTTTTACCAACTTGATAGTCTTTGTCATTTAATAGGTCTGATAAAACTGCTCACATTTATCATAAATATGAATTTTGATTTATTCTTACCATAGTTTTTTGTTTTATTATATGTTAAATTAAAAAAAAAATTCAAAGACTTATTCACCCATTCTAGAAAGTGAGCAAGTGAACATGTGCACGAGTGGGGGCAGGGCAGAGGGAGAGAAAGAATCCTCAAGCAGAATCCATGCTGCAGGGAGCGTGATGTGGGGCTTGATCCCAGGACCCCAGTCCACAACCTGAGCTGAAACTGAGAGTCAGTTTCTTAACTGACTGAGCCACCCAGGCACCCAGCCTAAAAAAAAAAAAAAAAGAAAAAAAAAATTAAGGCTTTCTTGCCTCTTTTGGTTAGATTTTGTTTTGCAACATTTCTCCTCTTCTGTTTTGATAGTTGTACATTCATCCATTGTTTTTGTTCAGCTTGTGCATTTTTAGCTCATATAAGTAACTTACATTTTCTTTTTCAAAAGTCTGGAGTCAAATGCATCTAAATTCTACTCTATTTCAACAAAACAAGAAATTTAATGTGTATTTATTCCCTTTTACACTCTCCTTCTTCCTCCATGGACTCTCATGTTGACATCTTAGGGAGTTTTATTTCCAAATGGTTTAACACACATACTGATTTCAATTTAGCAATGTTGTTTCAAATGATTACTTTGTTGCAATGTTTCTTACTCATTACTCTCTCCCAGATTTATTTTTCTTCTTGCTGAAATAATATCATATAGCAATTCTTTCAAAGAATGTGGATGGTAAACTTTCTGAGGTCCTCTGTGTTTGAAAATGTCCTTGATTCATGAAAGAAGCCAAATGCTGAATTTAGCTCTAGCACTGACTCTAGAAAGATCTGGTTCTCTCCTCTTCCTCCTCACCACTCCTAATAAATCCAAACTGCCTAAGAGCTATAAATACTTTAGTTCTACTCTTGCAGTCCCCAAATCCTGTCCCCTGACTAATGCAGCCTAAATTCCCCATACCTTCTGAGACCAATTCTCAGAATATAGACAAAATTTGTAACTTCATAAATTTAATATAAAAATTCCTCAGGCTCTCCAGTAGAATAGCTATCTTGAATTGTCCTGTTGTGATGATTTTATTTTATTTATTTTTTAAAAAGACTGATTTATTTATTTATTTATTTATTTATTTATTTATTTATTTATTCATGAAAGACACAGAGAGAGAGAGAGAAGCAGAGGGAGAAGCAGGCTCCATGCAGGGAGCCCGATGTGGGACTCCATCTCGGGTCTCCAGGATCACATCCTGGGCTGAAGGCAGGCACTAAACCGCTGAGCCACCCAGGCATCCCTGTTGTGATGATTTTAATAAAGGCTTAAGTTAACAGGGTTTAGCTGGTTTTTCTTCTTTTGCACATTCATTCTTATTGTTAAAGGATAGTTTGGCTAAATATTTTTTTTCCCTTAAGAATTTTTAGATTTTGTTCGCTTACCGCATAGCACCCAGTGATGCTGATGAGAAGTCTGTGTTTTGCAGCAGTCCATTTCCTACTCGGGTTGGCACCTTTCTCTGCAGCCTCCGTGATTCCCTGACAGGGCCATGGCTTACCACAGTGGCTCCCTGTGTGCTTTCTTTCATAAGGATCTGCATAATTTCTGGTCTACCCAAAGTCTTGATGCTGTTTTTCACAAATCCCAATGTCCTTATTAATTTCTTTCAAAATATAACTTAAAAAATCAAAATGACTTTGTATTAAAACAGGAGATTTTAGCATGTGCTCAAATTAAAATGTTATTTTTATCTGTTTGGATGGGTCCATATGAAACTATATTCCAAGAGAATAGAACTGGCTGTCCAGAGGAAGATTCATTTTTACTTTATAATTTTCTCTATTTGAATTTCAGCATATTAGTCTTGCTTTTGGATTCAAAATGATGGTATACATAATCCATTGAACATCTTCCTTTTCTTCATTTACAAAAAAGATTTTTATTTATTTGAGAGAGAGAGAGCAGAGCAAGAGAGAGCATGAGCAGAGGGGGGGGGCAGGGGGAGAGGAAGAAGCAGGCTCCCCGCTGAGCAGGGACTCATCCGAGGACACAAGATCATGATCTGAGCTGAAGACATTTGCTTAACCGAGTCACCCAGGCACCTCAGATATCTTCCTTTTCTAAGTCCAAATGCACCCATCAGCTTTTCCCACCTGCTCTGATACCCTGGCTATGCTGCTTACCGGTGTGGACAGCATCAAGGGCTCCAAGCCCTCTGTTTCCAGTTGGGTTTGTCCAGCAGAAGTTAGGTAATATTGGAATATTTATTCCCTGGCTTTTCCAATTCCACCCCTCCCCACGCCCACCGACATACCTGACCACCCTGTGTTGGTTTTATCCTCCTATTGAAGACAACAGCTGCCAGGTGGTCCTCTGCACACTGAGACCCTCAATTCCTCATCTTGATCCTTCACGCCTAGGGCTAGAAATGGCTCCCAAGGGTGCCAGCCTAGAGACCCACCTTCCATTGCTGGCTTCTCTACAATCTGTCTACTCAGCTTGAGTGTAATTTGTTTTTGCCATCATCCTTAACCCAGAGAAAGCAAAACCAGAAAATAGACAAAAAACCCAAAGCAATAAAGTATTTAGGTAACTTAATTATATAGATTCATCTTTTTGCTGTTTCATACCAGAATAAAATATTTAAGAAAAAATGAAGGTGAAGAAAACTTATTTTTGTTAAAGGAATTGTGCAACAGAGGGGAAATAATAGTAAATATTTCATGAGTACACACGTCAAGAAGTTCCTCTCCTTTTCCTTATTGACGCTGTTGCTGGCTTTCTGGGCCTGGAGGGGAAGTAGGCATGAATGAAGTCTCGCTGATACAGGTCTTTATGCAGCACTGTGAGATCATGCTGCAGAGATTTATAGAATCTCAGAGACAGAAGGGGCCAAGGGAACTATCTGGTGCAGCAGTGAACAGCACAGAGCACAGCAGTTTGTGATACAACCCTGGATTTAATCTGTGTAGCAGCTATATAAAAACGACCCCATGCTGTTGCTGCTTCAGTGTGCCTATTAAAAAATATTTCAGTTGCTAAAAAACTGCTAATTTTCTCACTGGCATTTGGGAGAGTAGCTAGCAATGGCAATAGGTAACATTCACTGAATACTTGCTGTGTGCTGGAGACTGTGTTCCAAGCTTTACAGGTATCATGTTCCACAATCCCCAGCCCAGCTCCATAGTGGATACTATCCACTGTGCAGAGTAGTGTTTAACGGTGGTGGATCCTATGATTAATCCAATTTTACTGATGAGGATAATAAGGCAGAAAGAAATTAAGTGACTTCCCCTTCATCACATCCCATTCAAGTGAAGTAGCCAGAATTCCAACCCATGCAGTTTGACTCTGAACCCCACACGCATCCATTACATTGTTTCTTCTTGATATAACATCTATGCAGAAATATATATGTATATATACTGCAGGAATATTGCTTTGTGCCTAAAAATATACCATATATGTTGTTCTATGTCACTAAACACGTCATTTTATTTTTAAAAAAGATTTTATTTATTCATGAGAATATACACAGAGAGAGAGAGAGAGAGAGAGAGAGAGAGTCAGAGACACAGGCAGAGGGAGAAGCAGGCTCCATGCAGGGAGCCTGACGTGGGACTCGATCCCGGGTCTCCAAGATCATGCCCTGGGCTGAAGGCGGCGCTACACTGCTGAGCCACTTGGGCTGCCCAAACACGTCATTTTAAATGATGGCATAATATTCAATTGTATCAATCTGCCAGTTTGCTTAATCAATCTCATTGTCAGATATTAATTTGTTCTATTTCCCCCTAATAATCTCTAATACTGACTCCTCTCACATTCTCACATTAGAATCTCTTATTAATTTGTATAATTATTAATTACATAATTTATATAATTATTAATTTATATAATTTATATATTGCACTTATTTTTTTTTTTGCACTTATTCTTAAATAGGGCATTAAACATTATTATTTGGGAGTGGAGCTCTAGATGACTCTGATCTCCATTTTGCTTGTCATTTATAATTTGTAATATTTCAATGTACTGTGTAACAAGGAAATGAGATTAAGGATTTTCTTTTTAAGTTTATTTATTTTTTTTTAATTTTTTTTTTTTTATGATAGTCACACACAAATAGAGAGAGAGAGGCAGAGACACAGGCAGAGGGAGAAGCAGGCTCCATGCACTGGGAGCCCGACGTGGGATTCGATCCCAGGTCTCCAGGATCGCGCCCTGTGCCAAATGCAGGCGCCAAACCGCTGCGCCACCCAGGGATCCCTAAGTTTATTTATTTAAGTAATCTCTGTACCCAATGTGGGGCTCAAACTTACAACCCCAAGACCGAGAATCACTTACTCTTCCAACTGAGGCAGTCAGGCACCCCTGTTAGAGTTTCTTTAAAACAAATTATTTATTTAAAAATATAAAGGTTTTATATGCTTTAGTTCTTCTGTCCCAGAATGGCTTTAACCATTGATCAGCAATATTGATCAAACTCTTGGTCAACAATAGTCACCAATCCAGGCTAAATTCATGGAGTTTTAGTTCACCAACAATGCTTGTCCTGAGTCTTTGTACTACTTGTCAATATTCCACATCCTCTGTGCAATCTGAAAACAGTTTCAAGGATACTTATCAATCCTTCGCCTTAAACAAATACACAAGAGCTTCCCCCTGATTGTTCTGTGTTTATTCCTGATGCACATGCTTCAGCTGGAGAGAATAATGGGCCTTAGCAATTCACAGGCCTCCTTAGAAATGCTAGAAAGGTGCTCTTGTCTTTGTTATGGGGGAGTGATGCGCTATTATCAGTCAGACTCCATCTGTCTATATCATCTTTTAGGTGAGTTTGGCGTCTTAATTCTACTGTGAATCACACTCTGGTGAATTTATACCTGGGCTCCAAGCAGGGCTTAAATGGTAGTGGGCTAATGTTTTATCCCACAAGGAAATAACCAGTGGAATGCATCTTTAGGACATATCATTTTCCTATCTGTAAAAGGAAATCATGGGCATGCATCAACAGGACTTATCCACTGCTCTTTGGACTCCAAAGTGTAATTGTTTTCCTCATGAATGATCTCATGCCAAATGACTGAGCCTTACCCCCCTAACCCCCAAAAAAGCGTATTTGTGTGTATGAGAGAGAGAGAGAGGAACTGGGATTATATTGTTGTCATTTACTTCAAGAAAGAGAAATTTAGAAGCTTTATGTTTCACTACTGAGCAGCCAAAATGGCTTTGAATATATTTCACCTACTAAAAGAAAGTGTGCTGGTTCGACAGAAATATTAATGAAAGAATAAAACGCAATTCTCAAGATATTTTTTCTTTTATTTAAAATGTTAACTATCACAACACATTATACAATGAAGTGAAGATCTTAGAATCACATTAAAATTTTTAAAACATCTCTATATAAGTCATAACACATGAAACATGCTGCAGGGATACAGTCTGATATCAAATCTTAGTACATTTCCACCATGAAAACAGATGAAGCACAAGCCTATCTGTGTTCCCTCTCCTTCAGCAGTGGCTGATGTGACTGCTTCCAAGAAACGAAGATGATTTCTTTCTTTGAAGAATATATTTCAGTTTCACTGAACACTGTGCTTTGTTGAGAAATGACCACTGATTTCTACGTCTGAGGGAGTCATATTAGAATTATAACACACTTTCACAGCACGTATTGGCACAATATGAAAAATAAACAGTTTTTTGAGTTTTCCACTCAAAACAATTATTATTAAATAAATAATTATTCCTCATGGTGCATGTCTCATTTTACCTTTCATTGGCCAGTGACACACACGAAGCTCAATAAATTACACATGAGGTGGTTTATTTGCGTCTTCTTTCATAATTCTGCATTGCGCTCCTTTCATAAGCCACTGAGAACAAAGAGAAGGCAGAGGGTTTTTTAAGATGATTCACTGAGAGAGCTAAATAAACTTCAAGACACACAGTAATGTATTAAAAACTCATGAATGACTTTTTCCCCTTTCATTGAAGTATTTCTAAGAGTTTTCTTTGCACATCCTCCAACCTTGCCTCAGTCTCTGTCCTGATTGGAAGTGATCTAACGACAGAATGCTTGGTTACTCATGCCATCTGCCATATGCTTGGTGCCCCCACAGCACAGCTCCAATCTTAATTCTCCACAACATTCTCGAGCAGTGGCAGACACCCCCATGGAGATTTATAGAAAGGATGATAGGAATAGGAATAGTAGTAGGATGAAAGCAAAATATGAGACTCTGATTCTAGGACAGAGTCAACAAACTACAGGCCAAATGGTTGCTACAGAGACTGCACGGCTCACAAAATCCAAAATGTTTGCTATCTGGCTCTTCATAGAAATCTGATGATTCCTGTTATGGGAGTACATACTGGTGTCTTGTGGATATATTCCAATGACGGACTGTCTTTGAAACTAAAAACAACTTCATTGACAGTAGGGCAATTCTGCTATCCACATACAACAGTGTAACTTACCTCCCAGCACTCTAATGGCCTGTGAAAAGATTAACCACTGCCTCCCAAAGTATTTAACATATAGCTAGCAAGTAATTTAAGTACTTTGACTAGCTAGGCTAGAAAAAAGGCACAGTATTAATATATTATATTATATTATATTATATTATATTATATTATATTATATTCAATTTCAAAGACGTCTGTAACCATCAAAGGATAAGGCTCAGACTGCTGTGATCAGAATACTTGAGTCTATTATTCATCATTTTAGTTAACTTATACACTTAGATTGACATTTTAGTGAAACTATGCTGCTTTTTAAAATTCAGTATGTCCTGTGTAAAATACTGAATTTAAACAAAAACTGTAGAAAGAACAGTGGAGGATCTGTAGGGATCCTAGCTCAGTGTGAAAGATCCGTTGAAAGAGGAGGTAGGTGAGGGCTGTAGGGTGACCTCTCCGTTTTCTCCACTGCGCAGCCGCCCTTGTTGGCATCCAGCACTGGGTTCACAATAAGCTGAATGCTTCATGCCAATCACCTTTGCGCTTCCAGGGTAAAACAGTTTGAGCCCCAAACTGGGAAGTTCTCAAGGAAGGAAACAGTCTATTTCTCATCCTGATTTGTTTGTATTAGGAGGATACCTAGCACAAGTTCAGTTCCTGACAAACTTTAGGTTACATGTTCTACTCCTCAGAGAAGTGAGGTGAATGGTGATGTAAAGTAACCAGAGATTGGTGAGTGTTAGCTGGAACAAAACATCCTCTTCACAGGAAGGAGAGTATTGTATTTGGTCCTTGAACCCTCTGAAACCATATGCAAATTTTTGTGTTTAAAAGCTAATGGGGGTTTCTCTACAAAGCAGGTTTCTAGATTTCTCAGACCATCAAAGAGGTCTGTGACCACAAAATGGTAAGAATCAGATAGCTGTAGAACACAATGGTAACCTTGCCTCAGCTGATCAAGTGAAAAGATCTGATTGAGTGTATATTAATTTTTTGCTCATTTTTCCTTTCATATTTTCTTAAAATGGAGGAGTGAAGATTTAGTCATAAATGGATTCTAATTCATTATAGTAATTCTATTTATCTATAATTACATTTTTACCTTGCACACATTTAAGAGCATTTAGTCTGTATAAATTGCACATTATCTATATTATTTGTAAAGTTAGCCATGTTCTGAGACCTGTATCAATTCTGGAAATAAAAAGCTGATGACTAATATGATTATCAAGAAGAGTTATATAAGGACTAGTGTACATTTCTACCACAAACCAGTGTGGTTTAAATTTACATTCCTTTTTCAAAAAGTAGAGGATAATATTATGTTAATAAAATAATTGAAAGTTTTTCATGAGGCACACTGGTAACATCTTTAAAATTCAAATTTGAAAAAAAAATTAAACTTGAACAGCCCCCAAATTACTGAAAAAGAAATACAAACGTAGTGTCTAAATTTGGAAGGTAGGGAACCAATGGTAAAATACATCATTTTTGCATGAATTTTCCAGATAATTAAGCTAACATTTCTTAGTTACAGATTTTCTAGAAACTTGAAATATTCTGAATGGCTAAGGCAACTGGTTACTTTCTAATTAATTGCTTGAATAATACTATAATTCTGTTTTCACTTAAGGTAAAATAAGGAGAGTCTGAATAGCTCTGGTTCCTAAGGAATCTAACTAATCACTATAAAGGCCTGAATGTGCTTTACAAAAGAATCAGTCTCTGAAAATGATAAAGTGTTTATTTAACCTTGAAAATGGTGTGATGAATGGGTTTTCAGATATATGTATGTGGCATTTACACAGAAGATAGGAACTGCAGAGAGGAAAGGAAATATGCTTTATGTCAAGGGAAAGACTTGTTCAGGATTAAGATGGGTTATGAGGATTGTGGCATCCCTTCTCTGTGAGGGTTTTACAGCCAGAACAGATTATAATCCCCAAGGTGACTTCATTGTGCTCCTTTTTGAAAGCACTAGAGTGGACTGTGTTACTCTCATACTCTCAAACATCCATCAGGATGTTTCGAGCTTGAGCTTCTATAATTTCATAAAGTATAAATACATTTGCTAGTTTTGTTTGTTTACTTTTGTGCGGGAAGACTGCCAGACATAATGTCTTATAAGCCTTTTGAATTACCTTGGTATTAAGTGAAATTGGTCTTATTTCCCATATACCCTTCCCCACTTAGTTCAGGAACGTTAAGTGTGGCTTATGTAACAAATGTATGGGGAAGAATATTAGACTAGCCTAAGGATTCAGGTGAGGTAATGATTAAACATGGCAGACTGTGATAAGGCTGGTACTTTGAGAAAATAAGATGCATCCTGGGTGAGATTAGCTTAGTCAGCTATAAATCCATTCTTGGATTTATTTATTGCAATTAGATTTTTTTTTTTTTTACCATAAGTACTCATTTTAAATTTATCATTCCTTTTTAGTACTTTGAAAACTATGTCTTAGAAAGAAAATAATAGATTTCAGATACTGTCTATTTTCAGTCATGGTTTTATACATACCAGAATTTAAAGCTCTTTTGCCCATTAGTCCAACAAAGGAATCTGTTTTATGCCCTGGAAAAATACATTTAGGGGTATTTTAATATGTATATCTTCGAGGAAATAAACTGTTATAACTAGTACTGAAGAAAAGCAAGCTTTCAAATATATGCCTATATAATAAATATATAACCATTTCAAGTTTTGGTGAGCCTGAAGAAATGAAGATTTCTAGTAAGTCTTACAAATGACATAAAACAATACAATGAAAGCACTTTCCGTCATTCTATATCTACATATTAGCAAGTATACTTTGTGCACATTACATTTTATCTGTTTGTATATATAATGTTTTAAATATTGTGGCTTTTTAAGTTAGTTTTGGGTTTAGGGGGTCAATTTCACATGTGTGACAGAAATATCCAAGTGTATGTCCTCATGTTACTATGTTGTATTGCTCAGGAACTAAACCTTAGTTAAGTCAGATCCCTGCACCTGATGATTATAAACTTCTAGAAGGTCACTATTTTTTATTACACTGGATTTTAAAAAATACTTCTGGAAAAGTGTGTTAATTTTGACATTAAAGGAGTGCATTTATTTTCATTACATAGAATTTTGCTATATATAATTCCCTTGAAATTCAAATCTTTAGAATGTAAATATGAATTAGATTTATCTTCAAAGGTGAAGCCTTTGAGGAAAGTTACTATTTCAATTCTTGTGGGGAAAGGTCTCTTGGTTTATACTGTATTACTTGAGAAAAAGACTGTTGTCCCAATGTGACCTCCTCTGCCAACCAGTGAACCAAAAGTGGAGTTGGGGGAGGACACTGGGGTAAATGTGTATGATTGAGATGGACCCATGGGACTTCCTGTCAATTCCAGTTCCATTAACTGGGAAACAGATCTAATAAACATCAAGTGCCATAACTCTGTCATCTCTACTGCCCTAAGGAATATTTCCTTGTGCTTTGATAGATTGAGGGTCCCCATTCAATTATGGAATCAAAAAACTGCATTTCAAAAAAAAAAAAAAAAAAAAAAAACTGCATTTCTATTTATCTTTAACCCTTACTATGGATTCTCTACTCATTCACTCAATCCTCTTAATCGGCTGCTGGGTTACCCTAATACATGATATCATCATGAGATTTGGCATACTGAAATGTGAAGAGATGCCTATAAATGCTTAGTTTTTGTTTTGTTTTGTTTTTGTTTTTGCAGAAGTGGTGGGAGGTAGGAGATGGTGAGGGGTGAAAAGGGAGAGGAATCTGTGGTGGATTTTTATCCCTGGACTGAAATTCTTATCTAAAAGAGGTAATTTATAGGAGTTAAAAGATTTCTTCTGGCTCTCTCTTTTTTTTTAGCAGCTCAAAATGACAACAAATATTTATTATCTCACACTTTTTGTGGGTCAGGAATTCAGCAACAGTTTAGCAAGGAATTAAAGGATTTTTAACATAATGCATCCCTTTAAAACAGAGCTTTAAAAAAATCATGCTCTGGATGTAATTAATAGAAGTTTCCTCCATTCTTACACTGTCTTAATTGAAAATATTAAGTCCTAAATTATAACAGAAGATAAGCTATAAAATGAAATTCGATCTAATTTACATTTGCATTTGGTAAATGTCAAAATAATTTGAAACTTACTTTTATGAGAGATCTGGCCATGTCCTAGAAGAAAGAAAGGGAAAGTTAGCAAAGGCAGTAGATTTGTTTTAAAAATGCTACATTATATTTTTAGAAGAGAATTATAAAATAAGTTGATTTTTAAAACATGTAATATTTCCCATTCATGTACTATCCTGAGGAATATAGCAGAATATACCATAAATGCTAACCAAATTATTAATGATAAAAACAAAATAGCAACCAAAAGGAATATTTTTAAGTGCCTTCTATGGGCCACAGATTCAAACCCAGGACTATGAGACCCCCGAGGCCTAACAATAATAACTGTTAGGCCACAACACCTGTTTTCTCATTTAAAAACAAAACAAAACAAAACAAAACAAAAAAAGAAACACATCTCCAAGCTGGACCACCATTTGACACTCAGGAAAGAGGGATACAAATCTATACCTTTACTAAACAGGCATTATCAAGAATCTGTATTTGAGCCCATAAAAGACTTTCTTTACGTTTCCTATATGTACATTCACAATAGTAAAATAAAGATTTATAGAAATGTTTACCATAAAGAGCTTTTAACAGGGCCACTTGTTTTTCAATTGAGGAATCTGACAAAAGATGAATCGACAGTAACTATTTACACATTCCACCGATGGTGTGATAAATTCAAGGAAATTGACTATTTCTATCAGGAGACATTAGGGAGCTCCATCTGATCGAAATCTAATCTAACCCCAAAGGTCTCCAACCGGTTTCCACTGGCACTTGGACCATTCTGACTACTACCCCTGGAGGCCCCGCGCCTCCCCTCCGGCAGCTGGGTCTTCTGTCAAGGGGGCCCTCAGCTAAGGCTGCTTCCTGTTCTTGATCTGGGTCACTCTCAGGACCTCTCCCTGCGTCCGAGGGCCTGTGCGTGTGTTAGCAGGGTGAGGGCCAGAGTCGCTCCCCGGGGATGTATCCATTTTAGCGTGGAAATTTCTCCTCAAAGGGCAGGAGAGACTGGGCGCGCTAGGACGCTCTAGGAGCCAGGAGCCCGGGAGGGTGGCTCAGAGACACGGAGGGGGTTGGCCGCCCATCTCACCAGCATCCCGTTTGCCCATTAATCCGAAGAACTGCTGAGGCTTGGGTCTCCGGGCGATTCTCTGCAGGAGATGCTCAAAGGGCTCGGGCAGCTCCTCCTGCGGGACAGACGCACAGACAAACGCGGGTGTCGGCAGCCAGCGCGCGGCCCCGGGGCGACCCCGAGTCGTTGCAGCGGTGCGCGCCAGCCCGGGGCGAAGCTCGGAGGCGGGCGGTGGCGCCGCAGGAGGCCGGGCTTCCCCAGGCGGGGGTCGGTGGGGTCCCAGCGCGGGAGCTCCCTTCCTCGCCCCCCCCGCGGAACTCGGGCCCCGCGCCGCCCCTCCCCCGAGCCCCGCCCCCGCGGTGAGCAGCCCGCGCCCCGCTCCTGGCAGAGCCCGGAGCCCCCCACTCCGCTGCCGCGCGGCCACCTGCCGTTCTCCCGATTCTGGCGCCGGCTCTGGGGACGCCTGGCCGCCCTGAGTGCACACACGTGTGTGTCGGCGGCGGGGAAGGGATGACAACGCTTTGCCGGCGACCTGCACCGCGCGACTCTGTTCCCTCGGGGCGCTCCCTTGCACCAACAGCCCGCGAGCCCTATGAAGGAGAACTTGCAGCTCCGTCCTCGAGTCGGTAATAAAAGTCCAAGCAGGAAGTCAGCTCCCACCCGCCTCGCCGCTCGAAGCCCCCAGCAGCTCGCCCTTTGCCCCTGCGTCTCCCGGGGTCCGGCGCGCCCCCTTCTGCCCCTGCCCTGCGTTTCCAAATGCCCGGGTCGAAATAAATCCCCGTTACCCCGGGATGCAGCCTCGGGAGGTTTCCAGTCCTGGGGGGACCCCGGGCTCACCAAGGAGGGCATCGTTCCTCCAGGAGTTCCCGAGACCCGACGGTGCAGTCCCCGGGAGGAAACTTGGATCGCGCGCACGGAGCTCGTGCGGGGACCCAGGGCGCGGCGCTCCTTCACACTCCGTCCCGCTCCCCGCGCTCCTCCCCGCGCTCCTCCCCGCCTGCGGTCGCGGTCGCGGTCTCGGTCGCGGTCGCGGTCGCGGTCGCCCGGCCTGCCAGGCTCACTGGAGCGCTATCGCGGGGGCGGTGACAGCTCCCGAGGCCGGGAAGAGCGGCGCGGGCCGGCTAGGGGCAGGGTCTCACCTTGATCTGGTCGCTGTCGGACCAGTCGGACCAGTAATTCAGATCATCGTTGGCTCCGATTTCTTCTGCAAACAGCTGAGTGGACACGAGAAAAAAGACGGCCAAGGCCACGAGGATTTTCATGTTGGATTCCTGGGAGGATTGGGGAAGAAGAGGCCGGGGGAGAAATATTGGAGAAGGCGCTCCAAGAGTTGCGGTATGATTTTTGGTCCCACAACGCAAGTCGGGGCCGGCTGAACCAAGATAAAAAGCCTAACGGGGCGGGGTGGGGGGGGGGGACCCTACAGCACCCCGTGTACCGTTTAGGAAAGAGAATCACGCCCCAGCGTTTCTCAAATCCCCTTCTCCCTCGGCTCCCAACTCCCTCAGTCCCCGACCCTCCGATCCGCACCTCCAGGCCGGGAGGCTCTCTCTGCAGGTGGAAAACAGAGGGACGCTGGCGTTTGGGGCACCCGCGTCCCCGCTGTGCCCCCCGCCCCGGGGCCCCTCCAGCGCCGCCAGCCGCCACCTGGGAGCGCAGCGCGGCGCGGGCACTTACTGCGGCGGGCGGGCCGGCGGGGTTCCTCGGGCTGCTCGGGGCGCACGCGGGGCGCTCGGCCCTTAGGCTGCCGCGGCGGGGGAGGCGGTGGCGGCGGCGGCAGCGGCTGCGCGCTCCTTCGGCGGCTCCGTGCCGCGCGGTATTTATCCGACGCTCGACGAGCCTCGGGGACCACGTGACTCGCTCCCCACGCGACTTTCTGCTCAATATTTAATTACCCGCCTCTTCTCCTTTGCTTGCGTCTGATCGAGAGTTTCCGAGACGGTAACCCGTCGGTGCCCGAAACATCTGGACCCAATCGGGTTCGAAATGACGCAATTTTAGGAAAAGCCAAGCTCTCGCCATCCAATCCCGAGCGGCCAGTCTTCTTCCGTCTGCAGATCTGACGCCCCCTCCCCTCTCCTTCGGAGCGAGGTTCCATGACACCTGAAATTACTCATCAAAATTGAGCGAAGTGACTCATTCCTCGGACTTCCGCAACTTTTTCGTCCCTTGAGACGTCAGGAGAAGTTGCACTTTTAAGGACGGCCAGATAACTGAAGGTATTAGGATACTGTCGTCGGAGATCCTACTAAGAGGAGCATTTCAAGGGGGGTGGGGGGAGGCTTTCCCCCCTTCTCTCTCACCTGCAGAGTGCCCTAGTGTTTCTGAGATCTGGCATCTCCTGTGAGCAGAGCATCCTTCTCCCAAATCAGCTACGACACGGGCGTTTCTCCGGCGTTACAGAAGGATTATCAGTCCCATAGCATTTCAGACGATGGAAGCAGATTTATTTCACATTTTGGAGAAAGGAGAATTTAAACGTGGCGACACACGTAGAACTTTCCTATCGGTGCCATTCTAGGATATCTTTTATTCCAAGCTAGCAAAACCCTCTTCCTTCGCACATCCAGGAGCAGGGGTTGGAAGAGGACGTATTTGCTTCTCTCCTACCCTTTCTCGCTGAAGACTAAGAAACCGGCGAGGCAGTGTACAGAAGCCTGCCTGGGTGTCACCGAAGGACTCTACCGATCATTCATAGATTTCTCCCGTAAATGGAAATCAGTGTAGTGAAGATGCTAATCGGATGGTCATTGGCAATACGAAAACTATTAGACAAATAGCATCTGTACAGAAATCTCAGCTTTCCATGAGCCCACGGTTTCACCTTGCAGACACATTTCTTTCATCTCTCAATGAATTAAATGAGGTGTCTTGAGGGAGGCAGTTGTTTTCTCCTCCTTGTTAAGTAAGTATTATATTTTTCAATTAACCCTGATTTTTTTAGTATACTGCATATAAAAAATAACTTTTTTCAATTCACTTAAACCAGTAATTTTTTCCCCTAGCATTTGCTGTTGTTTCTTAAATAATCCTGAGTTTTGAAATTCCCACATCCCTCATTTCTTTAGGCCCAGCCTTACAAAGTGAGGCTTTCTATTTTTGTTTTTATGACTTCTTTATGTGGAAAATTATATACAAAAGTAGAGAGGATCATTCATTCGAAACGATTTGCAAGTTTTACCTACAAACTGTTCTTGTTAGCCCTCCTCTTATATTATTTTGAAGCAAATCCCAGATACCATTTCAACTGTAAATATTTCAATTGTCTATATAAATGGTAAAGGTTTAAAAAAATAAAAAGAGAACCATGCATTATTCTACCTAAAAACAACATAAAGTGAGTCCTTACAATATTAACTATCTGGTTAATGTTCAAATGTTCCTCATTGTTTCAATAAACCCCTCCACATTTTTTTTTTATTTTTTAATTTTTTTTATTTATGATAGTCACAGAAAGAGAGAGAGAGAGAGAGGCAGAGACATAGGCAGAGGGAGAAGCAGGCTCCATGCACCGGGAGCCTGATGTGGGATTCAATCCCGGGTCTCCAGGATCGCGCCCTGGGCCAAAGGCAGGCGCCAAACCGCTGCGCCACCCAGGGATCCCCAACCCCTCCACTTCTTAAGTTGCAATAAGAATACTAATGAAGTCCACTGGTTCATAAATATATTTTTAAGATTTTATTTATTTATTTATTTATTTTGAGAGAGAGAGAGAGAGAATGAGAGAGTGAGCTGGTGGGAGGGGGAATGAGAACCTGAAGCCAGTTCTACACTGAGCGCAGAACCTCACCACTGCTCCATCTCACAACCCCAGGATCATGACCTGAGCGGGAACCAAGAGTCCAATGCTTAACAACTGAGCCACTCAGGTACCCCTGGTTCATCTATATCTTAAATGACCCCTAATCTATAGTTATCCCGTCTCTCTCCCCACTACTCCCTTGCAATTCATGAATAAAACTGGCCAGTAACTTGAACTACATTCTAGAGTTTATGGATTGCCTCTATGGTTTCTTTTACCTTGTTCCTCTGTCCTGTTTCCTGTTACTTGGTAGTTGTACCTAGAAGCTTGATCCCATGTAGGTTTGGTTTTTCTGACAAGACCATGTATTGTCATGAAGTGCATGATACCTGGTTGTTTCTCCCTTTGAGATGTTAGCAGATACTGATGATCATTTTTTATTAAAAAAATTTTTTTTAAATTTATTTATGATAGTCACAGAGAGAGAGAGAGAGGCAGAGACATAGACAGAGGGAGAAGCAGGCTCCATGCACCGGGAGCCGGACGTGGGATTCGATCCTGGGTCTCCAGGATCGCGCCCTGGGCCAAAGGCAGGCGCCAAACTGCTGCGCCACCCAGGGATCCCTGATGATCATTTTCTATATTCACTAATTCATTAGTACTTTCAAATTGTGTTATTCTGATTTTATCATTGATTATTTATTAGCTAGACTATTTCTTCCAATAAAGGGAAACTTTTTTCACAACAGCTGTTTAGTTACTACAAGACATAGTCAATATAGGAAAGATGGGATAAATGCTTGATTAAACTTCTCTTTACCAATTTTTAAAATAATGATTTAGTAAGTTAGTATATTCAAATATGGCCTCCTCTCCCCCAAATTTAGGATTATTATGACCTCATGGGTTTAAACACATTTGAAGTATTTCACTCTTTCAGAGAAGGATAAATGGAAGCCTCCCGATTGATGCTCAATTTTCTCAACTGACTTCAAATTGGTTCCTGAGACTTTTGATATGCCTTAGATGGGCTTTAATGACTTTCTTGATTTTTGTCAGACAAGGTATTTCAGGTTTAAGTTGTATGTCTCCTGTCTCAGACCTGCAATTTACATTTAAAGGGATCATGTTTCTTTTGAATTAGAAATTATAATTAGAGGTTATAATCTGGGCATTATGGGTGCATATTGCCACTGAGTTCCTCATCGTTTCAAGACCTTTTCAATGAATAGAGCTGAAAATGTATATGAGTGTATGGGTGTGTTTAAAATTGTGAAAGAATGTATACTGATACTTTCTATTCAAATCAGGACATCATATGGTCTTCCTCTGCACCTTTTCTTCTGTTTTGCACCTTTTCTTCCAGACAAAAAAAATCTGAGTTCCCAGTGACATCAACATGATTACTCATTTGCTTTATCTCAATACACAATGTCAACATAATTCACAATACTGTTATTAGAAACAGATTAACAGTTTTTATTTGCAAATTTTTGTCTTTAGAATATGCCACATTATGTCTATTCGGTTAATTTACTGTTTTAAAGTCACTTAAATTTTTTTTATCTGTATGGTTATGCTACCAACTATTATACACATGGTTCATTTGCTCAGTTTGCTCTTGAGTTTTAGGGATTGCTTTTTACATTTAATTTAACTTTAACATTATGATAAATACATAGTTCCAAATGCAAACATTCAAAACATAATGCATTCAAAGGAATGTAGCTTCACTCCCTGTCCCTCTACTTTCTTCCCTCTAGTCACTATGGCTTTTTAGGTTCTTAGTTGATATTTCTATTATTATTGTTATTGTTGTTATTTTAATATAAGCCAATAATGTATTTATATCCCTCTCTAACTTGTAAAATTCTGTACCTAAAGCGGGGCATTTTAATATCAATTTTATGTTCCTTTCTTGGTTGTTGATGTTGTGTATGAGTAACAATAAAGACATCTATTTCACAATTTATTCCCTGTTGGCTCTTTCATAGGATTTAGTAACAAACAATAATGACATAAAAAATTGGTCAAAGAATTCATTTCCCATTTTTTGCATGTCTTCATTAATTGCTAGTTTAGTGTTCCTCATGAAATCATACATACTGACACACTTTCTCCTGGAACATTGCAGGATTTCAGATATTTGTATTCTTTATTTGTTTTATTTTGGGATGTTCATGCTCTTTATTTGTTTTATTTCCCAGAACATCAAATTTGTGAAAAATATACATATTAATAAGATATATATATATGAGAAGTAGAATGGTGAAAAAGTAAGTAGTTAATAAATCCTTATTTGTGTTTGTAAATTAAAAACTTGCAGAAAAGTACAAAGAAAAAATTACAATCATCCATTTTATCACAACCCAGAATGAACCATTGTTAACATCTTAATATACTGCTCACAATTTTTTTTAAAGATTTTATTTATTTATTCATAGACACAGAGAGAGGGAGGCAGAGGGAGAAGCAGGCTCCATGCAGGGAGCCTGACGTGGGACTCGATTCCTGGTCTCCAGGATCACACCCCAGGCTGCAGGCGGCGCCAAAACCGGTGCACCACCGGGGCTGCCCTACTGCTCACAATTTTTAAAGGGAAAAAAGTTATTTGGTTGTTGTTATAAAATAAGACATACTCTTTATAATAAAGCAATGCAGAAAAGTTCAATCATTTATATTTTGAAAAATTACTCCATACTAAAAATTGTCACTCTAAGCATTAGAAGAACATTGAATATCTCCTATGCACATTATGTTGTTAGAAGAACAGGGCAATAGATAAATAAAAGTTATGAAAACAAGATGAGACTTTCAGAAGTATTTTTAATGAAAGTTAGTTGTATTTTATTTGACTTTCATAGACATAAACAAAGTGAAAAATGTGTTTCTTCAGCCCAAGATATTTTTTCTATAAAATAATTTATTAATGTTAAAAAAAGTTTTAGGAGTTAAGGCTAGCATATAACATTTAAAACAACAGGAATTTAGATAATATTTATTCTCTGTTTTGAAAGATGAGTGTATTAAACTTCCTCCCATCTCCCCCTTCCCCACCACCTCCCAATTTTTTTTGTCATACAATTATTTGTACACTATTGAGGTTTGTTACATTCACATTTAGTTTTACTACAATACTTTCATTAGTTATCTACTGTTCATTCTATATTTAAACAAATTCATTGTTCACCACCAGCCTTTTAACCTAACTTTGCCATTCTCGAGTTTATTTTTAATCATCTTTTATTTGACTGGATATCACTGTCAAGCACGTTTTTTTCCTCAAGAAGAAATCAAACATATTACATTCCCTGAGTTATTCCATGCTAGTAAATGTCTGTCAGGGGCTTCTAAGCTTAAACGACATCTTGATTAGTTATATTTTAAAATTACATTTCCCCAGGACTTTGTGGACATTGCTTCACTGTCTTGTGGAATTTGGTGTTATGGAGAGTTCTGAGGTAGGACAGTTTTTCTCCCTCGTTTGTATATATTTTGCTCTTTTGCTTGAATATCTGAGGAATTCTTTCTTTATACTTGATGTTCAATAGTTCAATTAGGATATGTCTTGGTGATTATCTTACATCTAATTTTCTTGAGAGTGTCATGAACTGCTTTTGTTCTGCAGATTATTCTCTTTCTTCATTTTAGAGAAATTATATTGTATTATGTCTCTGAATATATTGTTGAAGTGGAAATTCCACTTTAAGAATATTATATTTTTTTCTTTGATCCTAATATATATTTATGTAATATTGTAATATAATAATATTTCATGTCTCTAATATTCCTCCAAATTGCTTTAATTCTTTGTCTTTTTCATCTACATTCACTTAGATTATCTTAACCTTTTCTTCCTGGTGTCACTAGTTCACTTTTGTCTATTCTGTACTTGCTGTTTCTAACTTATTATTTCCATAATCACGTTGCATAGTCTCTAATTTCTTCTCTGGGATTAGTAATTTCCTTTATCATCTCATGTTATTGCTTTATTATTTTTTTGGCATGCTCTTATTTTATTGTATCATATTCTTTTCAAGATGTTCTTAGTATGAAGTAATTGAGGGAATATCCTTCTGTTTCCTGAATTCAGTGGTAGAATGCATGAGTTTTGAGCAAGTGTTACCAATTTTAACATTGAATTTAACACCAAGCCACTTGCTAGCCATGTGGCCTTGGACAAGTTACTTAAGGACACTCTGCCTCAATTTTCTAATCTGTCAAAAGGGATAATAACTAGTACTTTACCTCATAAAGTTGCTGTGAGAATTAAATGAGTAAATACATGTGAGCTGTAAAGACCAGTGTCTAGCCCATGCAATGAATGTTAACAATTACAATTATTCTAGGTGGCTCTGTGTGTGTGTGTGTGTGTGTGTGTGTGTGTTTACTAATGGTTGATTTTATATGTCAACTTTCTAGGCTGTGTTGACCAGTTGTTTGGTCAAACATCACTCCAAGTGTTGCCATGAAGGTATTTTTAGATGTGACTAATGGTTAAATCTGTAGGCTTTGGGTAAAACCATTATAGTCTTCATTATATGGGTAGGCTGCATCCAAGCAGTTGAGTTTTATTGTTTTAATTTTTTAAAAAGACTTATTTATTTTTTCATGAGAGACACAGAGAGAGAGAGAGAGAGAGAGAGACAGAGACAGAAACAGAGACAGAGAGACAGAGACACAGGCAGAGGGAGAAGCAGGCTCTTCGCAGGGAGCCGGATGTAGGACTCGATCCCGGATCCCGGATCACACCCTGAGCCGAAGTCGACACTTAACTGCTGAGCCATCCAGGTGTCCCCAAGTAGTTGAGTTTTAAAAGAAAAAGGCTGGGGATCCCTGGGTGGCTCAGTGGTTTAGCGCCACCTTCAGCCCAGGGCGTGATCCTGGAGCCCTGGGGTTGAAACCCACATCGGGCTCCCTGCATGGAGCCTGCTTCTCCCTCTGCCTGTGTCTCTGCCTCTTTCTCTCTGTGTGTCTCATGAATGAATAAATAAATAAAATCTTAAAAAAAAATAAATAAAAGAAAAAGGCTGAGGCCCCCAAGGAAGAAGGAATTCTTGCCTCCAGATTGCCTTGGACTCAAGACATCAATTTCTTGTATTTCTGGCCTGCCAGGTTAGCCTGTGGATTTCAGATTTGCCAGTCTCCACAATTATGTTAGCTAATTCCTTAAAATACTTAATTGATTATTTAAAATCTCTCTCTCTCCCCCTCCTCTTCTCCTCTCCTCTCCTCCACACAAGCACAACCCTCACCCCCACCTCCATGCCTCCTATTGGTTTAGTTTCTCCAGAGAATCCTAATATAGTATATAATATATTTGCAGTTCCTGGGCCATTCTCTCCATCTTGATGTTGCTTGTGTGGCTCAGGGCAGACAGAGTGAAAGTGGAGTGACTACTTAGCTCTGTTCCTATACTACTGGAGATATTTTTTCTACTGAGGACTAGGAATTTTGTGTTCTGCTCACTTTTCTTAGCCTGGGGGAATGACAAAGGGTAGAGAACTTGGGTAAGGGAGAGTGCAATCTGAATACTTAGACTGCTCTTTTCCCTGAGATTTTGTGCAGTGTCTTAGTCCATGTCAGTTCTCTGGTTGGAAGGTCTGTTCCTCTCTTTTGAGGGACCCTCGTGGACTGTGATCTTTGTGTGACCTGAGAGGCTCCCTGCACACCTCTTGAAGAGTCGGCTCTGTTCTCTTTCTTGGCTTTACCAGTTTCTCTCAGCCACCTGTATTCCTTGTATTTTGGAGGAAAATAATGACCTGCTTACCCAGTTTTCTTTTCTCCACACATAACATCATTGAGAATTCTCAGAATTTTGTCAGTTTACCAATCTTTGGAAGGTGTTGATGAGGTAAGGAGGACAGGGGCTCTGTGGCTCTGATTTGCTCCAGAATTTTCTGTTTCTTTCACTGGCTATGGATTCTTGAAGGTATTGCAATAATTAGATTGTGACTCTTGGTTTGTTTGATTGCTGGATTGTGGATTTTTATTTCTTTTCTTGATGTTAACAATTGTTACTTTATTTTGTAGGTGTTAGAGCAAGTCTAGAATAGTACCATGTTCATATATCTAACTAGTGTCTGTAGAATTGTTGGATATCGTCTATGCCCAGTGGATGTGCCAGTTCTTTACTGTTTTGTTGCCCCAGACTCCAGTACTTTGGAAAATCCTCGGAAACATAGCTGTTGTTGTGGTGTTACATTGGAAGAATATGTTGTCTTCGGGTCCCTTCCCTCCTCCCTGACACAGTCGCTTACCTTTTACATGTTATTTACCTGGGAAATCTTGCTGTTGTGATCACTTCTCTTTTCTTATTGCCTCATGGGAATTCTAACTTGCTATATTAATCTCAGACATATTTTTTTTATTTGAGCACACTTATGCCAATCACTCTTTAGAATCTTTCCAGTCTATAGTTACCAGGCCTTGAGTTATGGCCACTGAATGAGGAGAGACACCACTATAAAGGCAAAGGTAGGGATACAGGGTTCTGCACCATCTGAGGTAGGATAGAAGGGATTTTAAACAGTGCTACTCCAGACAGCTAATACAATCATGGTATCATCAGGGAACCCTAATCCTCTGTGTCTAAATCTATTACTGCCTTCTGTGTTTCATGATGCTCCTTTAAGAGTTTAGTCCTTGTGTTGCTATCCCTTTGTCCAGAAATCCACTCCTTATGGAAAACTAATTTTAGTTTCTGGTATAGTAAAGTCAAAAGTACGCATGTTACCAGAAAAAGGACACATCATTTCAACCCTCCAATGTTCTTTACATGTCATTAGGAGAATCAACTCAATAAACATTTATTTAATGTTTGCTATTAACCAAACAAATATGGTACTGGGAATTTAGAGATGAATGAGTCACAATTTTTGCCCCAGCAAGGCCTAAAAAAGGAAGGAAGGGCATTTAATAGATGCTGTAACAGAGGAGTGAGCACTGTATTATGAGACATGGAGTGGAATTTTCTTAAATTGGAGATGATGAGTAGAGAAGGCCTTGTCTAGAAAGAAACTGTAACCAAAGGCAGAGAATTAACAATATGCATTGGATATCCATAGAGAAGCCAGAATCACAGTAGCAAATGTTGGAAGGGGGCAGGGATTGGAAGGGGTAAAAAGGATAAAGTCAACTGTCATAAATTCTTTGTTCAGACTAAATATCAGCGATTCTACTGGCAAGCAAAAATAACTTGCTGTGGAAGAAGTGCAGAAGTCACAGATATTGTTTTTTTCACCTAATAAACTCCTAGTCACCGGTGGTTCTAGAATCAAAAGGTTAGAAGTTGGTGGTTTTTTGAACTACTGATGTATAATCAAGATATCAGTCTTTAAAAATATTTAATAAATGTGTTTTCCTTCCATTGCTTCTGGGTGCAATTAAGAAATTCACATCCAATGTACTTGCCAAAAGACTGAAGATAATCTCCTTATTGAACATGACTCTGCATTCTTAAAATAACGAGCCAGACTAAGAAGTCTACTGAAAATACTCCTAATCAAATACCAGTTTGACTCAACTGGATCTGTAAAGGTCAACAATTCAATTAAAATTAGGTGCAACCAGCTCAATTGTCTTAGCAGAATGGTAAGTTTCTAGCACATCCATAGAAACACTAGTTCAAAATCGAGAAATAAATTGTTTTGGATTAGATTCATAATGAAAATATTCACATTTAGATTCATCAGATCCCCTGAAACAGGGAAGTATATTTTGCAAAGTCAAACTCTGAAATCCAGTTGAGAAGCCATACCTTATTCATTTCTTACTCTAGGCAGTAGTTTAATAGTTAATGTAGCAGACAATTGACTTTGAACTCTCTTGCCAGCCAAAAGTACAATCTATACTGGAACTTTTCCAGTCCTGCAAACACCTTGCCATTTGGTATCAATAGTCACTCTAATAACACTGCTTCCATTAATGTCTCTGCTAAATGGGTTTTGAACTCAGGCTGTCTGGTTCCAGAGTCCATGCCATTAGCTCTTACTCATCATGTTGTCTGTACTGCTGTAGAGTTGATGTCACTACGGTATTTCATGTTTGAGTGTGGGATGTCTGAGGGAACCACTGATCGTCTGTTACTATTTCCCAAGGTTTACTTCTGAATCAGATCAAGTCACCATAAAACTCATTATTTGGATTCCATTGCTCTTACTTTCTGTAAAAAGTACCATCGCAGGTGTACAGTATAATGTCCTCAATTGAATTAGGTATTTGGATGTAAGATATAAGTTTTTGTTAGGAAAAATTATGAGGAATATATATATTTTATTAAGTAGCTGTTTTGGCACAGCTTATGTCAGTCTTTAATTGTTCTTTACATAAAAGACTGGGAGATATATTTTATAATTCTGGGTATGATTTTTATACACAGTATATATTCATTCAGTGTATCTTCCCCAAGAAACTGATGTCTCCTTATGTCAGTTGGAAACTACATAATCCAACATTTTCACCTCTTTCCATTTGTTTTTATTGTACTTAAAATACAATGTGTTGTATTTTACAGTGTGAGAGAA
Organism: Canis lupus baileyi; assembly: GCF_048164855.1. Taxonomy (NCBI): domain Eukaryota; kingdom Metazoa; phylum Chordata; class Mammalia; order Carnivora; family Canidae; genus Canis; species Canis lupus. Next base: position 38,431,026 of record NC_132855.1, read on the forward strand.
CTCAGAGCTAATTTGGGGACTCAGTTTTACTAACTTCCCGTCTGGCCTAATTACTCAACATTTCCCTTAAAGATGTGGCTCTTATTTTTATGTTTTCATGTTTAAAAATATTTTTTATTGTTTATATTATTTATTTCTTGTAAATAGTATCAAATGATATATTTTATATATAGGCCATATTTATTTAAATATAAATAGGTGTGTGTGTGTGTGTGTGTGTGTGTGTGTGTGTGTGACTTATTTGGTTTGTATTTCCTATCATTTCTTTTTTTTAAAGATTTTATTTATTTATTTATTTATTCATGAGAGACAGAGAAAGAGATATAGGCAGAGGGAGAAGCAGGCTCCTCGTAGAGAGCCCAATGTGGGCCTCAATCCCAGAACTCTGGGATCACGCCCTGGGCCAAACGCCAGATGCTCAACTGCTGAGCCACCAAGGCATCCCTCTTTCTTACCATTTCTGACACTTATTAAGCCTGGACTGGCTCTTTGTTATCTCTTTCAATAAGATTTCAAACATTTTTTAACAATTTTCCCCACCTCCTGACATACCCATCCCTCTACCTTGCCCACAGCAACATAGTTCATAGCAAATCTCTAGTTAAGCTGCTCTGCTCTTCAAAATTCTTCAGTAACTTTCTATTTTTTACTAAGACAAATGCAATCTCCATAGCTCATTACTTAAGATATTCCCTAATATAGTTTAAACTTAACTTGCCACACTTTTGTCTCTCTAGTCTTCCTTTTTGAAATTTTTTAGCTCAGCTTGAGTGCCTATAGTCAATCCAATGGCTCTAGCCAGAAACCTGAGCATCACACTTAGTTTTCCCCTCTCTTTCATCATCATGTCCCCACCCCAATACAATCCATCAACTAGGATCCTCACTTTTAAGTGTTTCTTGAGTATATTCACTTCTTCCCATTTTCATTGCCATCATGTGAATCCAGGCCATGATGGCATCTCCAGAACCACTTCTTCAATAGTCTTCTAGTCCATTCTCCACATAAGAATTATAATGAGCTTTTAAAACACAAAAGGCACCTTGTTATCACCATGCTTAAAACTATAAGATGCTTAAATAAAATCCAGTCTTTACCCTGGCCTCCAAAGCCATGAATAACCTGAGTCCTGCTTATCTCTTTAAGCTCATTTCATGCTCCCTCCCTTCCACTTTTCTATGTTAGCCATACTGGTATCCTATCAGTTCCTTGAATACAGCAATACCTCCCCAGTAATTGCCCAGATCATGTGCGACTAGAGTAGAAGTTGACAAATTATAGCCCGTTGGCCAAATGTGGCCCACAGCCTGCTTTTGTCAATAAAGTTTTACTGGAGCACAACCATGCCCATTTGTTTATGTACTGTCAATGGCAGTGGTGAGTAGTTGCAACAGAGAACAAATGGCTCTCAAAACATGAAATAGTCTTTGTCCCATTACCAAATGTTTGTTGACCTCCAGGCTAAAGTATTCCTCCCCCTGCACTTTTCATAGCTGCTCTTTTCTCATTGTACAGTTCTCAAATTAAGTATCAGGCTATCCTGATCACCACATCTAAGGAGGCTATATCCTGAATTTTCTATCATTGTACCAAGTTTATGATTCCATTACCTTCACTGCAAGTTGTGTTTATATATTGTTTGCCTGTAACTGTATCTTTAATTGGAATATACATTTCTTAAGGGCAGAGAACACATAAATTTTGTTCTTCACTTTATAATCCGTTCTAAAATAATACCTGATCATAGTAGGTAATAAATGTTAACTGAACAAATGAATGAACATGTCCTATTTCCCACTTCTATTTTTAAAAATCATTTTCCTTTTGCATAGTGACTTTTTTGGAGATATTTTAAGCAATGTCTCCTAATTTATATTTTCCTGAAATTACCCTTCCTATATAACCACCCTGTGGGCCCTATCTGTGATTTAATATAGTCTCGTGGATGAGAGCAGACAACAGTCCTTAAGTCTTCATTTTGTCTTCAGTTGTTGAGAAAATGCATTTACCTGAGTAGAATAAAGTAGAAGTTCAGAAAACCACTTCCCTTATTGAACAGTTATATCAAAATTAAAGTAACTAATAGAAGAAGAAAATCCATAAAGAATTTGTAGTCAAAACTGTACAAACCACATATGCTTAGAGATGATTTTCTTATTTAAAGAGTACAGAAACATCCAATCTTTAAAGCAAAAAGAAATACATGTGTAAACATCCTAATGTGTATTATCTATATTGTGTTATAGATAAAATGCATTACGTATTATTATATATTACACATTTACATATATACTTAAATTCCCTAACAGAGCATGCCTTTAGTAATAGAATTTCATGATCAGTACAGTTTCTTGGGAAGACTCCAGAGATGTTTAATTGTTCTAAAGTCATATGTCCCTATTTACACTGAGAATTTTGATGTTTGAGAACCATTTATAAGCCTAATTAGTTGTGAAATCTTTGAATTCCTTTGATGTTTTAGTAGATTTGTCTGAAAGGAACCAGGAGCAAGGAATACATGAAGGACAGTATTCCAAGATACCTTAGTAAAGTGGTGAAGACTTCAGGGAAAATGAGGATCAAAAGACAAGGAGGTGGGATCCCCAGGTGGCTCAGCAGTTTGGCTCCAGCCTTCAGCCCAGGGCGTGATCCTGGAGTGCCGGGATCGAGTCCCACATCGGGCTCCCTGCATGGAGCCTGCTTCTCCCTCTGCCTGTGTCTCTGCCCCTCTCTCTCTCTCTCTCTGTGTCTCTCGTGAGTGAATGAGTAAAGTCCTAAAAAAAAAAAAAAAAAAAAAAAAGACAAGGAGGCATTCAAATTATTAGTGGGAAGGAGTTTTGCCCAAGACCTTGGATGTTAGGGGATCTGGTTCATAATCTGGAAGAAAGCATGAGAGACTTCCCTAAACTTGGAAAATGGTTTTAACAGTCTTTAACAGGACTTAAAGGAAATCATAAGCTCCTGTTGTGGGAAGTATTTAGCACTATATGATTGTGATCATCTTCGAAGTTTAAGGGAAACCTGAAACCACTGATGCAGCGGCCATAGAGAAGTTTGATATTTCAGCCTCAATGCTCATTCTATAAACAGAAAGTAAAAAGGCCCGCAGTCTGCACTCTGCTTGGTTTATATCAGCCATGAATCATTGTTAGTGACACATAAAAATCAGTCATAAAGCCATCCCAGTAATGGAGTTATCCTGGATGCAATTACCTGGATTAACAATTGTATATAAAATAATAATTTATTATTCTACATCTTTATTAGCCACAAGAATCAATAGAATCATGGGCAAATGAATTTTTAATTATAAGGAAGTAATTTAAGCAGAGGTCTAATAATTTCCCTTCCTCTCTTCTTAGCCAACTGAATTCAAGAGATTTGGAATTGATTCTTCCAAAATTAGCAAATAGCATTACCAGTAACGAGGAATTCAGAGAAACCTTTAAAAGCTATTATTCGTCCTTTTTCCACTTACTTCCTTGTGGATTCCCCTCTCATCTTTCCAGGGTACGTTATGAAGTAGCAGAAGATTTCATGGAGGGGAAGGGAGTCCAGGAGTTTTTTATTTTTAAAATTTGTTACAGTGGCAGATTCAGTTTAACCTTGCTCTACCAATGTTTCCTAAGTATGTACTAAATCTACAAAGAAAAATCATTTAAATCACCCCATCCATTCTAATGTCATGGGCTTTTATTACTTTAAGACCCACAATGCATAGCTATTTTAAAATTTTGAGATTCAGAGGTGACTAATACACACATACTTAGAATCAATTAGAGTTTATAAGAACATAGATAATGAAATGAAACACAGATATTATAGTCAGATGGATCTGCCTTATGGTCTGGTTTTTATCATATACTAGCTGTTTGACTTTGGGTGTATAATTTAACACGTGATTGTCGGTGTGTGCGTGTGCATGTGCGCACGTGTGTGTGTGTGTGTGTGTGCATGTGTGTAATATGCCTACATCTTAAGGTTTGGAAAACACATAGTATAGTGCCTGGGGAATTGTAGACAGTAAATTACAAATAAGATTATATAAGTATTGTTCACTCTAAATATAGTATTGAGGTTTTTTAAGGGAAACAACACTTTGCCCAGAGATATGTCTTGTTATGAAGAATATTTCCAGGGAGCAGATAGCTCTGTCCATGTAAATGAAATTAGTGTACTCAACATTCACTTTCTTTAAATGCACCCAGTGTATCTTTTCTTTTCTTATTTTGTATCTAAGCCTGCAGCACTGGTCTATATTTTATGAACACAGGCTTCATGAGTTAAGATAACATAATTAAGGCATCGCTCACTTTAAGCACGTCTGGGATTTAAAGGCGACAGTAGCCACCGCCCAGAGAGGCTGGGCCACATAAGAATATAAAGAATAGTGGGAATAATGATAGTTATTTTTTACTGAGTGCTTACCAAATGCCAGATTTGTGCTAAGTGCTTTATTTCATTTAATTATTGCAGTATCCCTATGACATGAATACTGTAATTATCTCTGTCTTGTTGACAAGGCAACTGAGGCTTTGAGAGATTAATTTGACCTAAGCTCACAAAGACAGTGGATGAGGGAGACAGGGTCCATTTAGGATCATTTTATGCATTTATAAGGCACCACTTTCCCAAACTCTGGAACCACAGCCATACCTGTACTGTAATCCTGTCAATAATGGTTTATCTTTGCATCAATATCAAGTCTTTGAGGAATGCTAAAGTGTGAAGTAGTGATGCACAGATGTGAAGCCAGGTTGTCTGACTTTTTTTCTTTATGTCTTAAACCTTTTTAAAAAGATTTTATTTGTTTATTTGAGAGAGAGAGAGCAGAGCATGAGAGCATGAGCAAGGGGAGGGGCAGAGAGACAAGCAAACTCAGAGCTGAGTAGAGGACCCCAGCTCTATCTCAGGACCCTGAGATGCTGACCTGAACCCAAGTCAGATGCTTAATTGACTGAGCCACCCTGATGCCTGTTCATGTTTTAAACTTCTATTCATGTTTTATTTGCACACTTAAAAAACTAAGCATTTCAATAATTAAAATCATTTGAACAACAACAACAACAACAAAGGGTAGTCTGGTTGAATTGCACTTTACAGGCTGTAGGACACCTTGGACTAGCTTGGTTTCTACTTGAAATTCACTGCGGTGCCACCCAGTTGCTGCTTTACCCACATTCAAGGACCTTCCTACCCTGCCAGCCAGACCTGCCTGGAGGAGACAGGTCTTCCTTGTCCATGGTTTTTGATTCTTTGATATGAAAAGGATCAGCACTGTCATTAAAAATCTGACCCAATCTCTTTGCATCTGAACAAAGTTAAATGGCTAAAAGGAGTAAAATAAGAAGGCAATGCTTGTGGAAAGTTCATTGTCTATTGGTAACATGTGTCGCTAGGATTCCTGTGTTCGCTTTTCCAGTTCAACTGTTTCTTTGCAGAACAGTGGATTTGTCTCTTCCATCTCTGCCTTCAATTTTGGCTTATTGAATTTCTCAATCTCAGCCAGATTGGGTTTGTCAGATGTGGTTTCAGAGGAAGTAGAGAAGACAGTTAAGGTAAGCAGAGTCCAGAGTCCAGTTTGTGATTCTTATTTGACTTTTAAGCTCTTGCCATCCAGCTGGAAAATGGGAGAGAATAGATATAAGCAATCTTTGGCAGTTTAAGACGATGAGCTCTATTTACTGCCTTCCTTGCTATTAAGTACTGACTCTGTACATGGTCAGGCAGGTATATGTTGTTGTGTAATGATCACAGTTTGTTTTCTTTTTCTTAACACTTGCACATCTCTTCATCTTCACATTGATAGTTGGGATTTTAGCCCAAATGACCCTCTTCAGTCACAAAGTCCAGAACATGTGCTCTTGTTCTCATCCTGGAGCATGACTAATAGAGACACAGTTAGTAGGTCTTCCGAATACGGCCCAGTGTCAGTGGTCCCTTCCATTTGTTCCTGGTTGGATGAGCAGAAGACAGAGAGGAAGGTGGCATTGAATTCTAACCTCCTGGGCTTTGGTGATTAAAAAGCAACCCTCAAAAAGCAGGCCTTATGTTGTACATGTTAAAGTTATATAGTGCTAAGTATATATCTCAATAAAACTGAAAGGGAAAAAAACCAAACCAAACAAACAAAAACAACATTCTTTGCCAAAGCTTTGCAAAGTTAGTAACTGTAAAAAAACAAAATAAACCTGCGAATCATCTTTCCTATGAAAGAAAAAAATCCTCAAGGGCAATGAGAATCTTACATGACAAATGAAGATATTTTTATTTCCTTTTTAAAAAAAGATTATTTATTTATTTATTTATTTATTTATTTATTTATTTATTTATTTATTTATGAGAGACAGATAGCAAGCGAGAGAGGGAGCATGAGTAGGGGCAGGGGGCAGGGGAAGAGGGAGATCACCTGAGTTAAAGGCAGTTGCTTAACCGAAGATTTTGTACCTTTTCTAGAACAATGTATTGACAGAACACAGAAGACCAGATGATGGTTACAGAGCAGCATCCATGCTATCAATTTTCTCATACACAGTTAAGCTAAGGATGACAGAAGAAGGTGAAGATGGCAGAGAAGGGCGGATGGCGGGGGAGGGGTAGCTGAGAGACCAGAAAGCCAACAGTTTAACATACTAAATGGCAAGCAAATGCTTGTGTTTGACTACAGCAGCTTCAAAGAGTTATTAATGTGCTATCTGACTTGCCACCAAGGACAAAAATTTCCAGGTATGTAGGCTACTACTACAAACTCCTTGATAGAACAAGGAGTCTGGGTAGTATCAGCAGGCAATAAAGACAAAAGAAAAGCTTACAGACTGGGACAATGAGAGAAGATGGCGGGGGGCGGGGGTGCAGTACTGTGGGGGGGATGTTAATAGTGAAGTTCATGTGTAGTATAGGGAATTGATAAAGAGCTCCTGGAGCATCTTGCCTGGAGAGCTCTCTGGAGCTCCAGGAGCAACAGGTAGGGGCTGAGTCTGGGGGCAGAGGGGATGGTCCTGGGGACTGCTGCTTGCAATTGGCATGATTATACAGGTATGACTGATAAACAGATATTAAAAGTTAGTATTGAAAAACAAATGTTGCAGAAAATATTTTCTCATTATATTCCTTTAAGTCCCCCTGACACCTATTTTTTGGTTGTTTTGTTTTGTTAGTGGTAGTTTTGGTATAAAGGCACAGTGGGTGTTTCAGCTTTCTACGTTATTTATATATATGGGCTCGGAAAGATAGTGTACATCTGAGTATGCATAAGAAGAGCAAGGCTGTCACTTTTTTGTTATGATGATACAAAAATGACCAGGACAATGCCACTCTGCCTACAGACAGACAGGAGAAACTAGCCACAACCCTGAGGGCCACCATATCTGGAGGCCTCTGAGTGGGAGTGCAGACAGCTCAGCGTGGGCCAGCATGGCGGGCAGCTGGAACTGGATGCAGATGAGTTAAGTTATTCCTCCCATGGTGCCAGAGGGGGCTGGTGACAACTGCTGGCACCCCTCCCCAACCTCCCCCGGCACAGATGCAGTGCTAGGAAGCAGCTGTTTTCTGATGGGGGAGGCAGAGAGCCCTGAATTGATTGAGAAAACCTGGAATTGGTTAGATAACTTCTGAATCAGGTGGAGTGAGGCCTTGACACAGATTAAGTTGAATTAAAGAACATTGCGTTCCTTATACCACTCACGGAAAGATTCATACATACCCATGATGCTGGTTGGTCAGGGAGGCCAGGAGTGTGGCTCCAGAGCACTGCCTATGACCATACACTGCACTGCTATCCAAGAGAGGACAGGAGGCTGATGTGCTTAAAGAATCATGAAAATATGTGGCAGAAGGAGCTAAGTACCCGAAGGCAGAGGGAGAAGTATTTTGGAAATTTCAAGAAAGGTACTGTGGATTACTTAGGGCTGTGGGAATGGGAAAGTTTACCTAGAATGATGCTGGTTGAGCTTGGCCTTAAAGAAAGGGTGCAATTTAATCCTATTCTAGTTTTTTATTTTTATTTATTTTTATTTTTTTTCTTTTTCCTATTCTAGTTTTATTTATTTTACACACACACACATATCTAAAATGTATATGTAAATGTATGTATATATATGTATATGTATGTAAATATAAATATATATGTATATAAATTTAAATATATATATATGTATATATATATAAAATGACATAAGATGGAAGCCCAGTTGACGCGTGCATTTTAATATTAGGATTAAAAGGAGAAAAATTTAAATTTAGGTAGAAGAATTCTTGGTCGTGTTATTAGATAATACGTGTTTCTTTCAAAGAAATTACTAAGATTACTCTTACCAGAAATAATTAAAATTGGAAAATTGTAAATGTTTGTAGCCTACATACCCCGGAAGCTTTTGTTCTTGGTGGCAAATCAGACGGCACATTAATAATTCTTTGAAGCTTATGTAGTCAAAACAACAAACTAGAAGTTTGTTTTGGCCTCAGAGTTCTTAAAATTCATGTTCTGTGTTCCTGTTTGTATCTGTTGTAAAATTTGTGTGCATCAGGAAACTGAATTTTTGAGACAAGAAATTACTATTTCCTTTTATTTTGGGTAGGAGAATGGCTTTTATTTCACTGTTGAGACAAGAAAAGATAAAAATGCTCCATCTACATTCCATTTGGTACACTATCTTCTAATTCACAAAAGAGACAAAGGAGAAAGTTAATGGAGGCTGGAGAGTATGGGAGTTTTCTGTACTTTTTCTGGGCTGCTTCTGCTTGAAGTCTGGGTAATTTTAACTAATCTAGCAAAATTATAGGCTGATAAAGGCTTTTTATTGTTAGCTCTCGATCTTAGCCTCTTGTCTTATGTAGTATATCTAAATTGATGACTTCTCTGAGGGTGAAAAGCAGCTGGGCCTATCTGTAGCTAAAATTACCAAATTAAGAAGTGGCAATACTAACCAAACTAAGTGGCATTACTAACCAAACTAATATGTCCTTATCTTTCTGGACTTATTGGTTATTTGGATAACTAATTTAAGTTTTGAAGATCTACTCAACAGATTTGGGTAGGTAGATGCAGCTACCTACATACTTTGCATGGTTAGTGATTTCTCTTTCAGTGTTTCTTTTCACTCAAGGGATTATTTTAAGAACCTATAATGTGCCAGGCACTAGGGCTATTGCCAGTAGGCACATGGACATTGCCATTACCTTGATGGGCCTTATATTTTAGTGAGGAAACAATATAAACACAGATAGATAAAGAAAAAAATATTTATAGATTATGATAAGGATTTTTTTTCCTTTGGAAATAAAAAGTGTTGGGATGATTTAGTGCTTAAGGAAAGTTTCCTTGAGGGTATTTTGGCTGGCCCGTGAAAGATTAAAAGGAAACTGTATGGAGAATGTTCTAGAAGGAATGGTAGCAGGTGCAAAGGCCCTGTGGTCAGTGAGTTGCTAGTTCACAGTAAGCAGGGGAGAAGTGATACAAGATGTGGCTTGAACAGTTAACAGAGGCTAGATTATTTGGAGTCTGAGGCCATGACATGGACTTGGGCCATGATTTAGGCATTATGAGTAACATGGAAGGACCACTGTAGCACACATGTTAGTGCTCTCCCTCTACTCCAAAGGCTTCCTATCCTGTGGTATCCTTTCCCCACTAAGCCCTAACTGTTGTCAGGTTACTGGAGCAACTTCTTTGCCCTTATGCACAGAGAGCCGGAAGGAAGGGCTTCAGAATGTCCACCTTGTCCATCTCCCAGCCCCTGACCAATGACTGTCAAGGGCCGCTAGGCTCAGCTCCTTGCTTTGGGTCTGATTAGGACTCCTCTGAGTTGAGGTATGACACTTACTCCAGAGGCCCTTAGTGGGATCAGGAAGAAATTATACTCTCCAGGACTACCTGAGGCCTCTTGACTCCCTCCTCTTCCTTGCCTGTGTCCCCACTCTCTTATAGGCTCCTCCTGGGAATACTTCCCTAACATGCCTCTTGTAGTAAATCTTGGTGTGTGAGTCTGCCCCTGAGGAATTCAGCCTTAGACACTCTGCTGTTATTTAGTGGTTGGATTATGCAAAGTTGGTTTAAATCCCACTTACCAGCTGTGCGTCCTTACATAAATTTCTCAACTTCCTGTACCTCACTTTCTTCCATACAAAATTATTCATTGAATATTTACTGAATGTCTACTACATTACAGACACTCTTCTAACACTAGGAATTCAAGGGAACAAAACACAAAAACCCTGATCTTGTGGAGCTTATATTCCAGAGTGAAGGGGATAAAACAATAAATAAAACCCAATAAAGAAAGAAGCCCACAAACAAAAAATATAATATCTAAATGTTAGAACTGTTAGGGGAAAAAATAAAATAGAATTAAGGGTACAGGGAATACTGTGGGGATGGAAATGGATATTGCAATTTCAAAAGCATGGTCTCTTTGGGAAGATGCCATTGGAGCCTATGAAGTAGAGCAAGGAGAGTTGCCTGCAGTGTTGGAAGATGGGCAAAAAAGACCCAGATGGTTGGCATGGAGAAGGGAAGCAAAAAGTAGTAGGAAGTGGAGTCAGAGAGAGAAGGGAGGGCCAGATCCTGGAGGATCTCAAAGGCCATTATAAACGTTTTGCCTTTTACTAGCCAAGAGAGTAGGTGCTACTAAGGATTTTGAACAGAGCAGTAGCATAATCTGACTTTGGGTATTAAAAAGTCACTGTGGTTGCTGTGTTGTGAATATATTGGGATGGTGTGGGGCAAAGGTTCATAGGCATTAAAAGTATGATCTGCATTAAAGGGCCAAGAAGATTAAGTGAGCTATCATATGCAAAGGTCTAAATAATCTTAGCTGTTATTATTCCATAATGCTACCTTCAATAGGAAATAGAGTGGTTTCGTTGGAAGCTCTGCCTAAGGTTACTGCAGTGTAGATGTGAATGTTTACTATGTTTACTCGCTGTTTTCCAGAAAAAAAAAAATTTGCTAACTAACTTGGGACCTGGCAAAGAGAAGGGGATCTCTCCTGATTCTTGGCTCAAGACTACATTCAAGAGAGTGATTTAGTTTACCTAATCTTTACAATAGATATTTGTTCTACTTTGAGATCACCAGGAAGAAAAAGTAACTCAAAGTTCAGGTTAAAAAGGAAAGGGGAGCTGTACTGCAGGCAAATTCTGCTTATTTTACCATTTCCTAGGGCAAGTTTAGTTTGAATAATTCAATAATTAAGTTCAATCATACTTGGAACAAGGAAAAATGACCTTGAACAAGGGAGGACAGAGGGTCCTTCACCTTTTAGTTTCTGTATTTCCTGTAGTGTTTTAACAGGTTGAGGACTCATTTTCCTTCTAAAACTTAGGCGTGTGTTGGATGAAGTGTTTCTGTGCTATAACATTTTAGTAACTGATTAAGACACTTCCTCACCTTCAAAGAACAGCGGCTGTCAATATCTGGCCAGCCATCAAAATGTGGAGTACAAACAAAAATGCTACAGGGGCATCTGGGTAGCTGAGTCTGTTAAGTGTTTGCCTTTGGCTTGGGTCATGATCCCAGGATCCTGGGATTGAGCCCCACACCAGACTTCCTGCTCAGTGGAGAGTCAGCTTCTCCTTCTTCCTTTCCCCATTGTTCACGTTCGTGCTCTCTCTTGTTCTCTCTCACTCATTCTATCTCAAATAAACAAAATTATTTAAAAATACTACAGGAATTCAAAGATTATGGAGGAACCATTGTTAACCTGACCAGGCCTGAGACCTTGGGTCCACGGGGAGAAGTGTTTGAGTTAGATCTTTTGTTTTGTTTTGTTTTGTTTTGTTTTGTTTTGAGTTAGATCTTGAAGGAAGAGGTGGCATTGAATGTGTAGAGAGGGAGCTTCAAATGCTGGGAGGAACATGGGAAAAGATGGAGACGTCGAGATAGGGGAAACCTATGTAAGGGATGACTAAGCACCATGTTAGGGCTATGAAAAGTATGGTTGGATAGATGACTGGAAACCAATTAAAGCTAGAAGCGAGAGTGTTTATACAAATAGCACGTTTGTCTTCACTCCTAGAATTTCTGATTACACAAACATCAATGAGGACTATCTAGCCTGAGGTTTTAAGCTTCCTTAGTAGACAGACATGATCTAGAGGTTAAGTTCATTGAATTTATGGCAATAAACTCTCAGTAACACTAAAAGAAGTATACGAGATTTAAAATCAGTTCAAGAGGGAGCGTGACTGGGAAGCAGTAGGTGAAGGGTGTCATGACAACCTGAATGTTTGTAAAGAATGTTCTTGTTTTTGCTTATTTCTGATTTTTAAGAGACTTCCTAAGGTTTTCACCTATTTTGAAATCTAACATTTAGAATGTAAAATCCTTACGGAGAACAAAGTTCGGTAATTCTTTGTCACCATTGACATTTGTGTGAATGATTTGCCTGAGACTGAATAGGAGATGAATCTCCTTTATATATCTTTCAGTTTAAGAAATTTTGTTTTCTAAAATTCTATTCCTTTTTTCCCCTTTTCTACTAAAGAATGGTTTCTGAAATATTTATGAGCGAGGCAAGTTATAATTAATGGCAGTACACTCTATTACATCAATTTATCACATTCCTAGTGGCACAGAGTCCAATTAACATCCCTGAGGGGTTCATCAAGTGTCTGCTATATTCAACTATTTAATGACAGGACCAAAATATATTATTTCTCCATAATCTCTCTTGGAGCAAAAGCAAAACCCTATTATGTGATGAAAAATATATACCCTGTCGACTGTGTTTGCTTTACTCAGTACAGCATTTCCAGGACTTGGCCTGTAGAGGGCTTTCCCATAAATACTTGCTGAATGAATAGAAGGATACATGGATTAACGGATGAGTGAATCAAAGGACGGATAAATGGATTCCTTGAGAATTGGCTCTCTCCTCACCTCTAGATAGATTGTTTATTTAGAACATCAAATTGTATTCACTGCCTTTCAAATACAGAGCTTTCCTAAGATCTTTTTTATGTCTCCTATTTCCAAGTTTTCTGGAATGCTAGACCTCTCTGGACAGAGTAGTCTACTTTCAGTCCTCCTTGATGCACTTAGCAGCCAACTAGGAAGGCATACCTCCTTTTCAGCTTTTCTGAAGTTCCTTCATCACAGGTATGGGTAATATTTTAAAAGTTTGTAGACTTTTTCAGGGAGAGTTCAGCCAGTTCAAAATAATTATTAATATAACAGACATGTTGCTGAAACATAGGCATTCTTGCTCCTAGAAATATTTTATTTTTTATAAAGATTTTATTTATTTTTTCATAAGAGAGAGAGAGAGAGAGAGAGAGAGAGGCAGAGAGAGAAGCAGGCTCCTCTCAGGGAACCTGATATGGGATTTGGTCTCGGGACTCCAGGATCATGCCCTGGGCCGAAGGGAGGCACCCAACTGCTGAGCCACCCAGGTGTCCCTCCTAGAAATATTTTAAATGCTTAAAGATACTCTAGGATCTTTCTTTCCTCCTCGTCCTTCTCTCCTCCCCCCACCCCATCGCTCCCTTCTTCTTTGTACAATTAACTACCTATATCTCGTCATAGGGTCTGGTAGCTTTAATTTTAGAACTTGCATATTTCCTCCAAAGACAGATGTCTGGATGGAAATAAGCATATTTCTTGGTAATGGAATTTTTTCAAAAGTAATCCCTTCTATATGGTAACATGATATCATATGCCATGCTATTGGAATCTTGGGATTTTATTTTCTAGAATTAAGTGACCAGCTCTGTGGGAGTAATTTCTTATCACATCACTTTATACAACCAGGAAAACCATGACTCAGTAGCCTCCTGGATATAGTCCTGCTACACAACATGAGTGGTGAGGAATAATCTGACACTTTTTATAGCACTTGTTTTTCTACTTTGTCATTTTCAATAGTTTCTTAGAAGTAAAAAATTTCAGAATATTATCCATCTTCACTCTCTTCTTTTCTCTGGAATCTTTTGTAAAGAACCTTACCTCCTTCTCATTCTCTTCTTCCCTGTCTCCCTTACCGATATCAACCCAACACTGAAGAGCCTGTCTCCTAGATGGAGAAGAGAAGCTTCACTCTTTGTGGAGGAAAGACAGAGGCAGGGAAGTCTAAATATCAGTTCTACCTACTGCCTAATTCCATAATGGGTTTCATGCAAAGCCAGAATAGGAAGCATCCTATACAGTGTGACTTGAGGTACTCTGAAAAACCTGCTTGCTCCATCAGGCTTTATTCATAGAGATGATACAATTCAATGAATCATTGCTGGATTTTTGAGGAGTATAAAATTTGTTGTAGCTGCCCTCCCATATCTTATAAGCTGAGAGTGGAGATTGACATGCTCATAAATTTTATAAAATAAGATTGAAAAATGTTGCATTCAAGTGAGATAATAAAAGTAATAAATGGAGAAACATCACCCAGAGGAATCTGAGAAGACTATATAGAAATTAAGGTATCTCCTTTAGGGATGCAGCTATCCTAGAGAAGCAATTTACCAGAGAATTATTTGTCACTAATAATTGATCTCTCATTAATGTATTAGTTCACCCACTGTTCTAGGAGAGCAGAGAGCAAGGCCCAAAGGGAGCAGTTTGGTTCTAAAGACAGAAAGGGAGGGTACACCTGGGTAGTTCAGTTGATTAAGCGTCTGACTCTTGATTTTGGCTCAGGTCATAATCTCAGGGTCCTGGGATTGAGCCCTATGTGGGGCTCCTCGCTCAGGGGAGTCTGCTTGTCTCCCCCTCCCTCTGCCCCTCCCCCTGGCTACTGCCCTGGTGCTCTCTCTCCCCCAAATAAATAAATACAAAAAAAAAACAACAACAAATAAATAAATACAATCTTAAAAAAAAAAAAAGATAGAAAGGGAAGAGAAGAGTATTGTTGGAGGAACTGACGAGGGAGCAAGTGTTGCTGGAGGAAATGATGAGGGAGCAAGTCAGGATCCAGGGTGGCACTGGGGAGGAAGGACCTGAGTAGGTCATAGGTATCGTGGGAGATGAAGTTAGGAGAAGGGGAGGCTGGAGATGGAAGAGAGTGGTTAGAAGCAAGATGTGAAAAGAACTCTTGGCACATCCTGGTTCCGCTGAGGTCATGGTTTCCATGCAAGCAGTATGATTAGGAGTGGTAAGTAGCTATGTATAGAGCTGCTCCCCCAGAACAGAAAATAAATGTACCTCTTACTTCTGTAAGTGCTCCCCTGCTTCTCTAGGCTGCTCCCTCATACCTCCTACAGGAAGTCGACCACCATAAGCAGTAATGGAGGTGTTTATAGGCATTCAAGCGTCATTTCTCAAGTCACATGATGCTCTCAGTGACTTGGGAGTTCTGTTTTAGTGTCTTGATAATCCTTTGAGTTTTAAATTAATTAATGATATTAGAATGGATATGAAAACATTTTCCTATAGCTAATGCACTATCTTTTTTTTTTTTTGCACTACCTGTTTTTTAATGTAAAATCTATAAAATTCAAGTGCGTCCAGCAAATTTACCATGCCATAGAGGAAACTGCTATTGCTCCTGTAGAGACAGCATACCAAGTGGGTTGAACTTTTGGTCTGATTTAGTAATTTACTTTATGAAGCCTTACAATAAAATATGCATTTTCCCATTTTTGTGTTTTTGGTTTCTCTTTTTCTAGTGTGCATATATTTACTCATAAACACACCTAAACATTTGAGTCCTTCTGTTATTTCTTGTAGAGTGTGAATTTTCCCTAATACTTGAGTCACCAACTGCAAAGATGTGTTGAACCTTATAGTTATTACCTATGTCTAAAAACCTTGACTTGGGGCCTGTTTCTATTAATATGGATTTGAAGAAAGCATGAACATGTGGATAATATCTTGAAATGTAATACACTGCGCCCTGAGAAATAATTTAAACCTAAATTTAGACCAACATTTGCAAATCTGAGAAGTGTGGAGGAGAGGGAATCACTGTGGGAAAGAGAGAGAACCTTTTTTTCTTGTTCAAAAGTATGTGGGTTGATGTATTTTTATATCTTTTTTTTTTTTTTTTTTTTTTTTTTTAGTCTGTGACAGTGTAGGCTTGATAAATTGGTGAAATTTAATGAAAGAAGTAACACACATATTCCTATGTGTTAGTGAAAATTATGGACAGAAGGCCCATTTTGTGAAGTTAAAGGCCTAAATAAATGTAGATTCATCACGGTAAGATCTAGATACCATATAAGAACACACATTCCCTGCTTAATTTAACTACTGGGAATAATCATTACTGCTAATATTTCATGTGTATCTCTACATATGTGCAAGACATAGTGTTATGTGCTGTATAGAATACATTTGCCTTTCTTTCTGCACACCTGTGCTCTTCTTTTATTTGGTGAATTCTGACTCCAATGAGGCTCCACCTCCCACTATAGAAATAGAAATCTTTCCCCCTTCTTCCATTTCACTAGAGTGCAGGGATTTGACCATTTGATTTAGGCTTTCCCAGTCAGAAGCTGTTAATGAAAGGAAAAGGTACCAAATAAAATCCATTCTGCTTGCATTGCAGTTGATATTACTGCATCTGCAATATCCCAAGGAAGTGCTGGCAGGGCTTTCAGTGGTGACACCTGGTGCCCAGCGTGGCAGTGGCTTTGCTGTTCCTGCTTGATGGGGGCAGACTGTGAAGTGACTTCACATTCCAGGGGCAGCATGATGTGGTGATTAAGTGTTAGACTTTGGAACTAGACGATCACTTGAGATTGGATTGAATCCTAGATTAACACTTACCAGCCATGTTGATCTTTGGCCAATTACTTAACTGTTCTTTGCTCCAGTTGCATCCTCTGTAAGTTGGAAGTAATAAGAGTTGCTACTACTTTGTGTTAAGGAGATTGACTCAGTTAATATTTGTAACATGCTTAGAATGGTGTCTGAATCCTAGTAAACTCTAGTAATAGGGGAACATTTTTCTAGGAAGTAAATTCTAAAGAATCAGTGAGAGAAAATAAGATTGATTTGTGTTCATGCCCCTGAGACTAGCTTAATTTCTATGCTGGTTATCTCTATAGTTCTTAAACTTTGTGCCAAGCACAAGCAGGGGTGTAACAAGATATTTTAAAATTTTGAGGGAAACACAGTGATATTTGACATCTATTAGACATCATGACAACTACTAACTCAGAGTAGCTCAAAGTTTCGTTAGTTTGTTCTATGTTTTTTTTGAGAATGTAATATCTTTGCCAAGCCGAATATTTGGTAGTGCCTATGATAGAAAGCAAGTACCATGTGAAAAATCAATGTGCAAGAGGAAGGGATACCGGCATTTTGTAACTTGATTCCAAGATTTGAGAAGTTGTGCAATGCCCTATATGAATAGATCCCATTAATAAATGCAATGGCTTGTTTATTCAAGAATAAAAGAAAATATTTTTCCTTCAACAAAGTATACTTTTTAAAAAATTTCAGACAGCCACTTATTTTTTAGGACCTAAATATTTATTAAATTGTTTAAGCTTAACTACTTAACCCACAGAACTGTTAGGTGTTTCTTTTGGTCTAAAGACATTGTAAAAATTACTATGCCAACCAGGATGCTGTACACCAAGAAAGTCCAGGAACCTGGAGCAGAGTCACATTTTCAGCACCAAGCATTACTCTCAGTCCGACACAGTGGTTGATGGAGTATGGAGAATGTTAAGGGTCGAGTGGAAATTATTAGAGTTCCCCTTTCCTACAGAAATAGAAGCCTAAAAGAATAGCACATCTCTAAGGAGCACCACTCAGAATATTGTCATTTATCTCTCTTGTCTGGCCAGTACAGGAGGCTGATAGGTCATAAAGAATTATAGTTTGGGTTTGGAGAGAATTTGTGTTTGCTTCTGTCGATTTCTTTGGACATTATTACTTCAAGATTATATTAAATCAGATTTCCAACTATAAGTTTTGTAGGAAAGGAGCGCAAATTTAGGAAAAGATCCATGAGGGCATGGCTTGAGGTTACAATTCTAGTGCCACTGTTGAGACAGTATTGATGCATTGGACTGGTTGTTGTCAGTTTGGCACCTATATCTCCAGTCCCTTCTAACTCCTGAATTGAAGTTTATTGATGAGAATAATGTGGGAAAATTTTGAATGAGGGGATGAGGTGGACAATTATTACTTGAAGGTTGTGAGGTGATGAGAGGCTACAACTTGGTCAGCACACTTGGTTTCCATCGATACCACAGCTGACTCAGAGCTCTGCACAAATCACAGTTTGGGGGAAGGAGTGCCACAGATATCATCTCAAACTCCAACACCTCAGTGGTTGTGGACTTCACAGATCTCTCCATAATTCTTGCCCAGTAAGTCCTTCTGGTCCTAGGCCCCAAGGCTCCTTAGGCTCCTGGCAACCTCATCTTAATTAGGGAAAGTAGGGAGGAAAGGACAGAGAATGGATGTAACCAAGCATCTTCCAAGTACCTTGAAGTACTCCCAAGCGCAGTGCTAAATGTCAACAGATGACTGGGAAGCTTCATTCAGGCAGGACTCAGATCCATCAGGGGGAGTTTAGTGTCCTCTTGTGGGGTGAAGACTGCAACCAGCTGTGTTGCTGGCTCAGGAACAAAAATATGCAATGTACATTGTAGAAGAAAAATCATAAATATCACCTATAGTTTTGTGACTTGAAGAAAAATGGACTGATACGAAAAATATCTGCATTTATGTATACACACTTTCTTCTTTCTTCTTTTAACCCTTTCCTTGTGCCCTGTAAATTTCTATAGTTATGCTAATGGAAATTTCTATAATCAATAGGTTACATCTTATTTAATATGGAACTATAAAGTAAAGGAGAAATAAACTTATCCCAGAGATCCTGACTTAGAGCTGGATACAATAATGGATGTATTTGCTTGAAAGTTTATAGATAAACTTTATAGATAAAGGAGGAGGAGTATATGAGAAAGTTGAAATGCCAAAGGAATAGACTGTGATGGATATTTTCCATTCTTTTTGCCTTCTCTCTCTCTCTCTTTTTTTTTTTTTTTTTACAACCTTTTAAAGTTTAGGAGCATTGCAACCCAATGAGTGGGCCTCTCATTAGAGAAACCAGAAACTCATTTCTCTGACTTCATGTAGCTAAGTACAGGTATGTGACTCAAGTCCTGCCAGTGGGATACATTCCTACAGTCTTTGAAGGTAACTGTGCTAGAAGAAGAGAGCCTACAAAATATATTCTGGTTTGGATGATAGAAGATACACCCAGTTTCTCAGAAGTAGCAGTGACAGAGGTTCTAATGACAGCATCCTGAGCCCAGCGATTTTGAGGTTGGTGGTGCAAACCATGGTGTCCCTGTCCAGTGGGGATGGCGGTGCTGTCTCTAGCTGCTCTACAGCCTGATGGAAAGCCCTGGCTCTGGCTAAATAGCCTCAGTTTTGTTCTGACTCTCTTATAGTTCGTGTAGTTACTTAAAAACATTTAACAATTTTTTTTCTGCTTAAATTAGCTAGAGTTGACTTCTGTTTTTGTTTTTGTTTTGTTTTCTTACAACTAAGAAGCTTATAATGCAATTACTTTTCATGCATTGTCTTTGTTTTACAGGTGAGAAGACAGAAATTAAATAACTTGCTCCATATCACAATGCTTGTTAATAAGACTAAGGATATGAACTTATATTTAGTTTCTGTAACTTATGTTTATTAATTTTTACTTATAATCGATTATATAAATACAATTTTTCAGTTATATATAGTGATGATATCAATGTCTTGGTTTTTCTGGTTATTTTTACTTATTCTACTTCTGTCTAGTTATGAGTCATGAAAGATAATGAATTTTTTTCCATTATATTTAATGTCCTTTGTTCTCTAGGGCTTGAAATGTACTTAAAACTCTCAGTAGTATCCTTGTAAAAATATTTAATTGAGCAATATCATTGTGCCTTCACTTTTTTTCAAACCAGGATTCCATTTTACCTATGTTTTACTTGCATCTTTTTTTTTTAATTTATTTATTCATGAAAGACAGAGAGAGAGAGAGAGAGAGAGAGAGAGGCAGAGGCACAGGCAGAGGGAGAAGCAGGCTCCATGCTGGAGCCTGACACAGGACTCCATCCCGGGACCCCAGGATCGCACCCTGGCCAAAGGCAGGCACCAAACCGCTGAGCCACCCAGGGATCCCTGCATCTTTTTTTTTCTTAGATGAAATCACAATGTAACTGTGAAGTTGAGCTGCCTTTGTATAGCAGGAGGCAATAGAGAAGCATTAAAAATAATGTAAAATCAAATGGAAAGACAAAACAAGCCCACAAATGTGCTCGTACGAAATCAGAAGCTGGCAACTTCATTCACAATCAGTTGGTTAGGGTATAGAAATGTTTTCAAAATTTAAAATTCTTGGGGTGTCTGGGTGGCTCAGTTGGTTAAGCATCTCCCTTTGGCTCAGGTCATGATCTCAGAGTCCTGGGATCTAGCTCCACATCAGACTCTCTGGGAGTCTTCTTCTCTCTTTCTCTAATCATGCTTTCTTTGTCTCTCTCAAATAAATAAATAAAATCTTTAAAAAAAATAAAATTCTACTTTGTGGTTTCAGTAGTGATGGTAGTCATTTAAAGAGGCATAATGATAGTACTGAATATATCCTCAGAAGGGAAGATAACTTTTAATCAGTAAAATTGCTTCTGTATTACTTGATTAATATTTCTATTCACATATCCAATGTTGTCATGAATATTTCACACACAGATATACAATGTGACATATTGTGCAGAGATACATTTCTGATGAGAGTTTAAGAGACTTAGAATGTTCTTTTTAAAGGCTAATATAGCAGAATTATAATTATTTACTTGAACAACCTTTCTTAGGTCAAGCTATCAAATATTCAAGTGGTATGGAAAAAAGATTGTGTTATGTATAAAAGACCTCTTCCCAACACATTCTATCACTGCTGTTTGTCTTATGTTAAAGTAGTGTTTGAGGATCAAACTATGAAAATAATTTAAACTATGATCATATTTACCATTCAAATGCACTTTTAAAATTCATGAGATGACTACAAAGACCAGATATGCTTTAGATTCGTCATTCTTTTAGCATCTTCCGTACATGAGGCACTAAGTCACCATCACTTAGTAAATCAGGCAGCATGCAAATGATTCACTGCAGCACAAATGGCAGGAATCTGGACCCTAGTTAAGCAAGAGGGCTAACAACTTCCTCTAGTTGTACTCTCACATGGACATGGCCGCTCTCAGCCAAAGTCCATGAAATGGGTTTAGCTTTTATTTCTGACAGATATTGGGTTGAAGAAATTTAGCAATGTGTTATGATCCATCCTAAGGCAGGCACCGATGACATGTTTTTTCATGTTTTGATAGGATTTGCACTGACCCGAATGTGAGCCACCAGCTGATGTATCCTTTGGTCCCATGAACCAGCACAGCCGTTGGTATATTCTTTTCTAGAAGCTGAGTGAAAGGAATGCTTTTCTCCTCTCAGAGTTTCAGTGTCTACCCCCAGGTAGATGCCTACTAGGCTTATATTTTTACCTTTGGTCTCTCTCCAGAGTTTCTTATACATACTTCCAACAGGTAGAGCAGAAATCTCTTTGTTGAGCCATGTCTTCCTTCTTCAGGAAGTGCACTAGTAGTCAGAGGAGCGGAATTTCAATGTCTGCCCAGAGGGTAGGTGGCAATGGGAGGAGAGATTTACCCCTTTGCCTTTTAACTATTAACTTTCTCTCTTCTTTAGCACTATTCAGGTACTCGGTGAGCAGTATGTGTTAGAACAGATTGAATGGTTTGGTGACAAATATGGGACAAAGGCATTCCCTTATTATGAACAAACTTGTGAATTAGAGATGTCGCCTCCATGGCTATGGTTTAAAGGCCTGCAATCCTCCACTGTGAGGTGGAATGTGACAGAGGATGAGAAGTTTCAAAAAGCTTGAAGGAGGAGTCCAAGTGCTGTTGCACAATGATGAGTGACTATTCCCAAGTTGGGCACATCAGCTCTTTATTCTGTTTTTTCCCCCTTTCCTTCTTGTTAGGTGCTGTACAATACTGTGTGTTTGCGTTGCCCACTGTATAAACATTTAATGGAATAGGATAACACTGCTGGGATGTGGAAAGCACAGTAGTCCTCACCACGGGGTGTTCCTCCCATAGGAAGGTTCTCAGTTGATCATAACGGATAAGGTCTCTCAGAGCAGAAGGGGCTTTGACTCTTAAATGCACAAGGAGGGGACCACTCATCAAATATTCTCAAGATTTTTCAGCTACTGTGACCAAAATGAGCATAAGTTATGCCTTTATTGAATAATATGAATTTAAGTGTGGTGTCTCTTATAAAACGTATTTATTAATCATGAGAACATTTTATTACATGGCTATAGCGTGCTATGCTGTTTCTGTCCAGTGCCCATGTGTAGGTATTTGCAAATGGTTGTCTCTAGGAAACCACTGAAAGTTAATTCCAAAAAACCTAGCTGCCTTGGCTTCTGGCTTAATTTGCAGGAAATTTAGAGCATCAAACACATTTTAGAACAGCAGTCTTATATGTCAGAAGGTCTGAAAGTCAAAACACTAGTATAAATAGCTTTGTTATTCACATACTGCATATGGAAACTTTTAGGCATAATATATTCGGTAGCCAAAGAACTCTGTTTTCTCCCAATAATTTGAAACAAAAGAGTGAAGAACACAAAATGCACCTTGAGGGAAGAAAGAATGATACTTTGTTGCTACTGAATTCACAAATGTATTAGGAAAATTCGTTTTAATCTTTAGGTTTAATATGTCCTTTTTATCATTGGTGAAACTTTTCTGTTTCTACAGTAGAAAAATGACACCAATTTAGTTCTGTACTTTGCCAACCCCTGCCTGTCACATTTTTTCAAATGATCACAATTGTCCATCAATTGTGTTACAGCGGAATAGAAGATTGGGCTGTGGGTTGGGTCCTGTTAAGGATATATACAGATTTCCAAACAACATTAATAAGGATGATAACCTTTCTGTAGGATGATAACTTTTTTGTTTGCTTTGTTTCGTTGTTCTTTAACTTTTAGAACAATGTGAACAGTTTTCTAGTCACCAAGACTTTGAGAACATTCTTACTTTCAGAGCCTTTGTGATCTTGGAATGAGGCACTGTTCCTCCCACAGTTCAGTTTGTATTCTTTAAACCAAGCTAATTGTCTGAGGTCACAGGACTCTATTGATGGTTTTGCATGTACGAGTAGGTATTGTGAATCTGCCTGGAGAAATGGATCGAAATAGGCAGTTAATTCAAGGTTTGAAAAATTAATGTAATCTGCAATTTTAATGGTGCAAGGAAATTTAAAGGTCTCTTAGTTCAACACATTTATTTTGCAGATGAGAAAACAAAGGTCCAGAGAGGCCTTAGGTTTTGCCAAGGGTCACTTAGCCAGTTGATGGCAGAGCTGGTTTATCAGAAAAAAGGATTTTTACCTCATAATTCAAAGCTCTCTCTTTTAAATTATGAAATGTTAAGTCACAGTGAAAATCCCAGAGAATAATATGACAAAATACCCACCACCCAGTTTTGTCAAATCTTATCATTTTTGTTAGCTATACTTCCTTTTAAAAGATTTTTTGAAGAGACAACCAGATTCAGTAAAGCCCCTCGTAAAATTTTACTATAATATTTCTCATACTGACTTCTAAATTTGCTATTATGTGAAGATGCATGAATAGTATCTATCTATATATGGCTGTTTTACATGGGTGAGAACAGTATCTAAGTAGAATCATATTTTTTATATTCTTCTGAAGCTTGCTTTTTATTGCCTACCATTGTTTTTGAGATTTTTCTTAATGCTGAAGTGTATAGCTATGGTTTATTCATTTTTACTGCTTTCCATACTGTGAACATATTCTAATTTATTATAAATTAGAATATATAATTAATAAATAAATAAATTCTAATTAATATATAATTAATAAATAAATTCTAATTTATTCATTTTCCAGTTGTGAATATTTAGATTTTTAAAAAGGCATTAAAAGCAATGCTTTAATAATAGTCATTTTTTGTATATGTCTCCTTGTGCACAAATACATAGATTTCTTGACTATATATTTAGAAGTTATAATGCTTCAACATGACACAGTATTGTCAAATTACTCTCTACAGTGTTGTGCCTCAGCGTTATGCAATGCTAAGCTGATGGATAGGACATGGTTCATCACTGTGGTTTCATTTGTATTTCCCGTATTAACTGTAAAGTTGATCATCTTTATATATATGTATCAATTGGCTATTGCTGAAACATTGTTGGGCAATCAACCACCCTAAAACTTAGAGGCAATCATTTATTTTTGTGGGTCTGCAGGCCAGTGGAATGGCTCTGCTTCAGGACTCAGGTCTGTGGATCCATATCTCTTCCCTGTGTCTCTTAACCTCCTTGGGCCAGAGAGCTATCTAGTGATTGTCTTATTGCACCAAAGTCAGGAGCACAAGGGTGTAAACCCCATTAGTCAAGGACATTTCAAGTTTTGCTTGTGACATTCTGCTTATGTCCCATTGACCAAAGCAAGGCACTTAACTGAATCTTATATCCATAAAGTGGGGAATACTCTACCCCTTATGAAATTATGGCATAGGCATAAAACTACTACAGAGAAGGAAAGAATTGTCACCAACACATTTATTAGTCATTTGGTTTCATCTTCTTTGAATTTCTGGGATTGCTTGCATTTTACTTATTGTTTTGTAGATATTCTTTATATAAGGTGGATTCTGATTTTTATCAATTATTAGATGATGAAAATCTTTTACTATGTGGCTTATCTCTTCGCTTTTGATATTTTTCTGGTAAAGAAGTTTAAAATTTCACTTCAGTCTAAATACTTATCAATATTTCCCTTTATGGTTTGCATTCATTGTGCTTTGTTCTAGAAAATTATCTCTATTCTGAGGACATTAATGTATTCTCCAGTGTTTTCTTCTAAAATTGTTAAAGTTTAAATTTTACACCTAGGTCCATGATTTGCTTGGAACTTTAAAATTTTTTCTAATACATTTTCCTATAAATTATCTTACCTATTCAACATAAATATTCATATTATTTATGACTAATAAAATTTGGGTTCTTTTTTTCTAATTCTTGAATATTTTATTTCTTTTTCTTATGATACTGAACCAAAAAAATGTTGAATAGAAGTTGTGCAGCAGGTATCCTCTTCCCTCACTGATTTTAAAGGAAATATTTATTTTTATTTTTTAAGTTTTTATTTAAACTCCAGTTAGTTAACATACAGTGTAATATTAGTTTCAGGTGTATAAAATAATGATTCAGCACTTCTGTACAACACCTGGTGCTCATCGCAACAAATGCACTCCTTAATCCCCATTACTCATTTAACCCACCCCCCATCTCCTTCCCCTCTCATAACCATCAGTTTGTTCTTTATAGTTAAGAGACTGTTTCTTGGTCAGCTTCTCTCTCTTTTTCCCCTTTGCTCATTTGTTTTGTTTCTTAAATTCCACATATGAGTGAAATCAATGTGGTATTTGTTTTTCCCTGACTTACTTCACTTAGCATTATACTCTCTAGCTCCATCCATGTCATTGCAAATGGCAAGATTTCATTCCTTTTTATGGATGAATAATATTTCATTGTATATATGTACCATATCTTTATGCATTCATCTATCGATAGATACTTGGACAGCTTCCATAATTTGGCTATTGTAAATAATGCTGTTATAAAATAGAGGTGCATGTATTCCTTCAGATTAGAGTTTTTGTATTCCTTGGCTAACTACTTAGTATCTAGTTTCTGGCTCATAGGGTAGTTCTATTTTTAACTTTTTGAGGAATACTGGATACTGTTTTCCAGAGTGACTGTACCAGTTTGCATTCCAACCAACAGTGCACAACAATTCCTCTTTCTTCACATTCTTGTCAACACCAGTCATTTTTTGTGTTGATTTTAGCCATTCTGACAGGTGTGAGGTGATGTCTCATTGTAGTTTTGATTTGCATTCCCCAATGGCCAGTGATGATGAACATCTTTTCATGTGTCTGTTGGCCATCTGGATGTCTTCTTTGTAGAAAAGTCCATTCATGTCTTCTGTCCATTTTTTAATTGTATTATTTGTCTTTAGGGTGTTGAGTTTTATAAGTTCTTTATGGATTTTAGATACTATCCCTTTATCATATATGTCATTTGCAAATATCTTCCCCCATTCAGTAGGTTGCCTTTAAGTTTTGTTGATTGTTTCCCTCACTGTGCACTGTTTTCACTGACATTTATCAAGTTGACTTTCTACTCCAAGTAACCACAGGTAGGCTTGTTTCTTCCTGGCTATGGCTGTAAGGAACACAGGGGGATAATAGACTCTAATGCTATGACTGTGGTCAGACTGATTGAGAGCCTTCCATGATTATAAAATCCTTTTAATAGAAAGGACACCGTTACAAAAGGGAAATGTTGCGGGCACCTGGGTGGCTCAGTGGTTGAGCGTCTGCCTTTGACTTAGGTCATGATCCTGGGGTCCTGGGATCAAGTCCCATATCAGGCTCCCTGCAGGGAGCCTGCTTATCCCACTGCCGATGTCTCTGCCTCTCTCTCTCTCTCTTATGAATAAATAAATAAAATCTTAAAGAAAAGGGAAATGTTGAGAGCAAAAGAAATAAAACTAAGAAAGATGTTGAATATCTTAGTCTCCTTTCCTTCTTTACTCCTTAGATAGTTCAAATCTCAAACTGAAATCATCCTCCTCTCAATGAAACCACACATAACAGTTATAAATCTCATTATTGTCTTTATTCTCACCTAGTTCTTAGTTTTATACAAAATGTATTCTTATCCAGGATTTATTAGATGTATGTGTGATGTAACAGCCTAGTTAGAGTGCTATCTCCTTGAGGGAAGAGAGCATCTATTTTATTTCTTCTTTCTTTCAAAGTACTTGATACAAATAGTACCCAAATAGGGTACTCACCAGTCCTTGAATAATTACCTAGTGGCTTACTGATAAATTAACTGGTTGCATTACTGGTGACTGGAGTTATATATTTCAGTGCTAATATAGTGATGGAAAGAACTGGAGATGGGAAAAACAGTAATGGGGGTGGGAAAGAAGAGAGAAATGGGGAGAGAAAATGAATGAACGAATATAGATATATCCTGGAAAGTGCTTTCCTCTGTGAAATGAAGCTTACAAGACTGAATCTCTTCTCTAACAAAAATATAGTCAACATTTACTAGACATCTCACAGTTCCTTGACTTCCTCACCTCAATGATGTTTCCTTCCAGTCTTCTTTAGTTTCCCAAACTCACAGAAACATTCTGAAACTGGTCAATACCAACCTTTCTCTATTTCAACAATCTTTAACTCCAAGCATAACACTCTGTAGTCATCCTCCATCCTGCGGTACACTCACACCTGTGTTCCCACCTCACCTTTGTTAACTTCAGGGTGTCTTCTAGCCCTTTCATTCTTCAATCTCCTTCCAATCAATCACCTGCCCTTACCAATCGAGTCAGATCCAAGCCCAATATTCAATACTTAATCTACCAACCACTCACCACCTCAAAAAAACATTGCAGCTCCCTTACCTTACTCTCTTTCTATTATCTGATCTAATAGACCATAAACCTGGATCTATCCTTTTATTTACCTTCACAGCTCCCAAATCTAGGGAAGTGAATCAGCTGCTGGTAAAAATAATGCAGCAATGCAGATTCAAGTTGCAAAAAATTTGAATCTCTGAACCCCCTTCTTTTGTTTCTTCTGCATGCTTTTATATTTTAATTTAATTTAATTTTTGAATTTGAGTATAGTTAACACATAATGCTACATTAATTTCTGGTGTATGGCTTAGTGATTTAGCTTCTCTGTATATTATGCTGTGCTTACCACAAGTTTAGCTGCCATCTGTCACTGCACAACACTATTACAGTATCATTGACTGTATTTTCCAATGGGTCTTCTTACCTCTAGTCTAACTCCCTTTAAATGCATGTGTAGCTTCAGAAGGATGTTGAATGCCCAGCACAATCTGACACAGTGTGTACTAAAGACATGTGATAATAGATGGAAATCGTCCACATTGCTATGATAATAATTTCTCTAAACAAGTACCTCTAAACAAATATTTTGCTCTTCTGCTTTGAAAAAATAAAAATAATGGTTCTAAGTAAGAATTGAATCCCTTAGCCTACCATGCAAGACCCTCTGTACTTATTTCAGTCTCTTCTCCTTTGACTTCCAACCCTTAAAACATGCTTATGGAAAACTGAGCACCCCAGAACCCTTCTCTCTCTGTCCTGTTTCACAGATGAGGTACTGATGGGGTTTTGTCACAATAGATTCCATTTCAAAGTCTGGCTAAATGACTGTAAATAGGTCCCTTCATTTCTTTGAATTTCAGAGTTTGGTTCTTAACTTGAAGTGCAGTTGCATTAGAAAAAGTGTATATAGACTGATGAGAACACACTGTATATATGTTCCTTCATATCTTTCTCACTTTACTTAAAAGTGATATTTTCATGTGTAGCACATAGTGGGTTCCAGTAATTATCAACATAATTTCATGTATTTTTTCTACTGCTCAGAATGACCTTTGAAACTTTTCTTTCCTGGTTGACTTTTAATCTTCCTTCAAGATTTTATTTAATGTTTGTCTAATACAGAGAGCCTTCTTTTAATGGCAGACCAGGCCAAATGTCTCTTCTATATTGTTTTAAGGCACTCAGACAACTCATACACAGCCTTTTTTCACATTATATTAAAATAATCCTTTCCCCTTTATTCCCTTTTTAACTGTTATGAACCTCTGTAAATTCTTAATAAAAAATGTATTTTCCTCTAAAAAAATAAAATAAAATAATCCAAGATGTATATCTGCCTTTCTTACTTGCCTATAAGTTTCTGCAGCCTAGTTTGTCTGCCACTGACCTCACATCTGACATACAGCACATACTCAAGACACTTGCTGGACTGATATGTAAAAGTAGAAAGCAAACAGTGTTTGTTTTATTAAAACATTTAAGGGTATGAACTGTAACGTGTTGGGAGAAAAAAAAGGAAGGTAGAAACACAACTATATAAAGGTTGTAGTATTCAAATAACCACTGATAAATTGTTTTAAAAGAATTAGGTTTAATATGGTGTGATGACAGGGAGATAAAAAGCTTAACTTAAAATAGCCTATCCTTCCTTCATCTCAAGTTGACTTTTCAACATCAGAAGAAAGTCCACTGGCTCTTATATAGTAACTAAATAGCTGAGTAGAGCCAGAAATGTGCAGGAGCTTGTATTTTTTTTTTTTTAATTTCATTTTGGGGGTATTGGGGCTAAATAGAACAGAAACAAAAATATTTTTTGGTTACTCATGGTATTTCATTATTTGGAACAGACCAATTCTTTTTTTGGCCATGTTCTTGCCTAGGAACTCCTGTTGTGTGTCTTTTTTTATGTGGGACTCTGTGGTGTGATTTTATTTTATTTTTAAACTAATAATTACTCAAGCTCCTGCACATTCCTGGCTCTACTCAGCTATTCAGTTACTAGATAAGAGCCAGTGGACTTTCTTCTGATGTCTCTGTTATGTACTACTTCTAGCACTGCAATGTACATGGAACTTAATGATTGCCGAGTTATAATAGAATGTGCCTGGTTTATTAGGTTATAGGATTATTTCTGCATCATCTTCAAAAGAGCAACTGGACTGTTTACTTTTTGGTTTCCTAGTTGATAACCAATTATATTAACTGGAATAGTATTTAATCTCTTTTTTTTCTTTAGAACATGAGAGACGTAATGATGGAGGAGGATCCCATCCTTGAGGAATATTCTATCTCCTTCAATGTTTCCATTATGGTATTATACACAATGACTAAATCTCACCATGATTGTGTTATTATGTAAACCTTACTGGGAACTTTCCTTCCTGTTTCTTATAAGTATTCTTGCCAAAAGTCAAGAGTACAATTCATTCAAAGTGGTCAATCTATACATCTCATTTGAAGGTATAAGTTAATCCAAGTATATATCTTAAAAAGAGTGTAATACCAAAATGACTTTCCTTAGCCAAGTATTTTTAGTTAGCAGACAAAAATTTATGATGATAGAATTGATAAATATTTACAGCTTGTGGCCTATTCACCTTTGAGAAGGACCCCCCCCCCCTTTTTCATAACATGACATACATCAAAGGATCAATGGATATTCTGTTTTGGAAGTTAAGAAAACTACCAATGTTTTTAATCATGTAAAAAAAAAAAAAATCCCACCTCCAGAACTAAGCTGTAGAAGACCCAGCAAATAGATATAGGAACTTTTATTTATTTATTTATTTATTTATTTATTTATTTATTTATTTATTTATATTTTTATTTTTTATGATAGTCACAGAGAGAGAGAGAGAGAGGCAGAGACACAGACAGAGGGAGAAGCAGGCTCCATGCACCGGGAGCCCGACGTGGGATTCGATCCCGGGTCTCCAGGATCACGCCCTGGGCCAAAGGCAGGCGCCAAACCGCTGCGCCACCCAGGGATCCCTAGATATAGGAACTTTTATCAAGAAACATCTTTGTACTTTATTTAGCCTTTGTCCAATATTTGATAACCTTTGTAGAATTCTACACTATGAAATGGATAATCTGCTCCTGGAAAACTTTCCAAACCTTTGTGCCTACAACAGAGATGGCAATCCCTTACTATTGTACCCAGATAGGTCATTTATTGTGAGCCCCGTGAGGTACTTGCAAAATTGGCATCCCTATGTAAGCATAATGATTTGCCTTTGATATTTATTGGTGTTACCCAACTGAATTTGTAAAGTATCTTTTTTAAGGTAGTAATTTCAAATAGCCACTCCAGAGGTAAAATGGTCATAAAAATAGTCAAAAAAAATTTAATGGAGATTTAACAGAAGGAATATATAGTTGTTGTTTTTTTTTTTTTTTAATTTTAAAATAACTGATAAGGGGCACCTGAGTGGCTCAGTTAGTTGAACATCCTACTCTTAGTTTTGACTCAGGACATGATCTCAGGGCCCTGAGATGGAGTATCTCATGGGGCTCCACAATAGTGGGAAGTCTGCTTCAGATTCTCTCTCTCCCTTTGACTCTCCTCCTTCTTGCTCACTTTCTCTCCAAAATAAAATAAATAAGTAAAACCTTAAAAAAACAACAAAATAAATTTCTTTGAGCAGAAAACTCCTTTATTCTATCATTGTATTGCTTGTTATAAAATTCAATTTAGGTGTCTTGAACTTATACTTTGGATTACTGACTTACACATAATAGAATTAGACTTTTCTGTATTAGGATAACAAAAACTTTAAAATAATTGGGACTTTCAAAACTATAAATGAAAAAACAAAAACAAAAAAACCCCTATAAATGGCATAAATTACTATTTTATTGTGAGGATCTGAGATTCCTTGATGTTCTCTGTTGACTGAGGGCAGTAGTCTGTTTTTGTAGTCAAGAGCAAGAAAAGGGAAAACTGGCATAGGGTATGGGGCTAACAGAAAGCAGTCCAAGTAGCAGTCCGAAGTCATGGTGTGCATAGACCTCCATTGCTAGTGTGGGGAGGGGAGTAAACCCTTTCATTTTGAGGACTGAAAAAAGAAGCCTGACCTCTGGATAGATTTCTAAGACTAGAACTAGTGATAGTACTTATGGTTTGGTATGTGACACACTTACAAATCGTGAAATAATCAGGGTCCAGAACCTCTTGGGTAGCAGGAGTCTTGGAGAGGAATGGTAGTATATGGGACTCTGCAACTCTGGCAAATTCCATGGGGCTCTGTGTTTCACTGTGGCCCTGAGGGTGTGAGTTGTCTGCATAATAGTCCCTCTTTAAGTTTCTGTCTGCTTGCTAAGAGTTAGGCCATTGAGACATCCCATGGAATGGGCCTATAGTTGTGGTAGCAATACAACTTGATGATAAGAAAACAGCATGGAATGTATGAGACACCAGCATGGTCTTCTTAGTTTTCAAATTCAGATAATTTTAGACAAACAAGGTTTATAAAACCAAGGGAGTGGGGAACTCCATAAGGTAGATACTGTACTTCCTGCTCATCTGACAATGGGAATTTAAGACAGTTTTAATTTAATATAGAGGAAAAAATGTGACTGTATTCGGATCCTGATTATTTGTACAGAAATTCATTCTTAGTTATGATGCAAAGATTTGGTCTCCTCTTCTGTTCTAATTATTTGCTACTGTATAGCCAAGTATCTTTAAACTTAGTAGCATGTAACAAACATTTATTAGCCTCATGGATTCTGTGGGTCAGGAATTTGGGCAGGGAACAGCAAGGATGCTTCTCTGCTCTACAAAACTTGCAGACTGGGTTAAAGAATCAAAGGCCGAACGGGACTCATTAGTGGGCTGGAATCATCTGCGGATTTGTTCACACTCACATGGTTGATACTCAAGACCCAGCCAAGACACCTTCATGTGGCTTCTATTTGTAGCTTAAACTTCCTTATAACACAGTGCTCATTTTCAGGGTAAGAATCTCAAGAGTTGTAATACCTTTTCTATCCTGACCTTAGAAGTCATACATGTCATTTCCACAACTTTCTGTTTTCTGAGGAAACATTGGTTCAGTCAGTTTTAAGGTGATGAGAAATAGGTTTTACTTTTTTTGAGAAAGCAGCCAGGCTAGTTGAGAGAATTTGAAACCAGATATATTATTGCAACCATTTTTGGAAAATGTAATCTGTCACAACCTCCTCTACCCTCACCCTAAATTAGGCATCTTAACTAAAAATCTACTTCTTTTAATGATCTTTGTTAAGTAAACCAAATGTTGAACTGTATCAATAACATTAATAAGCAGTTTGACATGTTCCAGTCTTCTTTTCATCATCTAACTTTGGAAACCAATATCTTGTGATAGAATACTTGGTGATACAAAATAACAAATAAATAATTAGTTGCTGTTTTTGAACGCACAGACATTGAAGATAAAATATTACTAAGTCAATATTTTTTATAGTAGGTAAAATTTTAAGATGTGATAGAATAAAATATTCCCACTGTTAATACAAGGTAGAGATTTTTTCTTTTAATTTCTTTCATTTGATATGGGAAAAGTTGATTTTCTTTTACTTTCACTTTCATATCAATGGAACGTTGAAGTTAGTGTATGGTCTGTGTAAAGTAACAACATCTATGCTGTAGTACTTTAAGATTCAAACAACATATTTTTCCTCTATTTATAAATTTTTATTTATTGGTTATAGTTGAAAAAGTCAGACAAGATAGCTCAAACTTCTAGAAAGGATAATAGCATAACTACTATCCTAATCCAACCAAGAGAATGAAAGAAAGCACACACAGAGAAGAAAATTATTTCAGAGCTGAGACTAAGGAAAAGTCCAACTCTAGACACAAAATTTGAGGAATATGTGTTAAATGCAGTCTGATTTCGATAAATATAAAGATATAAGGAGTCAGCACATAAGCATGGTAAGAGAGAAGTAGAAATGTTATTATAACTCTGAGTCTGAAATGAGACAGTGAGGAATGGATTGTAGGGTGTGTTGGGGATAACTCAATATTTAACTGTCATGTATCAAATTCTGTCCTTCAAAAACAGGAAATAGATCGTTTCAGATATTTCCAAAAGAGATTAAAAAGTGGAAAAAAATGTAAGGGTATATATGCTTTCACCCAACTACTTCTTTCCCTGCATCTTACCTAAAGAATAATTTGAGATATGATCAATAGATATGCAAAAGAATGTTCATCAGAGTTATTTATTTGGGGAAATATTGAAGATACCCCTAATGTCATTGTTAAGAGATTAGAGATTTATCTTAATTTCTCTCCAATTACGATGAATGAGATATATGTCTTTATTGATATGCATTGTCCATATTGTAGAATTAAGTGATGTTTATAAGAAAATATGAACTAATTTTTTATGTATATACACACCTTGTTTTTATTTACATTAAATATTAACAGTTGCTAATATTAATGCTAATAGTTGTTTCTCTGAGAGATAGGTGGTTTTTACCTTTTCTTTCTACCATTTTTTCTTCTGTGAATGTTTTAATAATAATCATGTTTTGCTTTTGTCATTAGAAAAGAAGCCATTTTTTTAAAGTTTTCTTAACTTGTTTATCTAGCTGATAAAACCTGGGGAGACTGATGTAATTAGATCCTGTCAACCCACTGTGCATACATTAGAGAATTATTGGTAGTATGGTTAACATCTCTCTCTTCCTTACATCCCTGTTCTTTCTTAAATTAGCACATAAAAGTAGACCTTGTTTGTTTTGTTTTGTTTGTTTTAAATCATGTCTACATCCAAAATGGGGCTTGGACTCATGACTCTGAAATCAAGAGTCACATGCTCTACCAACTGAACAAGCCAGGTGCCTCAAAAAGTAGACTTTAACTTTAGTTTGTATCTAGTGACAGGATTCACTCTTCCTTTCATGGCACCCAGGGAATATATGGGCTTGTTTTATGTCACATTAAAACCTTGATTTGCCTGAACCAAAATAACAGATAATGAAAACCAGAATGAGCAAATTCTTCTCATGAAAAAGATATAAATAATAGGTCAACTGTTGGACAGGAGTTATTTTAATGTTTTCCTAACAGCCTCCAGGACATATGATGCCAATACACATCCAGTCCTAGGTCCTCATCCTCTTTTATCTGTGACAACTAACCTGTGTCATTAAAACAGATGTTTCCAGTAAGATATCTTTGGTAATCAAGGTTGTTATCCCCAGTCTGCTCTCTTTATTATGGTAAGAAAATGCTCAGTACATTGTATAAATGAACTAGAACAAACTATTTTATAAACATTGTGTTTAACAGCTTTCTGCTTAATAGGATATATCATTCATAAATGTGAATTATACACACACACACACACACACACACACACACACACACATATATCCCCCATACATCTCAAAAAGTATTTCTGGCAGTTTAAAATCAGTGATAGACTTAGCATCTTAAGATACAGGAAAATGGCAAAGGTCATTTTGCTGAATAATAATAGCAACATCTTATTATTTAAGATCTCTATCTAGCAATTTTCACTATCTAGAAAAGACTAAAAACAAAGCAAAAAAATCCTTATAGGCCAAAGTAGGTGCCCAAAATTCTTATCAGAAAAAGGTCACACTCACTAAGCTCATTTGGTTTATTCACAGGTGAGTCCCTGAATTTCAAAGACTAGTTCTGTTAATTCATATAGAATTCTAACCAATTTGGTTGTGGGACTATTTCCTATAACACAAATCAGAGCCTACAAGATAAATGTCAGGTGGCAAAAGCATGTATTTTTAAAAACGAGAGTTCTGATGGGCACAAGATGAGATGAGTAATAGCTTGACAGTCAGTAGGAGATAAGAACACCTTAAAAAGTCAGTCTCAAGGCTGCAAAACCATCTAACTTGTTCACTTTTCCAGCTCCTTGAGGCATTACTAGATTAGAGCTTGATTTAGATTTTAGGTTTAAAAAGCAAGGTTTTATTGGTTAAGAGTAAGTGACAGCTACCTGAAAACTAATTCTACCATAATGTTGGATAAACCAGCTATAACTGTCCTTTATGTGGCCATGGCTCTGTACCTATGAAAATTTCAAAAGACCTTATTTGACTCTTCTGTTATTTTATCATGTGGCTTTGAAAGTCAGTAATTTGGCTGCACTGGATATTTCCTAGACAGAAGAAAAACAAGTGGATTTTAATACAGATTAATCTAGTCAGGCCTGTTTTAATTATAGGAAACAGACCTATACTAAAATTATCTCAAATAAAAAGTTTTTTCTTTTTGTTTTTTGTTTCTTTGTTTTGTTTTGTTTTTGAAGTATGGCAGAGTGAACTGAAAATCTGCAAGTCTTGCAAACCAACATAAAGGAAGAAACATAACTATTAGAAAAAAGTCATTTGGCAACATGGATTAAAAGGAAAGTGGACAGACATGTTATATAATCCAGGGCAGGAAAGCAGTGAAAGTCTTAGCACAGTAAGAGAAGAGTTTTAATTTGCAAGAACTAGAGCCAAATATGTTAATAGGAAGAGGACATGTTTCTCCTGTGCACCATCTAGAGATATGGGAAAGATAATTCGGTCTCATGATGACAAATTTTGTTTCCTTTAGTTCTCTGATAGATAAAACTAGCCTCAGTCTAGAGTGGAACACCCCCCCACACACACACACACGCACCCCATCATCACATCCATACAACCAGAGTTCTCTCTTCCTTTCCATCACTCAAGGAGAGCCAGTAGACGCTGAGAAAGAGTAGTGGTGAAACAGAAGAGAAAGAGAGAAAAAAACCAAACCAAACCAAAACAAAAAACAGTGACATGGGGGGGCCCAAAGGGTGTGAAATTATCAGGCCTTAAGATGACTCTGAAACAGATAATTCAGTAAGAAGGAAGAATCCCAAAGGGCATGAAGTGGGGCTGGGATGAAGCAAAGGGAAAGGATTAAGAAAGAAAGTTATGAGAAATAATGGACAAGGAGTTGAAGAAGAGCTGAATTGTCACCCCAAAATATGACCCTTTGGCATAAGGATTTTCTTGAGCTGGTTATTTTTTTAAGAAACAGGAAAAGCCCTGAAAACCAAGTATAAATTAATCCCTTTGTAAGGCAATTTATATTTATAAGAGGAAATCTCCATTTGAAAGGGCGTCTCTCTCTCTGTACTGGAAGGGAAGGCGGACTCCGCTGACTCAAATCTCTAACAACTCTTCTCAATGGGGAAAGCAGTGAGTTACAACCTACCCCTGTTATTGTGCTTTTCCAGGACCATGCTCTTCCTAATATTTTTCTTCTGTCTTTAGTTGGAGACTAAAGATGTTATTTAAGGTGGTGGCTTGAACCATTTTGGAGTTACCCAGTTTTCCTGTCTCTGTCCCATGTATATAGGACGTATAAGTTATTAAACTTCTGGGTTTTTTTTTTTTTTTCCTGTTAATCTGTCTTTTATCATAGGGGAGTCTCAGCCAAGAACCTAGAAAGGTAGAGGAGGAAAAGTATTTTTCCTTCCCTACATCATCAATGAATAAGGGAAAAAAATAAATCCTTTATCCTGCCCTTCCATTCTCTCCTGCCTGCATGCCCTCCAGTCATGTGTCCTGAATGATTTCAGAACAGTTATCTAAATTTCTGCAGCAAAGGCAGGGAAGGTGATTTTTAAAGACTGAGCATCCTTTCCATGGATGATGAATGTTGGCAGCACCTCACTGTCTACCCACTGATGATGATCCAGGTACAGAAACAAAAAGGTGAGTTATCTATCACTCTGACTCTTCTCTCCTTTGTAGGGGCCAAGGGCAAGCTGCCCCAAGATGGGCCACTGTGGCATGAAGGTTATTCTGAGCTGAAGACAATTGAGATCCCATAGGCTCAAGAGAAACTCTTGCCCTTTCCTTAACTACATAGAAGAATCTAAATTGGGGTCTTTCCCAGAATAAGGACTTTTATCAAAGGTACATTTTATCTGAGTGACCCATCTGTATGGTAGGGCAAACATCTAATTACCAAGTATCTGCTCTTCTTATCACCCTGTGAAGTGCATTCCTTTCTTCTGAAGTCCCAGACCCCTACCACCTTCTCCTTGGTTCAGAATAAGGTATATACCTCATTTTGCCTGACAGTCTGGAATTTCCGTGTCTGCATAGATTTCTCATAAGTATGCTATTAAATTTGATTTTCTTTTGTTATCTGCCTCAAGTCAATTTGATTCTTAGTCTGGACATTGAGGGGCCCAAGAATTCTTGCTCCTCAACACTTTAGAGGGTAGAACTACCTAAAAGAATGTTTTCTTGGCAGCTGGAAAGGAATGGGGGATATATGAAGATACACATGCAATCAGATTGGCCAACATAATTGCAGTATGTGTGGAATGAGTGAGCCTTAGCTTTCATTTCTCTCATCTTTAATCAGTGTTAAGAGGATAATGGAAGAATGGGAAATTTTTGCAGTGGGGATTTTTCAGTTAGCAGTTTGGGGCTAATTCAACATGCATAGGTTACCTTTTGAACCTTTTTTAATGTTGTGAAAATCCGGACAAAGAACAAAGTCCTTTGTGTTTTCAAAACTTTCCCAAAGGGAAGAATTTCTAGAGGTCTAGCTTTCCTAATTAGCTGCAAGTGAACCAGTTAGCTGCTCAAAGGAGTTCTCATATTCTCCTCTCCCTCTCTCTTCCTATAATACTAAATACTATATTATATGTTGTATTCAGTGCTTTAACCCCTCAGTTCTCAGTAGCCATAAACAATCTTAAGAATTTCTAAAACTCAACCTAATAATATGGGGTAACCTGGGGCAGATAATAGATAGTATAGAGCTGTACTATGCAATATGATAGCCATTAATTGTATGTGGCAACTGAGTACTTGAAATATGACTAGTCTGAATTGAGCTGTTTTATAATCACAAAATGTATATTGAATTTCAAAAATTTGATATTAAAAATCTCATTCACAAATATTTGTATGGATTGTATGTGTAAATAATGTTTTGGACACATTGGATTAAATACAATTTACAGTTAAAAATAATTTCACTACTTTTTTTGCATTTTTAAATGTTACTTCTAGAAAATTTTAAATTATGTCCGTGGTTTGCATTATAGATCTATAGGACATCTTTGGTCTAGGGACTGGGGTTTGGCCATCAAACCTAAATGAGAAAAATTTAATAGATGCATTAATTTTCTAAGTGATGTTTAAAGTAATTTGTGTTTTCTGTGTAAGTTTCAGCTCTTCTTTGAGACAAAATTCCAAATGATATCCTTTGACCTTGTTCTTACTAAAGGATGTACACCTTGAATGAAGTGCACCTGAAATGTCACAGATATTATGAAATACTTTCGCATGTAATAGTTCTCAAAAGGATTTTTTAAAAGATGTATTTATTTGCGCATACAACAGAGCATGAGCACACAGGGGAGGGGCAGAGAGTCCAAAGCAGACTCTGCTGAATGCAGAGCCTGATGCAGGGCTTGATTACACAACCCTGAGATCACTACCTGAACCAAAACCGAGAGTCTGACACTTAAACAACTCTGCCACCCAGGCACCCCAAAAAGAACTTTGTAAAGACTGTTGCATTTGAAGGTAAAATAGCTCATCACACTCCCTGAAAACCTTCAATGGCTTGCCGTTATTTAGAATAGTATTCAAGATATGAAGGAATTTGTGATCTGCCCCAGACTTCCATAGCCTGTTCCATTTCCTATTGCACCTCTGCATGGACCCTAAACCCAACCAATTTCATGCGCCACATGTAAGAGCACTTTGAGAATTACCTCATAAACTGAATTTTGGGAAAGGATATAGCTATGTAAAGATGCTGAATAGTTCCCCATTAGAATATTTCACTCTAACCTGGTTAACATTTTTAACATAACCAAAGAAAGAATACAACTTGAAAATACAATCCAAGGGCATGTGGTCAGCCCTGGAAGCATACAAAAAGGAAGGGCAGGAAGGCAGACTTTGACCTTGCTCATTCTGGGCCAGTCTAGAGGAGAAAGTGTCTTGTTAGGAATACAGGACCATGCAGTCCTTCCTGGAGCATGGCCCTTTTGTGAGTCTGGACACGTCAAGTTATCAAAGTGACACTGTTTAAAAACATAATTACATTACTAGCTGACCTTTTCTGACTTCTCATATCCCAAGCACGTTTCCCACATATAGGGCTTGTCATTTAGCTTGTCCACGGGGAGAGATGTGTGCTGGTTGGCAACAAGAACATCTGCTCTTCCTAGCAGTTGTAATTCTTATTGCCAATTTATAAATTGGCATTTTGATTTATATTCTTTAGACTTTTGGGAGTTGGTGAGTATGAGTCATCGTCTCTGAATCTGATCAACTCTGGGACATTGATAAAATCAAATTCTGAAGCTGCAAGGGTGAGGGGCTGACCCTAGACCCGTGTGAATTAATCATGACTCTGTGCCAAGAGAGGCCTCAGGCAACTCCATAGCATGCTGTTTACACCCCTGTTCTTTAGTGTTATCTTGTATGAGATTAATTGCTTGTATGTCTTTCTTCCTTTCCTGTTAGACTATAAACTCTAAAGGCAGAGTATTTGTCTCTGTATTGGCAATAATAACAAGTACGAGGTAACTACTCGAAAGGTGCATAGTAAGCAAATGTTTGCAGTGTGGGGTAGATGGTGCCTGGTTGTTTCTGAAGTTATGTTTTTGAGACGAAGTGTAATATTTTTTTCTCCCTAATGTTGATAGGAGGTATCATGATATTATTAGAATAGTATCTTATGGCACCTTTGGATAAGTCTTTTCAGAGGCAATATTATTCCTATAGGGTTTTCATGAAAGTGTCAGTAAACTTGTCAAATTTCACAGATATCTTTGATTTATTTCAATTAGGTTGTAACAATTCAAATGTGGAAATTGGAACAGGGTCTGTTTCCATGCACTTTGCATTCAAAACTGTGTGTGTGTGTGTTTAAGATTTTATTTATTTATTCATAGAGACACACAAAGAGAGAGAGAGGCAGAGACACAGGCAGAGAGAGAAGCAGGCTCCATGCAGGGAGCCCTACATGGGACTCGATCCCAAGTCTCTGGGATCATGCCCTGGACTGATGGCAGCGCTAAACTGCTGAACCACCCAGGCTGCCCTCAAAACTGGTTTTATAAAATATTGAGTAATACAAAATATTCTTTATAAATAAAGATTAGTCCTACAGTGAATATCCATGAACCCAGTACCCAGTTTAAGAAATAATACATTAATAATTATCTTTGAAACTCCTTGTGTGCCTTTCCAGAATTCTATCCCCCTTCTTGCTTCTCTAAGAGACTCAGTATCATGAATCACATTGTCATTTATTAAAAAGCTAAAATAAAAACAAAATCCAAACACTTCTGACACTTAGGATCATTTTTTAGCAAACTTAGAAGCCAAAGTTAATTTCGGATTGTGATTTATAATTACGAGTCATATTGTATATTTTGAGAGAAACAATTAGAAATTATAATTTTATGGGATTTTTTTTTAAGGATTCATCCCAAAATGTGATGACTGGGAGGGCCCCTGGTGTGTCTAGAGGTGATCTGTTTTCTTAAGTGAAATAAAAGAAGCATTTGCCATGTGCTTAAGAAACAGATCCTAGGAGGTGCCTGGGTCTCAGTCAGTTAAGCATTAGCCTTTGGATCAGGTCGTGATCCCAGGGTCCTGAGATAGAGCCCTGCATCGGGCTCCCTGCTCGGTGGGGGGCCTGCTTGTGGCTCTTTCGCTCATTCTCTCTTTCTCTCTCTCTCTGTCAAATAAGCAAAATCTGAAAGAAAGAAAGAAAGAAAGAAAGAAAGAAAGAAAGAAAGAAAGAAAGAAAGAAAGAAAGAAAGAAAGAAAGAAAGAAGGAAAGAAAGAAAGAAAGATCCTAGAATGTACTCTGTAGGTTTATATCAAGTAGATAATGAGGTGCATTTTCCTAAAATAGGGAAGTAACCATTAGGACAGAAAATAGGGATACATTTTCCCTGAATTGACGTGATGCTTGTTGATGGATTCTTGTTGGCATCCTGTTAGGCTATAGACGAATGTAGGGGGAAAAAAATGGCTCTAGCCCTGGTTGGGTTTTTGGATACCTTGTTCTAGGAAATAGGAAAACACCTCTAAAACCTAATGTATAGTAACTGGTTATATTATTGTACGACATA
This sequence comes from Canis lupus baileyi, assembly GCF_048164855.1. NCBI lineage: Eukaryota > Metazoa > Chordata > Mammalia > Carnivora > Canidae > Canis > Canis lupus. The sequence goes on from NC_132855.1 coordinate 38,472,595, forward strand.
ACATTTCTTTATGTCTTTTTAAAAAACATATACCATTAATGCTTTCTCTTTAAAAAGGAAGATTAATTCATTAATTAAGTCAGAATTTTTAATGCATTACTTGTGTGTGCCTGCAATAATCTTAAATCCTGGCCCAAGGGATAGCAATCTATACCGGGAGGGTGGTAGGGAAAAACACATTACAGTAATGGATTTCAGTAACCTGCTTCAAAAGGGGGCATTTTAATGGCTCTGTGGGCCATCATAGTGTTATTTTGAAAGTACGATAATGGAAATACGTGGCACTAAAGGGCTGTGGTTGGATACATTAGGCTCCTTGAAAAGGGCTGCTAGTCAGTAAAAAAGTGCCTCGATCAGAGTGTGCTTCCTTCTGTTTTATGCCCCAGAAATTAAGTCAAATTGGTTTAAGACTTTGAAGCAGCAAAGTCTGTTGCACTTCAAACAAGGCTTTGTTTGGGGGGAATTGTTGGCTTGTTACTAATGCATTTACACAGCACCTAGGGAACTTTAAAGAACGGTGAAACCTAGATTTGGAGGGAAAAGGTCTCCGAATAGCAGCAGACTGGGTGAAGTGGTTACTGGGATCAGAATTACGCTCTCTAGAGCTGCTCTTACTTAGCTCAGAAACTGGAGATGATGAATTGGTGACATTTTAAGCAAATTGAATTTCATAACTTATGGATTCATGGACTTGCTTCAGGGATTTTATCTGTGTAATTCCTTTGATTTGTAAGACCTCTGGACTATAATTGTCCTTTACCCTGCATATTACTCATTATTAAAAATGATTTGTGCCTGCAGCAGTAAAATGGACTGGACAATGAGAAGTGACATTTAGAAAATAATGCTTGGATTAAATTTAACTTCCTAAAGTCCAGAAGTATCCTACCCATGGAAAATGACATCTGCCTGATATTTTCTTCAAGAGTATGGCATATTCAGATTTGTACACTTGCTCTTATTCTCAACTTCCTTCCTTCATCACATGGCAGGTACCAGGAATGGAAAGATTGATGCCTCCGATTATAAATCTGAAATTGAAATTTGAGTCTTTTGTGGCAATGACACCCCCCTGCCCCCAAACTTCCAGACAATGACTTTTTCCTGTAAAATAAAGTGTACTCTCTACTTTTCTACTTTTTAGAACTGTAGGAAATAGCTATGATTTCTGGCTCTTTTACTGCTCACTTTAGTTTGTACAACTTCTTTATCATCTCTCAAAGGAACTCACAGGAACAAATGCCCTGACAGGTTTTTGATTTATCAGAAAAAAAAAAATATCAGTGATTTTTATTTATTTATTATTTTTTTAAAAGATTTATTTATTTTACAGAGGGAGAGGAGGGGTAGAAGGAAAGGGAGAGAAATTCCAGCAGAGTCTCCACTGAGCATGGAGCCTGAGGTGGAGCTCAATTTCACCACCCTGTGAGCTGAAATCAAGAGTCAGATGCTTAACCCACGGAGCCACCCAGGTGTCCAAATCAGTGATTTTTAAAAAAGGAGTTTTGTTTGTCTCATTCCTGTTTAACACACTTTACTGCCTTCCTATTAGCATTAGAATAAAATACAGAATTTAAGTATGCCTCCAAGACTGGACAGTATCTGGCACCAGCCAGTCTCTCCAGCCCCATCAGCCACTGGACATACATTTCCATGTCCTAGAAATCTGACTCTGTCTTACCCCAAGGCTTTCACATATGCCATCTGTTGAAAAGTGTAAACCAGAAGTATAGACCATATTGGAAAAGGGAAATTCAAGCTGTGTTCACTGGGCTCATGGGACACACTAGAAAAAATTAGCTAAAATGGGGAAGAGGAGACTATAGAATATTAATGTTTTAGCAACTACCACAGTGAGATGAGCTAGGACCACATCTGGCGCTCAACCCAATGGCACAGAGACTTTTGATTGAATGGTCACTTCTGCTTTCTCGGGTTATTGCCTTCTCCTTCTGCAAGTGATATTATAAATAGAAAAGTCATACACATTTAAGAAAGGCAGAAATTGAACAATAAACTTGTAAGGCTGAGCCATAGCTTCAAAACTGAAAGATCTTTTACTGACATGGTAATCAATATGAATAAACCAGTTACTGGGGTATGTTGCCTAACTGGTTCTAATGGTGGCATCGCTGGGAAGGGTAACATTGAGCCTACGAAATACCCAACTTGCTAGTATGATATAACTTTTTGTCATTTAGATTGGATTTGTACCTCTGTGACAAGTCTTTTGCTATAACCAAAGGAGTTAGGATTGGTAGGAGGAGGGAAAACATGCATTTTGTCTGGTATGCTTCCTCCACATTTCACCTGGCCAATCCAAGTAAAGTACCAAGCTGAAGAAACACTTTCTCTCTTCCTGATCAAATAATTTCTCATCCATCCATCATTTTTAATAATATCACTCAGTTCTTTACTTTTCTAGAACTGTTTATAATTTATACAGATGGTTTTAGTGGGGTGTTTCCTTTGCTACACAGGCTAAATCCAAGAGGACTGTCATCATGCCTGTTTCATTGGTCACAGAACCCACAACATTTAGCACAACACCTCTCACAGGAAGTGTTCAATAATAAATAAGCAGATTCTGGTTGTATCAGTTAAAAATGTTTCATTTACAAAAGACAAAAAAGTCAACTCAAATTGGCTTAAGCAAAATGGGGATGGGGGGAGTCACTGGCTTACATAACTGAAAAGTTCATTGGTGATGTCGGCTTTGGGCACTTTTGAATCAGAGATTCAGATGATATCACCAAGAGTCTATTTTGTCGAGGTCTCTCTGTTCTGCTTTCTGTGGTCTTGTCTTTACCTACCAGCTGCAAATGATTGCCCTCTTGCTCTTCCAGGATTTTACTTTATGGGAGTGAGGGGGTGGGACAGCCTGATCAACTCCAGACCACATGCCTTTATACTTCATAGTCCAGGCTGTCAAGGGTCCAAAGAAGGGTTTCTTCTACACTGTGTCTGTTTTCCAGAAACCTTGGCATATAGATATTCAACTCTCACTGACTTTGATTTTGTTAAATGAACATCTATAAGTTAATCAGTGTAACTAGGAAGATGAGGTATAGTAATTGGATTAAACCAATCTGGGTTCATTCATGGAAACTGGGGTAAGGCTAATCCCACCAAAATTATAAGATTAAGAATGAGAGAGGGATGAATTCTCCAAAGCAAATTCCATGGGACAGTGCTAGGCAGCCAATAAGAGCAGATGTCTGCTATACAGCTAACACATGGAAAGCATCCATTTCATATATCTTTTTTACTTCTTTTTCTCATGCCCGTTTTTCCAACTGATAGTGTGATTCCTGCTTTGCCATTTTACCAAGATATTTGGTGCCTATATATTCCACTGATGTTGAATGCTAGCCTTGTTATAGACTCCTAGCCTTGCATAGACGCTCAGTATATGGTGTTACTATGTCTCTGGCATGCTTGGACTTGGGTTCCACTTGAGTCCATTATCTTGTATCTATTCCTTTCTATGCATCTCCTCCTCTTCTTGTTGAATCTCTTTTGTGGAAGGCTAAACCTGGCCTAACTGAATGTTTACATTTTAAAGGGTTAAATGCATACCTGAAGGAAGTGTGAGGAGACGCAGAATAGCAGGTCAAAGTCAGGGAATTAGGTGAAATGGTAAGCCCAGAAGTCAGTTTCAGTGTTGAAAACTAGACAGATGACTCAAAAGGTATCAGAAACAAAGGACAATTTTGAATGGAATTTCTTTTAGTGTCCTTCCCTTGGGCTTATGGGCTTTATGTATATGGTTAAAAGGTGATCTGTACTGGCTTAGAAGGAGAGGGCATGGTGAGCATCTAGCTCAATTGGTCATAATGACCTGAATTGTGTGCGGGCGTGTGTGTGTGCGCGTATGTATATGACATACATGCTCGATTTGTTAGGACTTAATATTTCCCACCTTTGGTTAATATGTTGAAAGGTAGATGAACAGTGCTAGGATCTGCCTGATTCTGTTAGGGGTAATCCTTGTCTCAATTTCTATGCCTAGTCTTGACATTAGGCAGGAGGGATTAAGTTCTAGTTTAACATTCAGGGCTCAGCCTTAAATTCTTTTTTTTTTTTTTTAAAGATTATTTATTTATTTATTCATGAGAGACACAGACAGAGAGAGAGAGAGAGGCAGAGACACAGGCAGAGGGAGAAGCAGGCTTCCTGCAGGGAGCCCGATGTGGGACTCGATCCCCGGACTCCAGGATCACGCCCTGGGCTGAAGGCAGGCTCTAAACTGCTGAGCCACCCAAGCGTCCCAGCCTTAAATTTTTTTTATGGCACTACTGTTACCTTTGGTTCTAGCTCTGGTGAGTGGAGCTTTGTCTTTCTCTTGAGTTGTGGTTTTTCTTTTTGTATTCCTGGTATGGCAACTGCATTTCATATCTTGCCCTAGTGTGCCTTGCCTCTTGCCTAGTTAGCCTGTATAATTCTAGAATGGGGCGGGGGGGGCTTGCCTTGCTCTTGTCAGTCCCCTTAAAAGCTGAGTGCATCCCACTGACGTTGAAATGTGGATTTTTGAACCTAAAGCTGAGATTCAGGTTTGGTTATAAACAAAGGAAAAAAACCCCATAGGTCACAATAGTATTTGATGAGAGATCTTTGGAGGAAATGAATATGATTATTACTACTTTTAGTGAAATAAGGAACAGACAAGTATGACCTGTATGTCCCAGTGGCCTCTAAAGTACATCAACAAAGAACATCTTAGGAGAGGGATGGGTAAGGTCTTATACAGGTTTAAGTCTGTTCACAGTCTGTTTCTTCTTATCATGAATTATTTCTTTCTTTAAAGTTGATTCATTAATGTTTAATCCCACAAAAATGTAACCTTTAACCATGAAGATTGTTATAAATACAAATCTTATAAATGCATTAGTTATAAGATACTGAATATACTTGTACAATCTGTAGCCATGTTTATTATAGGTAAATAAATTTGTTCACTTAAGCTGTAAATAAATCACTTTGTGATAATTATTCCACAACTCCATTGATGAAGTCACCTGTTTTGCGTAAGTTGATTAGCCTGCTACCCTGTAAAGTTATGTAGGCTAGCTCCTTAGGCAGAGCTTATATATACTTCTGGCCAGCTGTTCATGAGGGCTCCTTGAAATATAGGGCTGGTAGATTCTCTCATAAATATAATGTAACACCATGTCCTTCCACATTGATTCCCTGCCTGTTTTATTTTTTTTTAATTTTATGTGTTTATTTTATCGAGAGAGTGCTTGCATACATGTGAGGGAGGGAGAATCCTCAAGCAGACTCCCTGCTGAGTGTAGAGCCCACTGAGGGGCTGGATGCCAGGATCCTGAGATCCAGACCTGAGTCTAAATCAAGAGCAGAAAGCTTACAGACAGCCACCCAGGTGCCCCTCCTGCCTGTGTTTCTATCTGTATCTCCAAATAGTTCCTGTTTGCCATTTCCTATCACTAAGCTTTTCTACCTATTGGGACCAGAGGCTATTCCATATCACCTCCTGTTGCTTTATGTATTATCCCTTTCTGAAGGGTTCTTTTTTTTTTTTTTTTTTAAAGATTTTTTATTTACTCATGACAGACATGTAGAGAGAGAGAAAGAGAGAGACAGGCAAAGGGAGAAACAGGCTCCATGTAGGAAGCATGACATGGCACTCGATCCGGGGTCCTCAGGATCACACCCTGGCCGAAGGCGGCACTAATCCACTGAGCCACCCGGGCTGCCCCTCTGAAGCATTCTATATCCTGTCTGTTGACCTGCACTTCCTTTGTGCCCTGACACTGGATGGGTATGTGTCCATCTCCATGTCCCAGCCTCTCCCTGTCTTTCATGTCAACACTGTAATTAATGGGATTAGGTCTAACATGACAGGTGGAAAATGTTGTATTTTTCTTTCATAAAAACTCAGGATGTAACCTAGATTAAGCTACCTTTTGTAGCTTTGTGGTTCTTTTAAAAAATTTATTTAAATTCAATTTAGTTAACATATACTGTTTCATTAGCTTTAGGGGTAGAATTTAGTGACTCATCAGATACATATAATACCTTGTGCTCATTACAAGTGCCCTCATTAATGCCTATCTCCCAGTTACCCCATCCCCTTCACCCACCTCCCCTCTAGAAACCCTCAGTTTATTTCCTAGAGTTAGAAGTCTCTTATGGTTTGCCTCCCTCTCTGTTTACATCTTATTTTTCCTTCCTTTCATTTATGTTCATCTGTTTTGTTTCTTACATTCCACATATGAGTGAAATCATATGGTATTTGTCATTCTCTGACTTATTTCACTTATTATAATATACTCTAGCTCCATCCACATCATTGCAAATGGCAAGATTTCTTTTTTTATGGTTAAGTAATATTACATTCCAGATATATAGGATATATATATATATATATATATATATATATATATATATCTCACATCTTCTTTATCCACTCATCTGTTAATGGACATCTGGGTTCTTTCCATATTTTGGCTATTGTGGGCTTTGATTCTATAAACATTGGGGTGCATGTGCCCCTTCTAATCATTGTATTTGTATCTTTTGGGTAAATATCTAGTAGTGCAATTGGTGGGTCATAGGGTAGCTCTATTTTTAACCTTTTGAGGAACCTCCATGCTGTTTTCCAGAGTGACTGCACCGGTTTGCATTCCCACTAACAGTGTAAGAGGGTGCCCCTTACTCCATATCCTTGCCAAAATCTGTTGTTTCCTGTTTTTTTTTTTTTTTAAGATTTTATTTATTTATTCATGAGCAAACACAGAGAGGAGAGAGAGAGAGAGAGGCAGAAACACAGGCAGAAGGAGAAGTAGGCTCCATGCAGGGAGCCGGACGTGGGACTCGATACCCGGTCTCCAGGATCATGCCCTGGGCGGAAGGCAGCGCCAAAGCACTGAGCTCCCGGGGCCACCCCCTGAGTTGTTAATTTTAGCCATTCTGACAGGTATGAGGTGGTCTCTCGTTGTGGTTTTGATTTGTATTTTCCTGATGCCTAGTGATGTTGAGCATTTTTTCTTGTATCTGTTGGCCATTTGTAAGTCTACTTTGGAGAAATTTCTGTTCATGTCTTCTGCCTGTTTTTTTGACTGGATTTTTGGAGTTTTTTTTAGGTGTTGAATTTGATAAGTTCTTTATAGATTTTGGATATTAGCCCTTTATCTGATAAGACATTTGCAAACATCTTCTCCCATTCTGTAGGTTGCCTTTTAGTTTTGTTGACCATTTCCACTGCTGTGCAAAGGTTTTTGTTTTTGTTTTTTTTTGTTTTTTGTTTTTTTTTTTAATCCTGAGGAAGTCGCAATAGTCCATTTTTTGCTTTTCTTTCTTTTGCGTTTGGAGATGTGTCTAGCACAAGTTGCTGTGGCCATGTCCTCTGGGGTTCTTAAATGATTTTGTTTTGATAGGTCAAAAGAAACTGAATTGAGAAGCTGCTCAATTGAAACAAAAATTTTTATATCCTCCTCTGCAGGAACTAACAACCTCCATGTCACTTGCTCTCAAATTTCTAAGGGCAGAAAGATCACCTGAGAATTTGATAAGATTCCAAAGACAGCTGTAGATCTTTGGAGGGGTGTGAGAACTTTCTTTTGTACATATTGTTATTTTGAGGCGGTAGTCTGGGGTCCACACTGAGATAAATTGCTATGGTGAATTAGAGAGATCCTCCAAATTCTTTATACTGTTTAAGGCAGGAGAATATGTGATAGAGACTGTATTTTTGATTGATCAAAAGGCTGACCACAGGAGGAAAAAGCAGCTTCCCAGAACCATACTGGGCATTATTTGGAATGGCATACAATGTAGGCATTTAGCTACTGAGAAAGGGAAATTCCAAATGCTTTTATCACTTGATAGGATGCCCTAATCTCTGTCTGTAGCAGGAAATGAAGAAATTTACTTTGTTGTTCACACCACTAATTTCTGATGGAACTTAGCATAGTGCTTAATAAAAGGAAAGATTCTTGAGAAGAATGGGAAATATATATATGTGTGTGTGTGTGTGTATATGTGTATGCACATATATATACTCCAATTTCAAATCACTGTTTGAAGTTTTTTGAGCCAATTTCTACTTTCTGATTATAAAAATTATAAAAATAGGGGCACCTAGGTGGCTCCGTCAGTTAGGTGTCCAACTCTTGATTTCAGCTCAGGTCATGATCTCCGGGTCATCATATCAAGCCCCGCATCAAGATCCATGCTAGGCATGGAGGCTGTTTAAGATTCTCCCTCTCTCTCTCCCCCTCCTCCCCTACTTCTCAGGACATATATGCACTCTCTCTTTCTGAAAAAAAAAAAAAAGGAAAAAAATTATAAAAATGATACTTAGGAACATAACGCTTTTCATACATAACATACATTCATTCATCATTCAAACTTTATTTTTTTTTAAGGTTTTATTTATTCATGAGAGAGACAGAGAGAGAGAGGCAGAGACACCGGCAGAGGGAGAAGCAGGCTCCCTGCAAGGAGCCTGATGTGGGACACGATCCCGGATCTCAGGATCACCCCTTGAACCAAAGGCAGATGCTCAACCACTGAGCCACCCAGATGTTCCTCATTCATCATTCAAACATTTACTGAGTATATACTTTTTGCCAGTGTACTTATAAACAGGAGAAATATCCCATGAACAAAAATGACAATGTAATTCTGGTGACCGCAAGGAATAAAAAGTTGAAAGTATTCCAAGAGTAGAATCTAATTCAGTAGGGGGTGAGTAGAGTAGAGAAATGAAGACTGGGGAGTATTTTTGTCTGATGAAGAGACATTTAAACTTTTATCTTAAAGATAAGTAGGAGTTAGGTTAACAGCGAGGATGAGATCTTCCTTTGAGTGCTTGAATTGGGAAGCCAGGCCTATTCAAGGATCAAAGAAAGCCGCTGAGGAAATTGGGAGGGGATCTAGAAGAGGCTAGAGGGGTGCATGGAGACAGTTCATCAGAACCATGCTCATTATGCCAACTCATTTGCAGTGAAACACCACTGAGCAGGTTTGCGGTGGGGAATGATAGCTTGATGGTTTGGTTTGGTTTGGTTTCTAAAAAGGACAGAGAAGCTACTATATGAAGAGCAGCAGAAATGAAAACAGGAGATGAGTTAGGAAGCCAATGCAATAGTCCAAATGAGCAGTGGTTGTGGATGGTTCTATGGTGATGATAACAGAATTGGAGAGAGTAAATCTGAGTCATATTTTTAAACTTGGTATTTTATTAGACATGAAGGCAAGGACCAGGGAAGTGTGACCAAGTTCTCTAGGTAACTGACTCAAGCAACAGAATGCAGGGCTGTGTGTTTTACTGAGTTTGGCATCACCAATAAGGCAGTGGTCTTCATGTAGAATTCACATGTTTAGCTCCTGTTGAGAGTGGGTCGTCCACGTGGAGCTGTCAAATAGGTAAGTAATCTAGGACTTTAGAAAAGTCCTGCATAGACCCAAAAGTATTGAAGTCATGGGAGTGGATGGACTCACCTTAAAAATGAATAGAGATAGGGGAGCCTAGACAAGTTGCTGAGAAGGGAGGACCCAGAGAACACAGAGAACTCTGGCCTTTGAGAAGAAAAGAACATTTTTGTCAATATTAAAGAGGAGAGAGAGAGGGAGGATATATGCAGATGCAAGTAAATTTAGAGAGATTTTTCTTTATTTGTAAGAAAATAAGGGCTATCTAATGGCTTCTCTTTTCTCTGTGAAGTCAGAGACAAAATTGTCTGCTGAGAGTAAGGATGATGGAAATGAGATCAGAGGTTTGAGGAGAAAAGAGAGGATTGAAATACAGTGCTTTGAAGATGCATGCCAATGTTCCTATTTTGCTTTTTCCTCGATGGCTGCCAACTCTTCCTGGGGCCAGTCCAGCACTAAGACAGCTGATATTTATGTCTTTTATAGAAGGACTTGAAAAGTATTTCTTGGGGGGCATTGGGTGCCTCAGTCAGTTGGGCATCTGAGTTGATTTTGGTTCAGGTTATGATCTCAGGGTGTTGGGATTAAGTCCTAGGATGGGCTCCATGCTTAGTGGGAAATCTGCTTGAGATTCTTTCCCTTTTTCTCTGCCCTTCCCCCTACTTGTGCTCTTTCTCTCTCTCAAATAAATAAATAAGTCTTTTTTTTTTTAAAGAAAAAGTATGTGTTTATTTGGTTTTGTATCCTTACATTTTTACAAGACTCATATTTATTAAAGAAACTCCCAATGCACTGTTCTTTCACTGCCTAGAATGCCTTCAATGTGTTTCAGGGTTATAAAACATTGAAGTTTATCCTGCTGAGAATTTTCCATACAGAGGGTGTTACACAGCTCTTTTCTTGCTGAACACACCTGCCTTGAGAAAATGACCTTTGCCTTTAGACCAAACAGAAGGGAGTTGCTAAAGAACACCCACCGAAAGCTTTGAAGTAGGCAATAGAATCAGCCTATTGATTGTAATGGTTGATTTTCCATTTAAATAAAGGTGTATGGAGAAACCTATAATGAACTACCTTTGGTGTGAATTTTACCAAAAACTGGTACTGATACCTAAATACACTTATATTCTGGTTCTCCCAGCATCGTACTAAGCTGAAGAGTTTTATAGTGAAACCTCTGATGACTTATGTTTAATAGCAGCTGATAACTAGTCATGATGTGACTTGATTTGAAGCCAAACCCTGTAAGTAGAATTAATGTCCCTGTCTGTTTTTCCATCCCTAGTGCATATTTAACCAAATTATCCTTTTCCCTCTTGATTTTATTTACTCATTAGCTGTGTTGTAATGAAGATTCACAGTGACTAATTCTTCAGGCTCACAAGGAAGTTGAGATATAATCAGTGCTGGTGTGAGGCTGTAGTGTGGAACAGTCCTCTTTTACCTTAAGCTGCCACTGGAGAGGTACAGAATCGCAATCTGCCATTTAAACAGTAGGAGGAGCCCTCTTCAGGTTTGTAGAATGAAACACTATGGAAAGGGTTATGAATAGAATAACACTGGTCCTTTGACGCCTTGAGCTCTGTAGCAGTCTAAAGAGAAGTAACAGGACTTCATTTACTGAAGGTGAATTCATGAAACTACTCAGGGATGGTGAACAAACGTGTCTTTTCCTACATAGTTATTTTTCTCCCACCACTCACTTTTCTCCAGCCAAATGTTAAGAGGGAGAATCTAAGTTTTTGTGCTATTTTTCTACTTCTAATATAATTTCCTTTGTTTTTATTAACTGTGAAGTCCAAAAAGATACCTCTGATATGTGTGTTTTCCAAAAAAAAAAAAAAATTCCAGCGTTTGCTTCCCTTAATAGTTTAGGGCTGTATTCTGTTATTCTCTCAGGGCTCACATCACTGTTTTAATTGCTCACACAAGTCTTGAAACTCTCAAATGCCTATCTAGTATTTTTTACCAACATCATGGTTCTTCCATAGGAACAAAAACTATCTTAGAATACCTGAGTACAAATTAGCTTAATATGCTAAAATAATATGAGTATTTTCCTTTTTTAAAAAAGAGAACCACACTGAAAAGAACTCATAGCAATCAATATTAGTGGGATTTCATGTCCTTGAATTTGTTCCAGGGGATCTTTCAGGACTGGATACTCTGGCCATATTCAAGGTTAAACTTGACTATATCCAGAAACTAGGTTCTTGTTTTTTTAAACACATGCTGGGCAAACTACCTGAGTCTTATAGCCATTTTGTGTACTCTCTTCCAAGGGGAAGCCCTCCAACTTTTGTCTAGAGTGGAACTCCCGCGGTAAGTAGAATGAACACTGGTCTGAGAGTCTGATGAGCACTCTTCAAGTCCTAACCCACCATGGTTACCATATGATGTCCATCAGCCTGATCTTCCTTGTCTTTAATGGAGAAGATACCTACTACCCTTCTTGTAAGCAGTTGTGATACTCCATGGCACTTTGTATTCAACTCCTTCTACAGTATTTAGTAAAATCTGTTGCCTTTTTTCTTTTAATATGGTTGTCTTTAAACCTTGACTAGAAGCTCAAGAACTGTCACTTTCATCTTTTTATGCACATTTTTCCAGCACGTTGTAGAGACGCAAAATTATTTATTTATTTATTTACCTACCTACCTACCTACCTCTCCCCTTCCAGCATGGAGCCCAATGCAGGGCTTGAACTCATGACCTTGGGATCGAGACCTGAGCTGAGATCAAGAGTTGAATGTTCAACTGATTAAGCCACCCAGGTGCCCCCCAAATATTCCTTTAAGTAAGCAAATTCAACTTAACAACATCTGTTAAGATCTATATGTTAAGCCTTTCTTTAGTCACTATAGAAATGCGAAAATGAATTGGAACTTAAAATCTATTTTGGGAGATGGGAAAACAGCTAACTACATGGATTAGAGTACAAAGGTGAGATCATAGAGATGCTGAATCATTGGAGGGAAGAATTACTTTCAGTGGGAAAAACCTGGGAACTGTTCTTCAAGGAGGGGCATTTCTACTGGCCTGAAGGCTGAGAAGAATTTAAGCAGGTGGAAGCTCACAGGTGGGGTTGTGAGGTACACAAGCTAAACACAGAGGAGGGAAAATTTCCCTGCCATGTAGAGGAAAAGAATCAAGAGGAATTGGGCTGATTTGTGACATTTAATACTCTTAGCAGAAAGCATGAAGGTTTGCCATTCATAATTAATAGAATAAGTATCAGAAGTTTTCTTTGATCAGACTTCAGAGTTCAAGCAAAGATCTAATAAATAATTCATTATTCCTAAGTGTTATATTCATTTGTAAGTTTTTCCTAGATTTTGTAAACACATAATGGAACAATAATCATTACCCTTTTTTAAAAAAGGGTTTTTATAAGGGAAATAAAGGCAAAGTGGGAAGACTTTTTTTGTTTGTAGAAGTGAAGAGAATACATAATTCAGTTCTTATAGTCTGACTCATTTTTAAAAACAAAGAATGAAATATGGACATTAAATATCAAACTATGTCCCAGAGGCCAACATCCTTGGATCTTTTCCATTCATGATGGAATTATCATTCTTGGTAATTAGGGAGGAAGACTTATTCTTCCTTCTGTCCTATCTTCCCTGCTAAGTTTGAGCCCACATGGGCCCTAAGCGCTCTGGGAGTCAGGCAAAGAAGTCTCTGTGAGAACTTTTTGAAGCTATCTGGATTCTCTTCAAACTCAGCCGTACACAGGTTTAGTTCATCTGGCAAAAGGCCAGTGTGAAGACCATGGACATATCTCCAATCATCTTCTTCCCTCTCAGCCCTACTTCAAGTAAAGTATCTAAAGAGCTTTCATCCTCAAATTGCCCAACTAGCCCCTCACCCTTAGATTAGGGAATACCTTGGCTTTGACACAGGCTGATCATAAAATGCTTCATGTTACAGAACCAGAGATGATGTAATGTGAAAGACTTGGAGTTTAGAGACTATCAAGTAGCAGATCTCAAAAGCAGGGGTCCTCAACAGGACATTATGAATAGGATATAGATCATAGATAGTGATGTAAGAAGAAGGGAAACTTTCTGTTCCAGGTTAAAATAACACAACATGAATACCCTTTACAGCAGATATAAGGTACCTTGCCTAGAGGCCTTTGGATCAATCCTCCAGCTTCCCAATTTGACCCTGCTAAAAATCCACCCCTGTACCTTCACAGGATTGCCCATGCAGCCAGAATGAAGAGGTGAAGGAGCCTAGAAGAGTCCCTCCCCATCCCTTCTGGGCATTAGCAACCAACAACTGGGTGATGGAGTATAAAAGCTCAGCTCTCTGCTTCCATATGGAGAAACTGTGAGGTATAATCAATCTCCCCTCAGGATCAGGCCAGGCCTAGGACTTCCTCCTTGAAACATCACCTTTGCTTGACTTGGTCCCCTTTCTAATCCTCCTCCTTCTTCTCACTGCCTATTTGAATAGCACATCCTTAATAGATCACTTGTAGCCACATTCTTGGCTTAGGATCTGCTTAAGGGAGAACCTCATTTAAGCTATCATAATCACATAATCTGGGAAGAAACTACCTCTCCTACCCCGCAACCCTCGCTTAGTTTGCAAGAAAGAGAAAGATGTTTCATTTATTAGCAAAATGAGATTTTATGAGAGTCAGATTTATGTCTGCTACTCTATGAAAATTAATCAAAAAATGATAGCAATATCACCAAGTGGATCTAAAAGAATAGTAAGCATTGGCTGCAATGTTTCTGAAGAAGAATTTTAGAGAACAAATATATCTTACTTCTTGTCTTTCTGTTTTGTTTTGTTTTCCAGTGAAAGTCCTACTTTCTATCTTAGTTATGAAGCACCATATTAGGTTTTTCCAGGTTACATTAGGTTGAAAATGAATGAGCTCAAGAAGAGAATACCTTTCTCTACAGGTAAGTAGCATAAACGTATCTTCTACTGATTTTTGACAGGATAATCTCTATACATCTTGCCAATATTCCATTTAAAATTGGTCTGTGTGCCTGCTTCCCTTGCCCATAAGGCTAAGACAGCAATGCCCATAGTAACTGGGGCTGTTTCCATTGCTTTTAGTGGCCTGTGGAACAATCATGTAACAGTCTGAATACTAGGTAAACCTCAGCTCACTGTTAGGAACAGGGAAAAGAGAAAAGTGATTCAGGAGGACAAAATGTCACAGTTGAGACTGAATTAATCTTAAAGAGTTATGTCTAGATTGACTGCCTAATAGTGTATGGGGGATAAAAGAGAGGGATGCTCTCAATTTTTAGATCTTAAATTGGAGCTAAAATGCACACATTTCATCATTACAGAAGCCCTCGTCATCTTTCCTTAATACTTTTTACAAATACGATTAACATGTTGTGTTGATTAGTATTTATATGAGCTTTATGTTTCTGTCAGTTGTGGGGATTTTGGTTGCTGCTGATGTGTTTTATTCTGTCCTGTCCTACTGACTAGAGGACTGTTTTCTTTTTCTTTCCAAACTCCCCACAGAATGAGCATTAGGACTGTCTTATTCATTCCTGTGAAATAGATGATTACTGTAAAATCATATTTGCTTCAAGGTTTATAATTTGAATTCTTTCTTATTTATTCTAGAGTATTTTGATATTTAAGGAGCCCTGCAGTGACTTTTGTTTGAAAATATATTGAGTTATATACAGAAGTTTCAAGGGTTTTCTGAGTAGCAGTTAGTCTTCTTTACACAGTCTGAATTTCATCAACTGGGGAACTCGATATTTAGATGTACTGCCAACAAATATTGATTTAGTGCAACTATATATTATCTGAATCCTCCTCACTTTATTTCTACATATCTAGGAATAATTGTCTGGGTCCCAGCCACTTCTTTTACTGTGAAATCTAAAGGCCACATAACAATTCCAATAACACATTCAGGGAAGGTGAAAATGACAACAAGGAATGTTTTTGATTCTCTGTGATTGACTTGTAAGTTTTATGTCGCCTGCTAACTGCAGCTATGCTCTCCTCTGTGTTCTCCCATGGTTAAAGCAGTCCCTCTTATCCAATTGTGATTGACTGGAATTAGGGTAATCTCTGGGCCTCTATTTGAAAATCCTTGAAATTTTGAGATTTTTACTTTTGTCCAAAACACAAAACTAAGCATAGGGCCTTGGGTGTCACCTAACAGATCTGCAATTATAATGGATTTAGAGAAAAGCTTTGGACTTCTTCTTGTTCTTCTCTGTAGGATAACCCTGCCTCATTTCTAATCTTTAGGGCAGGCATCTATAATTCAATGAAATAAGGGTAAATTAAAGAGATTTTTAAAAAAGTGACCCCTTGCTGTTGAGTTGCAGAGATTCAAGATTACCTGGCTTTGAAATTCCCTTTTTTGCCTCTTACTGCTCAGGCCTCTTACTGCTCAAATTGAGGGCTTGCCAGAGTTTTTGCAATGGCTGCAGTAGCTTCTCAGAACTTAACACTTTTAGGTGCTACATCTTTTATTCTTGCTCATTTCATAGTATTGTGGGTTTGAGCTTCTGGTATTGCAAAACTCATAATCCACTCATACTGAGGAATTGCTGAATGTATAAAACTTGAAATTGGACTAATATTCAAGGCCTTTGGACTAATATTCAAGCATGAGTTGCGGGTTAAACATGGCAGACTGACAAAGCCTTTTGTCTCCACTCCCTTTTTAAACTGGGATATGATTAAAATGGAGAGGATAAAATAATAAATAAGAGATGTCAAGAGAATTTTGGAAGATGAAAGTGTATAAAAGTCTCCTGCCTTGGCACCTAAGTGGCTCAGTGGTTGAGTGTTTGCCTTTGGCTCAGGTCATGATCCTGGGGTCCTGGGATCGAGTCCTGTATCAGGCTACCCTCTGGGAGCCTGCTTCTTTCTCTGTTTATGTCTCTGCCTCTCTCATGAATAAATAAATAAATAATCTTTAAAAAAAAAGTCTCCCACCATATGCAGCCGGATTCTTCTTCTATTCTAGAGAAGTTAAACCAGGCAAGATATGGTCTCAGGGTAAGTGGGCACAGCTGAGGAAGGGGTGAGGGGCACATCCAGAAAATAGATCAGTGAGTAAAGGTATACATATTGAATGAGGAATGCCTTAGTTCTTCTCTCCTGCTTGGTATTAATATCTCTAGAAGCCAGATTAATACTTAAATAGAAAAAATGAGAAAGAAATGAGTCCAAGAGAAAGATTTTCAGTGATTTGTGGGTGTCCCAGAAAAATGGTGAGTCAGCCTGCAGGAAAAAGAGAGGTCAGCCTTGGTCAGCCTGCAGGAAAGCCCAGAAGTCAGCAAACTCTGCCCCCACCCAGGAACAGATTTTTAATTATCAATGGATCCACCAAGATGACCAGGCATTTGAGGAAAGCCATTAGAATGAAAAACATAAGCCCAAAGCAAAGTGGGGAGGGCAGGGCAGAAGGAAATTCATGGGAAATAGAAAAATGCAAGGAGCATAAGAAAACATTAGAAAAAAACCCAACTATCCTAATATTGCCAAAGAGATGAGAGGAGATTGCATTTTTTTTTAAGAGAAGCAGGATAAGAAGAAAAGGGGGAACATTGTAAAGGAAAAAAGCTCTTGGAAATTAAAACAGTGATGGAAGATAAATTTGAGGAAATCTCCAAGAAGTTAGAAACAATGCTACCAAGAAAGTGATGAAAAATAGGGAAATTGCTAGTGTTGGACTGGATAGGAAGAAAGACTTATTATTTGAAAGTGATGATTTTTATCTTTTTCTTTCCAGGGATTCTTTCTCTTATTAGTTTTTCTTGTCTTATCCATTGCTTTGGGCTTCCAGAACAAGGCTGAAGAGTAGACATAGCAGATATCCTTGCTTAGCTCCTGACTTAAATAATAAATACTTCTTACCTGACTAAAGATGACTCCTTATATTCCTGACTTACTTATTATTTTTAATCATGAATGAGTGTTGAGTATTGCAAAATGGAGATTACAGGGGCACCTGGGTGGCACAGTTCATTAAGTGCCCAACTCTTGATCTCAGCTCAGGTCTTGATCTCAGGGTCATGAGTTCAAGCCCCGCATAGAGCCTACTAAATGGAGATTTCTAAAATCTCCATTCAGAAGAGCAAATGGTTTTTCTCCTTAAATTTCAACCAGTATTGTATTGGCCCAGGAATAGAATAGGGGATTGAGAATCATAGTATAATAAATTGTAATATACGTTTTACTCAATATTTTTAAGATAAAAATTTATGTGGTCTTTATTATGTTGAGGTATGTTCCCTTTAAACCTCCTTTGTTGAGGGTTTTTATCATGAATGGATCTTGTGCTTTGTCAAATGTTTTTTCTGCATTTATTGAAACGATCATATAGTACTTATCCTTTTCTTATTGATGTGATGTATCACATTGATTTGTGAATGTTGAGCCATCCTTGCAACCCAGGAATAAATTCCACTTGGTCATGGTATGTGATTTTTTAAAATGTACTGTTGAATTTTGTTTGCTAGTATTTTACTAAATAGGCCTTTTGTTGGCTTTATGACAGAGCAAGGCCACTGGCATTAAGGAGGGCACATGATGGAATGAGCACTGGGTATTATACTATATGTTGGCAAATGGAATTTAATTAAAATAAAAACATTTTAAAAAAATTTAAAAAAAGACTTTGGGGTCATATCTTTGAAATCTAAACACCAAGGGAGATAGCATCCCTATGTCCCAGGTTTAGGGGAAACTGTAGGAGCCTCACTTTGGTGGCCCCTTTCTTCCAAGTTGTGAAACTACCTCCTTTCATGAATGTATGAGTTTGTTCTTCTTCTGGATAAAGCCAAGTAAAAGATGTGGCGACTGGTTGCACACAAATGCCAAATTCAATTAACTCTTTAACATTCCCTATGTGCCACAGAAGCATAATCTAAGAGAGGATTTAGACACCTCATGTTTAATTAAATTCTTCACATCACCCTGGTACAATTCCTTGTTTTGAATATTTTCAGCATGACTGGACATATGTATATCCAGATATGTCCAACCATGCTGAAAATATATTACTTCTATGGTCAGTGATTAGTCTTCTATTGCTTTTTTAGTAGCTATAAGAAAAAACTGACTTTACTTGGCCAGAACAACACCTGTTTGCCACAAAATTGTTCAAGTCCTAAGTCCAAGGTAGGAGCTAACACAGATCAGCGGGGAGAAGCTTTGTTACTATGAGAGATATGCCTTGGGGATGTATTGTGCTAATATGGATTTATTAACTGAATTCCATCTGAAGTTTAATCAGTCTTCAAAGTAAGGAAATGGATTAAATGTCATCTTATGATATATGATAGATGATATCAAGGCTTTTTTCATCTCAGACTGATTTTCTACTTTGGCATTTTTTCAGGAAAGAGAAGACCCACTTAGAAGCTAGCCTATATACCTTTGCACATTTTCTATACTGAAAAGCTCCATCTTTATTTTTGAATAAACCTATTTTTATTAATGTTTATTTGCAATTTGAACAAAATGTTCTTCTTGGCTACATTTCAGGGCCTGAATATTTTTTCACTGCAAGTTTTCTGAATACACCGATAGATCAAATTATTATGCAAAGTGAAATTGTGTGTCTCTGTGTGTGTGTGTGTGTGTGTGTGTGAAATAAAATATAATACATGATTGACCAACTCATGGATTATGATGTAACTTTCCCCTCTTGTTATTGTGTGGTTCTGCAATGCCTGTAACTTTAAATTAATTAGAGATTATTTAAATAATTTTTGAAATAATTTAAAAATGATTTTTAATAATTTTTTGAAAGTGTAGTAAATACTCTGCTCTGGCATCACAACTATGATCAGCATTGAAAAGCCAGTGGAGTATAGTAAAACAACTGAGTTTTTAATCAATTTTTATATTTAAATTTTAGTTTTATCATTTATCAGCTGTGAGATTTTTTGACTCATCAATATATGGGGAAAAATAATACCTACCTCTTTAGAGTTTTTGTGAAAATAGTATTTATAAAGTATCTATTGTGCCCAGCATATAGTAGCGGCTAAAAAAATGTCAATCTATTGATGTCGTTGTTACAGCAGTGGTTGAGATATATACCATTTATGATTCTCCATAAAGCGAGCCATTTGATTTCAGGATAACCAAATCTGTAGTTAATGTCAATAAAATAGGATTTGGTCAAGGAAGTCTAAAATGTTTTAAATTCTTTTAAGAGCTAACACAATGCTTCTCAACTTAAATGTGCCTATGAATCATTGGAGATTTTGTTCAGTGGTGATTCTGATTTAGTAGGTTTGCTTGAAGTTGGAGATTCTTCATTTCAAACAAGCTTCCAATGATAATGATAATGTTGCTGGCCCATGGAACACATTTGGTATAAAATGGCTCAGGTACTAGGCAAGCTCTTGGAATACTTATTATCACATACATGATAGTTCTTTTTAAATTGGTAATATACCACTGAACCTACTTTATTCAGTTATCCACTATTAAAAATAGAACATATTATTTTATATGCCACTCCTTATTTTTAAAGTATTTTCTGCTTGTCATCTACCAACTGCACAGTTACAGAAACATTAAAATGTACCAAATCCAAATATCTTGTCACTTGTCCTAAATATTTGGGGGCTGGTCCTATGATTGATTGATTAATTGATTTTTATCCAACTTTATTGAGATATGATTGACATAACATTATGTAAGTTTAAGGTGTACAACGTGTTAACTTAATACATATATATGGCAAAATGATTACCATCATAGCATTAACTAACACCTTCAATTAGTCGCATAATTACCATTTTGTATGCATATGTGGTGAGGACATTTAAGATTTACTCTCTTAACAACTTTCAAGTATGTAATTCAATTTTGTTTTGTTTTTTTAAGATTTTATTTATTAATTCATGAGAGACAGAGAAAGAGGCGGAGACACAGGCAGAGGGAGAAGCAGGCTCCATGCAGGAAGCCTGATGTGAGACTGAATCCCGGGACTCCGAGATCATGCCCTGAGTCAAAGGCAGACGCTCAACCACTGAGCCACCCAGGCGTCCCTGTAATAAGATATTGTTAACTATAATCATCATGCTGTACCCAGAGCTTATTCAGCTTATAACTGGAAGTTTATACTTTTTGACTTAACATCTGTCCATTTTCCCCAGCCCTCAGCCCCTGGTTAACCACTCCCTGCTTCTATGAATTAAACTTTTTTAGATTCCATATATAAGTGAGATTTGTCTTTGATTTATTCCACTTAGCATAATTCTGTCAAGATCTATCTATCTATTGTTGCAAATAGCAGGATTTCTTTCTTTATACATACCCATCAACAGTACACAAGGGATCTCTTTTTTCTATATCTTGGCAGACACTCGGTCAGTATCTCTTATCTTTTTGAAACTAGCCATTCTAACAGATGTGAGGGGATAGGTCATTGTGCTTTGATTTGCATTTCTCTGAGGATTGGTGATACTGAGCATCTTTTCATGTGTCTGTTGGCCACCTGTATGTCTTTGGAAAAATGTCTATTCAGTTCCTTACCCATTCTTATATATTTTTTTATCACTTCATATTTGTATAGTTCATGCCTACCACAGAACCTGGTGGGCAGTAGATGGTCAAGAATTGCGTGTTGATTATCATGAGACGTAATAAACAGTGTTAGATGAGTGGTTTTCTACCCAGGTTACATGAGAATTGCCTGGGGTTCTTTTAAAACATTTGGCCCTTCCCTAGACCAATTAAATCAGCATCTTTGCCAGCGAGTCTTGTAGATTTTTAAAACTCTCCAGGTGATTCTAATGAGCAGCCAGGACTGAACCACTAAAATGAGTATGACCAAAATCCGGACATTTTCTTTAAACATCCTACCTGTGGATTCCTTCAGGTCAATTACATAATTTTCATTATCCTATATCCTGTCTGTGTTCAGCATGAACCTGTTCTAGGGAGCCTCTGCTGCAAATGGTGAGCATAAAATGCCATCTGAGAATTTTAATTTTGTAACTATCTCTTGCTATCACAGGGCTATTTTTGTTTGTTTGTTTGTTTCCTCTCTCTGTGCTATGTAGCTTTTAAGGAACATTTTAGTTTTTTAATGTTCATTGGAAAAGAAATATATGCTTAATGTAAAAAAAATCAAGCAAAAATTCTTTACTTACAAGAATTTAAGTAAAACACCTTCCTCTCTGAACATCCTTCATTCCTACTCCATTCCACAAAATCCACCCCCATTATCTGGTAATTATCCATTACACCATCATATATATTCTTACATAAACACATTATACACGCAAACACTCTAACTCAATCAAATCACATTCCGTTGGCAGCTTGCATGTTCATTTAACAACATATCTTGAAGATATTTTGATTAGCACATACAGTTTGACTCCTTTCTTTCTTTCTTTCTTTCTTTCTTTCTTTCTTTCTTTCTTTCTTTCTTTCTTTCTTTCTTTCTTCTTTCTTTCTTTCTTTCTTTCTTTCTTTCTTTCTTTCTTTCTTTTTCATTTTAAGATTTTATTTATTCATGATAGACATAGAGAGAGAGAGAAAGGCAGAGACACAGGCAGAGGGAGAAGCAGGCCCCATGCCGGGAGCCCGACTCCATCCCAGGACTCCAGGATCACGACCCCGGCCAAAGGCAGGTGCTGAACCGCTGAGTCACCCAGGGATCCCCACCTCATTCTTTTTAAAGGATGCATATCATTCCATCATGTGGATATATCATAATTTTTAAGCATAACCATTATATATGTATTATTAAGGTATATATAAAATGTTTCCAGTTTATAAGTACTGTATTAAAATCAAAGCCACAATGATCATCCTTGCACATGTCCTTACATAATTTAACCATTGTATCTGTTAAAAAATGTAGTTATAAAAAAAAATGTTGTTACATTGTCCAACTGCCACTTTCAGATGCTCTCATAGGCAGTGCTTCCCCATCTACCCTCCTGGATTAGCTGAATATGTCAGTCTCCACTTCTATCTTCCCAGTGTCTCAAAGCAAAGCTTGTTAATCCCCCCACCATGGGCTCAGTTGTAACCCATTTCTTAGATTCATCCTAAGAGAAGATAGAGGAAGAGCAGAGGAGAAAGAAGAAAGAAATGCTGATTATGTTCCAGACACAGTAGTCCAGAAAGCAACTATACAAAATTGCTTTCTATAACAATTATAGTTATTTTTGCCTCCATTTTTTAGGTGATAAACCTGGCCCCAGAAATTAACTGATCAAGGCTAAGAGGGGTGGAATTGAGATTCAAAACCCAGGTTTATTTTGCTCTAAGCACTTAGTCTCAAAGTCTTAATCTCTTCTGTGCTCTTTGAGTGGTACAGGCATTGGGTCCTACTCACTGTGAATGAGACTGGGGTGACCAGGGTGACCTTTGAGCCCCAATGTCATTTTGTGAATTGCAGCCCCTCCTCTAAACTAGCAGTGTCAGTGCCTCTAAACTCTTTCATTCTTGTGTCTTGCTCCTATATCCAAGTTTCTCTTCCAGTACCTCACTTAGTGCTCTAAAAGTTCTTTTTTTTTCTTTTTAAAGGTTTTATTTATTTATTCATGAGAGAAAGAGAGAGAGAGAGAGAGAGAGAGGCAGAGAAACAGGCAGAGAGAGAAGCAGGCTCCATGCAGGGAGCCCAATGTGGGACCCAATCCTGGGTCTCCAGGATCACACCCTGGGCTGACAGTGGCTCTGAACCGCTAAGCCACTGGGGCTGCCCATAGTGCTCTAAAAGTTTTAAGGCAAGGTACCCTCCTTCACCATATATTAGGCAAGAAGTTATTAAACTGTCATTTAGCTACAGTGCATGATGTGTGTGTGTATGTTGGGAGGGTGTTTACATTAACTGGAGGTGACATGATGTCTGAGTTTCTGCTCAGTAGGGTTCTTGTTCAGCTTAGGTTCCCACCAGGAAGTTACTTTACCCAATAAAGGCACATACTATAAAACCTCTCCTTTGTAAAGAGGAAGAACAAAAGTGTCAAGCCAGATCATAGATACAGAGAGAACCAAAATGAGACAGGCAAATAGAGAAAGGTTCAATTCTCCATTTATAAATACTAGTAGCAGGTATTTCGCAAAGTGTTTTCCAGGGAGGACATACCTCCTTTGCAGTACTGAAGGTGAACTTTGAACAAGTGCATTGGAAAAAATAAGAATTTCCTGCAAACAATGACATCATCAATATGAGGAAAAAAAGATCCCAGCACAGAATAGTTTTAGGTAAGACAGCTGAAGACCCACAGAAGGGAAATTCATAAAAGAAACAAACAAACAAAAAAATTGCCTTTTCATATTATACCAAATTTTTGCCAGTGCTTTAAGGAAGAGTAATTAAAATTTAATTCTAATAACTAACCCATGTGAATCATTTAATGGTTATTTTTTTGTTTTGTTTTGCAGAATACTCTTTTATTATAGTAATATATAAAGCAAATATAACTTTAAATGTTTATATCCACAACTGTATATATTTATGACTATTTGGTGTTATTCAGCTTGCTCAAATTTAGGGGAGTAGCTTATATGTAATTCTTGAAATTCACTGACCTTCTTCATAAAAATGTGGGATTGAAATGCATGTGCATGTTTTTAAGAGTAGGTAAATTTTCACTCTCTGACTTTATTCCCAACATCAGCATTTTCACACATCCTTGTTGAGTTAACCAAACTCAAGGCCTTTTGTTACTAAGAGAACCTTTGAGGTTATGGTTACATTTGCCAGAGGCAACATCCTTAAATTTTAATGAACTACAACTACTGGTCAACCAATAGATATTTGACCTAGTTCCTTCGCCCTTTAGGGCAAATGAGCTTTCCCTGGACATCTGGTCCAACCCCTGAAGACTGAATCTCCTTCAAACACCTCCTTTAAAGTCACTTTAAACAGCCATTTCCATTTTAATAGTCAGGTGAGGACTGTAACCCACAATCTGAAAGTCTTCCGCTTTAAAGTCATGGATCAGCTCAACTTTTTGAAGGATTTTGAGCTTCAGGAAAGGCCTTGGTTCTCACTGAAGCTGCATTTTCAGAGGCTCAACATGATTCAAGTAAATATGTGCATTTTCAAAGTATGTACAAAGTCATCTGGCTTCAGGCCTGTGAGGTATTGATCATATTGGTGAGCCTGGCATGTAGTTGGACACGTTGGAGGGCACAGTCAAGCCCATATGTCCTCACCTCCAGGACAGCTGGCCAAACACCTTTTGTAGTTGGTCTACTTTTTGCCTTGAATAATGTGAATCCTTATATTTGTATTCTGCCTCAAAGTGCCTCTCCACCAAGAGCCATAAACTGGGCCTAAATCCTCTTCTCTGTTGGAGAATTCCAGGTGTCCCAAGAAGTCTCAGGAGGCTTTGGCATCCCAGATTCGCACTCCCTTGGAAGATAGCTCCTTAGCATTTGTAGATCCCTTGATAAATCACAGCAACTCTTCCAAAACACCCTTACGGAATGCACATGTTGTCAACAGCAGAGGAAATTTACCTCTCAGGCTGCAGTGTGCCTGCATGCTGAGTACCTCCAGCCTGCTGGTGCCAGGGTGCTCTGTCTTCTGGAACCTACAGCACAGGATGGACAATATCTGCTCAGGGTATTGCAGCTTCCTGTACAGTGGCGGCCAAAGGCTCAGCACCCTGCTTGTGCATGGTAGGCCAGGACAGCTGGCACTGCAGCTTGGAGACAGGGGTGGATAGGCTGCAGGCACCAATGTGGGGCCCTGGAGATGGGTAAGGTGGTGTGGCCTTTCTGTGCACTTCTTTTCCCCTCATTTACTTTTTTCTGAGAAACCTGCTTTCTTGGACAGCCACTACATTAACACACATCTGGAGCCTTGAGAATGGTGTATGGTGCAGCAGAGTGAGCAGAGTTTGACTAGAAACAGACTATGCTCAGAATTCTAGATTGGTTGAATAATCATCTATATCAACTAGTATTTTCAAGGATGACCACAACAGTATCTGTCATCCCACATGTCTTTCTAGAACCTTTCCATTCTCACCTTAAGGGGTGTAGTTGATTTCTCCTCTAGCTGAAAATGGGTGGATTTGTGACTTTATCGTAACCAAGAATGTGACAGAAGTGACACTATATGACTCAGAAGCTAGATCGGAAAAGGCGATGTAACTCTTCCCCTTGCCTCCCACTTGTGACAAAAATCTGAATCACTGTGTAAGGAATCCAAGTGTGCTGGGGGCCACCATGCTATGAGGGAGCCCAAACTGGCTCATGTGAAGAAGCTCTGAGACTCTCTCTTATTCTAGACAGGTAGGTAAGTAGGTTAAGTAGGTAGATAAATAGACATCTTTTTTTTTTTTCAATTTGAAAGTAATCATTTATTAACTGATCAGATTAAAAATCCTCATGGTAGATACCTTAGTTTCATCCTTCTAATGATCCTATTGATCCAATCTTCCCTGTTGCCAGCATCTCCACTTTCTACAAAATGAATGGTCTTTTTCTTCATTCCTCCTCCTGGAGAACATAATTTGAAGGTCCATAAGGAGTTTTTGCTTCTTTCAAATATTTTCCAACAGTATAGATCTGAAACAGATCCTCCATGCAGATGATGGCATATTTATTTATTTGATGGCAGATGATTGAGTAATCAGTGTGTTGTCTGTCAAAGCAATTCGCTTCTTGTTGATTTTGTCATAACAACGCTTGTAGATCAATACATTCACCGGCTTCAGGTTTGGGTACCCCTATGCTACATGTGGTTCCACAATCCTTAGCATGTCAACTGAAGCTTTGTTGAGCTTAACAAAGATGCTATTGAAGATCTGGCAAAGACAAAGAAGCAGCAACACCTTTCAAACCTTTGGGCTCACACCATTGATACCTGATTCTGATGACAAATGCCTATTTGGATTCCACAGATAAATGGAAGTTGCCAGCTTTTCTTAACATCCTGACCATTCAAATTTCAATTCTGTATACCTTCCTTGTGATAATGCTTAACTTTTTTTTTAATCTATAAGCTTCCTGCTTGCTTAAGTGTCTTTTGGGCAAACTTCTTTCTCCAGATGCTTGATTTTCAACTTTGCAAAATATCTCTGCTTTTTCTTAAGGGGTCCTGGCAAAGAAGGAAACTTCTTTTTCTTCTCTTCTGCACCCTACATGGCTCCAGACAGAAAAGAGCTAGAGACAGAGATCTTAATATCAATATCTCTCAAAAGAGAGAAAGGGAGACAGCTTTCAGCTGCTTTAGCCCCCAAGTGTTTCAATATAGCTGATATCTGACCACAGCCTCATAAGACACCCCAAGACAGAATTGTCCAGCTGAACCTTTCTCAAATATCAAGTTCACATAATTTGGGACCCTAATAACATGATTGTTTTATGCCACTAAGTTATGAAGTAAATTGTTACTATGCAGTTAGTAATTTAGGATTAGGATCTTGCGATCTTCAGCAATTCCCTTGATTTCTAGGAGTCTTGCCTTTCTGACCTGTAAAATAAGGGCAAAGGTAGCAACTAAAAAGGGCAAGTATTATACTAGCCCACGTGATGAACTACTGCTGATAGCAAGACCCATTCTCATATGTGGGTCTACTACTTCATAGCCGCTCCTCACTGCCTGCTTCACTGTGAGTAAGTAATCACTCCTTTCTGTTATTGACCTTATAACAAGATCTCAAAACTTCTAGACCCTTTGAAATTAGCAGACAAAATACAACATAGTTTATATGAAGCTAAATAAAGTTAAATAGGCTTCTTCTCACTGGTTCAAGGAGGTAGGGCATGAAAGAGTCTTATGGACATGAAAATGTATTACTTAGGAGAAATAATACATTAAAGCACTGTTAACAACTAAGTATAAATTAGTTCACCAGATTAGTCACCAAACAGGGTTCCAAGGACCGAAGAGCAGCACAACAGTTTTGGTTGTAGGTGTAGAGAATTGGGGGTAGGAATTGGACATATGCCAGTGGTGGAAAGCAGCCAAATTGAAGGCTGAATTAAAAGTGCCTTCTTCCCCTTTGCTTATTTGCCCAGAGGATCACTCCAATTTCATAGATCCTACTACATTTACTAATATTTCTTGTTGACTATCGATTGCATAGCCCCTCAGAATATCTTCAATCTAGACTTGCTGTATGTATATGTGTTTATGGATGCACAGACATGTACACAGGTATAAGTACATGAGGGAGGAAAAAATTTTAATTCTATCTTTCTAGGTTCTTTGGCCTGTCTAATAATCAAATTAACATAAAGCATTATTAACAGGATGAAACAAATTTAATTATGTATGTATGGGGGCCAACGAGAATATGAGACCCAAGGACAACCCGGGCAATTGAGGCTTATATGCCATCTTGAGCTAAGGAATGGAATAGGGACCTGGGGTTTTAAAGGAGAGGAGGATGATTCACAGGATGATAAGAAGAGCAGATGTTTGGTAATTAGATTTTTGTCTTGCCATACAGATAGGTCATTCAGATAAAAATGTTATCTCTTGGTAATAGCTTTATTTCTGGGCCAGGCCCCTGTCTAAATTCTTTTAGGTCATTTAAAGGAGAAGTAAAAGTTATTCGTGAGTCGGCTGGGTCTTGATTGCCTTTGGCTCAAAATAGTCCACAGGCCAAAGTAGCACATTTTGGGGAGACTTGTTCTGAACCCCTTCAATATATATAAGAAGGAGGGATAAGGAAAGTAGTGTGGTGATAGACACTTAACAGACAGCTCTTTTCTTCCTTTAGAAAGAAAAAGCCCTGATTTTCAGTATTTTTTTTTATTTCCCTGGGGAAAATACTTTCATCAGGGCCAATTTCAATCTACCATTTTGACATTACTGGAGTTGGGAGGGCCTGAGTAGTAGCACACCATTATGTTGTTTCCATCATATGCATATAATAAGCACAAATAACTTAAAAAAGATAGATAACAATAAAATATAAGAAATTGGGATACCTAAGTGGCTCAGTTGGTTAAGTGTCTGACTCTTGATTTCAGTTCAAGTCTTGATCTAGGGTCGTGAATTCAAGCTGCACACTGGGCTCCAGGCTGGGTGTGGAGCCCACTTAAGAAAAGAGAAGAAAAGAAAAAAAGAAAAGAAAAGAAAAGAAAAGAAAAGAGAAGAAAAGAGAAAAAAAAGAAAAAGAAAGAAAGAAAGAAAGAAGAAAGAAAGAAAGAAAGAAAGAAAGAAAGAAAGAAAGAAAGAAAGAAAAGATGCAACCATAAAATGGCAAAATGTAAAGCTTTGAGGATTTATTATACTCATTATTAATATAATTTATTTATAATTTTATATAATTTAATTTTTAACAATGGTTCTATTTAACAATGGCCTGGCAAAATTCCTAACAATTTAGCAATTGGCTCTCACCAGCTGATAGGAGACATATCTATTATATCACTGGAAATTAGTTAATAATTCTACATCAGCAATTATGGCAGATCTCAGAGAAGGCTGTCCAGCAGTTATGGCACTGCAGGGGAGTACAATTTGTCACTTCAAGATATGTCTGTTTGTTATAAGGCTTATCTTAGACCGATTATTTTTAAGAAACAACAGAAGTTATCCTTTTATAAGAGACATTGACACTAATAAGGAAAATCTTCATTTCTAGGGGTAGCCCCCTCTCTGTACCAGGAAAAGAAATATGACGACATTTCTAGAAACTCTAATCAGTGGAGAAAGCAGCTGACTTAAATTTGCATAACTAGGGGCACCTGGGTGGCTCAGTCAGTTAAGCATCTGCCTTCAACTCAGGTCATGATCCTGGAGTCGCCAGACTGAGCCCCACGTCACGCTCCCTACTCGGCTGAGAGACTACTTCTCCCTCTCCTTCTGCCTCCTCTGCACCATCCCTGCTCCTGCTCTCTCACTCACTGTCTCTTTCTGAGATAAATAAATAAAATATTTGAAAAAAATTTGCATAACTACTTAACCCTTGTTAACTCTGCTTTGCCTGGTAACTGACTCCCCACCCCTCATGTCCACAACTTCTTTTGTCTTTAGCTGGAGATGGTATTGGAGGTCATAGCTTGGTCATATTATTTGCCATTTAAGAGTTATTCAGTTGTTTTTTTTTTCGGGGTGTCTCCCATGTATACCAGAGGTATATATGTTATTAAACATCTGTTTGTTTTTTCTCCTGTTAATCTTTTATTACAGAGGGGTCTCAGCCAAGAACATAGAAGGTAAATTATTTTTCCTCCTCGAAAATAAAGTATTGTTGAACGGTGTGGTGGGGTCTGAGTCACCTCTGGTTTCAAGCAGCCTGATTCATTTAGCCAAGTGCTGAGCAAATGTGGCCATTTCCTATCATGCCAGGACATGACTTGAAAAAGATTGAAAAGTCCTGCTTCAGAACACCCACTACTTCCTTTCAAGCCATTTCTCTCTTGAGCCAGTACTCAACTATGTATTAACTAAAGTTTATCTTTTTTCTATATTTTTTATGTATATAATAACCTAAAAATGTAATCAGACAAATAACCAGGAAATATTAATCACATATCCTGTGCTATAGACTCTGGGAACATTATAAGGAAAAATACAATAAAATCCTAGTCCTGAAAGACTCTATAATCTAGTCATAGAGATAAGACTAACACTTCAAACAATCACAAAAGCAATAAAAGATAGTAGATGTGTGTAATAAAAGGCGAAATGATATGGCACAAACCATAACTGTCACTGAATTTCGGAGAAGGAGTTGAGAAAACAAAAGGAAACTCAACTGATTTTACCCTTTTAGTTTACAAATACAGGACTAATGATGATTATTAACCAGTTAAGTGGAAGTGAGGCAGGGTCCAACTATCCTGAATTCCATGCCATCCATTTAATCCATTCAACAATTGAGCAGCTGCCATGCCCAGGACACTGTTCTCAGGGTGACTTCATTAGGAGATACAGTGCCCATGGCTCATAAACAAGTTTTAATTTCTTTTCAATCAGAAGGAAAAAAAATTAAATTTTAGGTCCGAGAAAAGTTTTTAATATATGATATTAATATCTGTCTTTATACCAATAACAATCATAAGATATAATTTTTAATATTTTTTATTTGCCACCCCAAAATGTATCTCTTGGCGTGTGGATTATTTTAGGCTGATTATTTTTAAGAAACAGAAGATTCGGGAAGTTTTTTTTTTTCCTTGTGCTAATTGCCTAAAAGAATTTAGATAGAGGACCTGTTCCAGATACCTATCATGTGATTTAAACTAGGTATGGGAGACGAGGAGGAGCCTAGCAAGATGTGTTTGATTAAAGTCATCTCTGTGTACCATAGAGACAAGGTCCAGCAAACATTTGTTTACCAAACATTTACTCTTTTTCATCTTTTTGTGAATTGCTTTTCATTCCTTTAAAGGATGCCTCTACCCAAATCTACCTACTTTAGGTTGAAATATATATCTTATTTTGTCTGATTATCTTTCCAATCTCTCATGTTTATGTAGATTCCTCACATGCACATAATTAGATTTTCTCTTGTTAATCTGTCTTGTGCCAATTTCTTTTTGTTTCAAATTTTTATTTTTTTACTCAAGTATAATTAATGTACATTATAATATGTTCCACTTGTACAATATAATGATTCAAAAATTCTATACATTTCTCATTGCTCATCAAAATAGGTATATTCTTAATCCCTTTTATTTTATCCACCCCACCCCCACACTTCCCTCTGGCAAACCAGTTTGTTCCCTATATTTGAATCTGTTTGTCTCTTTTTTTCTTTGTTCATTTGTTTTGTTTCTTAAATTCCACATGAATGAAATAATATAGTATTTTTCTTTCTCTGACTGACATATTTCACTTAGCCTTATACCCTCTAGGGTCATATACATTGTTGCAAATGGAAAGAGTTTATTCTTTTTTTAGGGTGGAGTAATATTCCCTTGTATATGTATACCACGACTTCTTTATCCATTTTATCAGTGAACACTTAGGTTGCTTCTATATTTTGCAGGATTATGGTAAAAAATACTGCAATAAACATAGGGGTGCATATATTTTTTGAATTAGTGTTTTCATTTTCCCTAGGTAAATACCCAGTAGTGGAATTACTATATCATATGGTATTTCTATTTTTGTTTTTTTAAGGAACATCCATACTGTTTTCTTTTTTTTTTTTTTAAAGATTTTATTTATTTATTCATGATAGTCACACAGAGAGAGACAGAGAGGCAGAGACACAGGCAGAAGGAGAAGCAGGCTCCATGCACCAGGAGCCGGACGTGGGATTCGATTCCAGGTCTCCAGGATCACGCCCTGGGCCAAAGGCAGGCGCCAAACCGCTGTGCCACCCAGGGATCCCCCATACTGTTTTCCACAGTGGCTGTACCTATTTGCATTCCTGCCAATAGGGCACAAGAATTCTTTTTTCTCCACATCCTCTCCAACACTTGTTTTTTCTCTTTTTGATACTAGTCATTCTGATAATTAGAAGGTGATATCTCACTGTGGTTTTAATTTGCATTTCTCCCTGATGATTAATAAAGCTGAGCATTTTTTCCTGTGTTTATTGGCTACCTGTATGTCCTCTTTGGAAAAATATCTATTCATCTTGTCTGTCCATTTTTTATTGAATTCTTTGTGGGGTTTTTTGGTGTTGAGTTGTATAAAATTTTTATGTATTTTTAATTTTGAACCCTTATCACATATATCATTTGCAAATATCTTCTCCCATTCAATAGATTGCCTCTTTGTTTTGTTTATGGTTTCGTTTGCTGTGCCAAAGCTTTTTATTTTGGTGTTCCCAATAGTTTAATTTTGCTTTTGTTTCCCTTGCATGAGGAGACATAACTAGAAAAATGTTTCTGCAGTTGATATCAAAGTAATTACTGCCTATGTTTCTGTCTAGGAATTTTATGTTTACTGGTCTCACATTTAAATCCTTAATCCAGGGACGTTGGGTGGCTCAGCAGTTGAGCATCTGCTTTCTCCGGGGATCTGTGGTGGAGTCCCACATTGGGCTCCCTGTGAGGAGCCTGCTTCTCCCTCTGCCTATGTCTCTGACTCTCTCTCTCTCTGCATCTCTCATGAGTAAATAAATAAATCTTTTAAAAAATAAATATTTAATCTATTTTGAGTTTATTTTTATGTATAGTGTAAGAAATTGGTCTAGTTCCATTCTTTTGCATGTGGCTGTCCTGTTTTGCCAACACCATTTGTTGAAGAGACTGTCTTTTCCCCATTGTATATTATTGCATCCTATATCATAGACTAATTGTTCATATAAGTGTGAGTTTATTTCCTGACTCATTATCCTTTTTCCTTGATCTATATTTTTATTTTTGTGCCAGTATCATACAGTTTTGATTGCTACAGCTTTGTAGTGTATCTTGAAATCTGGGATTGTGATACCTTCAGCTTTGTTCTTTTTAAAGACTACTTTGACTATCTGGAGTCTTTAGTCATTCTATAGAAATTTTAGGATTATTCTAATTTTGTAAAATATGTTGCTGGCACTTTAATAGGGATTGCATTGCATTTGTAGATTGCTTTGGGTAGTAGGAACATTTTACCAATATTGGTTGTTCCAGTTCATGAGCATGGACTATCTTTCCATTAGTTTGTGCTGTCTTAAATGTTTAATAGCTTTTGGAGTACAGATCTTTTACCTCCAATTTATATATATATATATATATATATATATATATATATATATATATTCTGAGAGAGAGAGAGAGAGAGGGAGAGAGGAAGCCCAAGAAGGCAAAAGTGACTCTGGCCCATGGAAGTCATAATAAGATTCTGACTATTTTAGGCACTAGGGAAAGACAAAGTGGTGAATAAGACAGGCAAGAATAAGGCAGACAAGGCCCTGCTTTCAGGGAGCTTTCATTCTTCTAGTGGGGGAAACTATTAGGTTTCAAAACCATTAGGAAGCCAATAAACAAATCAAGAAGCAAAATAAGCAGACAGTGACAAAGGAAAGGCTATAAGAAAATAAAACAGTTTTATACAGTGGGATAAGGTGGAGATGTTTCTAAGAAGATCTTTCTAAGGAAGTTGAGCTCTAAATGATGAGAAAAAGCCAGTTCAATATAAAGATCAAAAGGAAGAGCTTTCCAGACAAAAGGAACAGCATGGGCAAAGGTGTTGAGTCAGGAATGAGCTTGGTGGGATGGAGGACCCAAAAGTCCGGTGGGTTGGAGTTTAGAAGGAAAGGAGAGGAGGAGAATAGAAGAGGTGGAGGTATTAAGAGGGGCTGTTGCATGGAGACTTGAGGCCATTGAAGGACATTAAATATGGTGAAAAGCACAATGGGAAATCACTGTAGATGTTTAAGCAGAGAAAGAACAGGATCACAATACACACATCCCAATAAGATCATTCTAGTTTCAGTGTGAAGAATTGCCTGGAAATGAGGGTGACCAGTTAGGAAGTTTGTGCATTAATGTGGATGAGTGATGGTGGTAACATTGGAGATGGAAAGGAAAGAATTCATCTGGGATATATTTTGGATGTAGAGTAGCGGGAATGGATGCTGGAAGAGTGGGAAAGAGTATCAAGGATGAAGAGAAGCCCTTAGCAGGCTTCATGGAAGAGATGATTATGCAAATGGAAGAATGGATCATTTCATAAAGAAAATAAAAATTGTATTTCACCAATACAAAAAGAACTTAATTTAGATTATTAGACTATAAAAATACACCAAAGTTAATGGGCTAAAATGTATGCATGCCCAAATTATAGTTATTTGTAATATTTTGGTATTCAAAAGCTATTAAAAAAGGATAAGCTCTTTAAGTTCATATTGCTTATGAATCAGAAGATGCATTGCATTATAAAATTTTAATTATCCTCAGATATATTTTATCGAAAATATTTTGTTGAAAATAAGCCACAAGGGAAAGCCCAATTCAGAGTACTCAAAAACAAATGAAAACAATATATAAATAGAAACAAAAGACAATTTTAATTACTAATTTCCTGAAATACTGAAATAATCTTTATTATAATTTGAATCCAACATATGATTTGAATCCAACATATAAATAATATAATTTGAATCCAACATATAAATATTAAGCACAATGGAATGGATAAAATATAAATAAAAATATTTAATAGAATCTTATATATGTGCAACAGAAGCATGGGAATCATGTAGGAGAAGCTACAGTGAATTTTGGAAATTATTTAACCTTTCTAAGCCCCGTCTTCTAAAATGTAATAATGCTTATAAGGCTCATAGCATAAGATTAAAGAAATAATGTATTTTGTAGTCTGTTATATTGGTGGATATGTTACTTTTCAGAGATGTGGTCTCTGAAGTTAAAGAAAAGTTAACAAATTAGTTAAAGAGCCAGTTTTAATCCAGTTAGTCTCTTAATTAATGGGATAAAACACATAGCAGGATAAGAATTCTGATTACCTACGAAAGCAAAGGGCTTTATTTTTCCAGCTTTATTGAGGTACAGTTGACAAAATTGTCATATATATTTAAAGTATACATTGTGATGATTTGATAGACATATACTTTGTGAAATGATTACTTCTATCAGGTTAATTAATGTATCCATCACCTCACATAGTTACCTTTTGTTTATATGAGTGGTAATGCTTAAGATTTACTCTCAGCAACTTACAAATATAGAATCCAGTTATCATTTACTATAGTCACTAAGCTGTACATTAGACCCCCAGAACTTAGCATCTGGTAAGTAAGGGCTTGCACTCTTTGGCCAGCATATTTCCCCCACACCTCAGCCCCTGATAACTACCATTCTATTCTCTGTTTCTATGAGCTCGACTTTTTTTTTTAACTTTTATATTGCACATATAAATGAGATCATACAGTATGCATCTTTCCCTGTCTGACCTTATTTCACTTAGCATAATGCCCTTCAGATACATCCACATTGTTGTAAATGTCAGGATTTCCTTCTTCTTCCTGGCTGAATAATATTCTATAGGTGTGTGACACTTATTTGATACATCCACTTGATATCCATTCATCCACTGATGTACAAGTACATGTATTTCTTTTGGATGTACATACAGAAGTAGGTTTTATGGATCATATGGTAGTTCTATTTTTAATTTCTTGAGGAAAATCCATACTGCTTTCCATAATGGCTGCACCAGTGTACATTCACACTAACAGCACTAACAGGATTCCCTGTTATCCACATCCTTGTCAGCACTTATCTTTTTATCATTTTGATGAAAGCTGTCCTAACAGATCTGAGTGATATCTCACTGTGATTTTAATTTGCATTTCCTGATAATTAGTGATACTGAGCACTTTTCATGTACCTCTTATTGGCCATTTAGCAAACAACCTGCAAGGAATGTTAAGACTGCTGTAATATTCTTGGGTTTTACAGAAAAATCCTTCTTACATTTAATATCTAGATATATGCAGTGGTATACTATGAGAAGTAAGAGAAATTATGGAAGTCAGATAATCTAGTGGGTCCCAGATTTTGGGATTTATGGACAGTAAATTTTCTGAAAAAATGAAATAAAAGTGAGAGACTGGCATAGGATTGGCAACTTTTGATTTATTGATATTATAAGCTAAAAATATCAAATAACTATTATTGTCTACTATTAAATTGAGTTCTTAAAAGAACACATTTTTATGCCAAACTTTTATTAAAAACATATTCAAAAATACAAAACACTGGTTAACTTTTTTTTTTTACAAATTATAACCAATTACAAAATATTGATTCATATATATTTTTTTGGCTATTGAATATTTGTCATGATCCAGTTGGCAATTGTTGACATCTATGCCCACTGGCAGTTGAAAATTTTTCCAGTTTTCCAATTTTTCAGTTGATGGGAAGCTCACCAACAACAAATCACTGGGTGACTCATCAAGTTTAAAAGTAAAAAGAACCAAGATAAGTTTGCTTAATATGGTAAAATTTACCATAATATTTCTTATACAGATTGTTATTTTATTCCTCTTGAAAACATGGGTTCCAGAAAACACGGATTCCATTGATATATCCTTCATTTGCATATAAGTTTAATTATTCCAAATACACGTAGTTCGGTTTATTCAAATGGTTTTTAGCAGAATCTTAGTGATCTTTTACTGTGTGTATAACTATGTAAAAGTTACACTTTAAAAATCAGTAGATTTTTCCATAGTTCAGATTAGTCTCCTCTTGAGAATATTTTGTATTCAATTATTCTTTTGACAAGCATCAATCCATATTATTTCATGTCTCCTGGGCTGCCCAAGGCTGACATAAGTAGTCAATAGTGTAGAAGAAGTTTTGAGTGGCAAGGAGAGGATACCCAGAGGGCTCAGAATCAGGGAAAGTAATGAGGGGTTAGCTGGGTACCACAAAATACAATGGGAGGTGCCATTTTATCCAAATGCAAGACAAAAAGGAATTATGCTGACTTTGACAATAGTATTAATAGTTTACTCTCATAATTCTTCTCTTCTTTAAGATAAGAATCAGGTAATAATGAGGTCATGAAAGGAGAGGTTTCTGGGAATGGCTTTGAAGGGGGCCATTTAATCCTTTGCTATAATAAGTTCATAACTGAAACAGATTCTGAGCTCTATTTTCCCTCTTTTCTCTCACTTGTGATGCTTCAACTCCTCAGTTCACTTCAGCCAAGGAAAATGTATTGGTCTCCTGATATAAATTTGAGAGCTGACAAGGGAGGTTTTGGAAACCATGATTGCTCTAAATAATGTATGTGAAACCTTGTAAAATGATAGGCGATTAAAGTAAGAAGTATACCAGAATGTCAAAATTTATTATCTCTGGGCAGAGGAATTACAAGCACTTTTTATTACTTTCTCTTTTCTGTAGTTTTCAAATGTTCTATACATATGTATCACTTTACAAGCCCAAGAAACATGTTATATATGGAGAAGAAAAACGAAACAAAACAAAAAGCCCTGCCAGTGTGGACAACTGATTCAATTGAATATAGAGAATGTTGAATGGGCACCTGGGTGGCTCAGTCAGTTAAACATCTGCCTTCAACTTAGGTCATGATCCCAGGGTCCTGGGATGGAGTCCGCATTGGGCTCCCTGCTCAACAGGGAGTCTGCTTCTCCTTCTCCCTCTACTCTTCCCCCCCTGCTTGTGCTCTCTCTCTCTTCCTCTCTCTCTCTCTTGCACACATGCATGTGTGCACTCTCTGTCTCTCAAATAAATAATATATATATATATATTTTTTAAAACGAACATTAAGTGCTTAAATTAAGTACTTCTATTTATCTCTATGTAATTCTGTGAAAATATGACTGGTTGACTCTTGTTTAGGTACAAATTCAGCAAAAACCCAACAGTCTCAAATTTAAGGGCCAAGAAAGAATAATTACGCAAGTCAGAAACATACATGGTAATTCTTCACAGAAAAGATTTAGAGAATAATTAAACTCACAGGACTTCACTCCAGATGGCAAATCACACAGCCTCCCTTCCACATGCCAAGGGAATGCCTTCATCTCTAAGTATTGCCTGCTCCCCTGTTATTCTAAGGTCTAGATGAGAATTTTAAAGTTTGGAGTTATTACATCATCAGCTCAGGAGATGCAGAGCTGAGAGAGATGTTATGAAACCTCTAATCCAACTTCCTTGTTTTGATATTTTTAGGAGAATGAAGACCAATAGGAGGGAGAAAAACTTGAGATGTTCTCCTAGGTCACACAGAAAGGCAATTTGCTAATTATATAACAGTTACTTACATGGTTTAATTGTTTTTATGACAACCTGTAAAGCCTTATGTTTCTCTCTCCTTCACTGAATTTTTTTCCTTTGGAGACCATCTTGATTAGTGTAGAATACTGAGGTAATCACAGTGTATCCACAGACCCATTCTGACTGCTATCCAGTGTCTAGCATTCACAGATTCTCTACTGCTGAGTTCTACCCTATAAAACGCATGTTCTCATTTTTCTCTAAAATGAACACAAGTATGCATATGAGTATGCGTACACCTGACACACTCCTGACCATGAGTCCACAGCCCCAATGGACTGTAACCGCACTGCTTTCTTTTTCTACTCAAGAAAGAACAATTGACTACAGTAGTGACATCCTTCACAGAAAAATATCTTAAATATACTAAAAAATGTTTATTAATGAAACCATTCACATATTTTCATACTTTAAGACATTTCTAGCCATATCTCTAAATTGATTATAACTATGGGCACTAATATTCCTATTGAGAAGTGTTGGTTTGTGAAGTCACTTTATTTTGATTTAATCCTCTGCACAATCTTATATGGTAAGTGCTAATTTTATCTCCATTTTATACATGAGAAATCTGAAGTCCAGAGAAATTAAGTAACTTGCCCAAAGTAGCACTGGCCAGTGAAGGAAAAGCCCGTATCCTAACCCTGGTGTCACTAACTATAGAGTACATGACCTTTCTTCTATGTTGTGATTCCTTCTTTAAGAACTGAGTCTCAGATACAGGAGTGATTCCATACTTAGTTGGAATAAGAAGCTGAGTGTCTGACTCCCAGAGAAATGTATATATCCTGTCTTCTCTACTATATTTTATCCCCCTCCTTAGAAGTAACTTTTATATTACCTTTCAACTTAAAATGTGTGTAAAAACAAATGTATGTATTCCTCTCCCTTTCTTTCATAAACAGAAGTAAAATTCACTACTATGTATTTTTCCCCACTTTGCTTTTTTACCTAGCAATACTTTCTGTAATTTGCTCCCAGGACATGCATAGACATATTCTCTATTCCTTTTAAAACGGCTCCATAGTACTCTACTCAATGCATGTACAATAGTTCATTTAAGCAGCTCCATTGGATAGATATTTGGGTTGTTTTTGGTTTTATTTTGTTAAAAATACTATTTCACAGAATAGATAGCCTTATGTATTACTGTATTTTTTGTATACATCTTTTTGTCATGTATCTTTAGGATAGATTCATAGAAGTAGATAATAATGCTAAGAAGATAAATGCACATATTAACTTTGCTACATATTGTTAAATTCTATTCTGTAATAGTTGTATTAGTTCACAACCCTACTCAGCAATTCAAGGGTATCTCTCCCTCACAGTGCTGCTAACACTGTGGTGGAAAGGGAGGTGGTGGAAAGGGAGGTAGGCAGGGGGATGGGGTGACTAGGTGACAGGCACTGAGGGGGGCACCTGATGAGATGAGCACTGGGTGTTATACCATATGTTGGCAAATCGAACTCCAATAAAAAAATATAAAAACAAAAACAAAAAACAAAACAAAACAAAATTTCCCACAAAGAAAATTCCAAGCTTATAAGGTTATACTGATAGTTATCAAACATTCAAGAAATATTAATATTATATAAATTCGTAGAGAAAATAGAGGAGGAAGGAACATTCCTCAATTAGTTTTATGAGGCTAGACTAACATTGATAAAACTTACAAAGACAATACCAAAAAAATGATGTTACAGACCAATAACTCGCATAAGCATAGGCCAATCCTCAATAATTTTAGTAAATAAAATCCAACAATTTATAAACAAGGTTAATACTACTTAAGTCAGGTTTATCCCAGATATTCAAGATCTGCTTCTTCATTCAAAACTCAGTGTAACTCATGACATGTTTTGATCTCAACAGATTAAAAAAGATATATTTGACAAAATTTAAAACTCATGTATAGTAAAAATTCTCAGTAAAATATAAGAATAGAAGAAAACTATCTCATGTTGATAAAAGGCATTTGTGAAAATTCTGCAACAAACTTTGTACTTAATGGTGACATTCTGAATTCCTTCTCCCTAAGATCAGGAACGTTGAGAGGATGCCCTCTCTGCCCTCTCTCACTATTCTCATTCGATATTTACCAGCTATTCTAGCTGTTGCAATAAGGCAAGATAAATAAATAAAAGGTATACACATTGGAAGGGAAGAAATAAAACTATTTACAGACAGCATAAGTGGCTAAATAAAAAATCCTGAGGACACTAAAAAACTGTTAGAACAATAAATGAATTTGCACTACTAAATGGATCTTAGGATATACAACATATAAAATTTCAATTGTATTTCTATATAGTTGCAACAAAAAATGGAAAAAATTTGAATGCTACAATTAATTATGATATCAAAATAATCATAAAATATTTAGGCATAAGTGTAGCAAATTATGTAAAGGACCAGTACATTGTAAACTATAAAACATTGCTGAAAGAAATTAAAGATGTCCTAAATCGGGATCCCTGGGTGGCGCAGCGGTTTGGCGCCTGCCTTTGGCCCAGGGCGCGATCCGGGAGACCCAGGATTGAATCCTGCGTCGGGCTCCCGGTGCATGGAGCCTGCTTCTCCCTCTGCCTGTGTCTCTGCCTCTTTCTCTCTCTCTGTGTGTGACTATCATTAAAAAAAAAAAAAAAAAAAAAAAAAGATGTCCTAAATCATTGGCAAGATACACTATATTCATGGATTAAAAGAGTCAGTAATGTTGGGCAGTCTGGGTGGCTCAGCAGTTTAGTGCTGCCTTCAGCCCAGTGCGGGATCCTGGAGACCTTGGGATGGAGTCCTGCATTGGGCTCCCTGCATGGAGCCTGTTTCTCCCTCTACCTGTGTCTCTGCCTCTCTCTCTCTCTGTGTCTCTCATGAATAAATAAATAAAATCTTAAAAAAAAATAGTCTGTAATGTTATGATGTATATTCTACCAAATTTATCTATGATTACAATGCAAACCCAATAAAAATCTCAGTAGGCTTTTTTAAAGAAATTGATGTTAATTCTAAAAATTACATAGATATGCAAATGACAGGATAGCCAATACAATTTTTTTTTTTTTTTTAAGAAAACAAGGTGGGAGGAATTAGGTTAACTGATTTTAAGGGTTACTATGAAGCTACGATTATCAGAGTGTAAAATTATATCTCTTATGATAGACATAAGTGAATGGAACCGAATACAGAGTACAAAAATAGAGCTACGCACAAACGCACACATAGAGACTGCTGATGACACAAGAGTAATGTAAGAGAATTCTACTAATATATATGCGACTATATATATGCAACTAGTATATATGCAACAAGACTTCATTCCACAGATGTTTGGCTAAACATGCCATTTTATGAACTTACAGAATAGACAACTCTAGTCCTGATAAAAATCAGATCAACTCTTGCTAGGAGTAAGTAATGGTTGGAGGAGGTTTATGACAAAGGGATATGAGGAATCATTTTTGGAAGGATGTAAATGTTCTATATCTTGGTTGGTATGGTGTTGACAAGGTTGTATACAGTTGTCAAATGCCACCAATCTGTACACTTAACTGCAATGTTAGCTTTATTATGAGTATATATATCTCAATAATTTTATTTTAAAATATCTTTCATGTAACTGTTACCTCTCAGTAATGAATGTTTATTACAATATTGTTTATAATAGTAAAAAAAATGGACATAAGATAATCTAACAATAGAGAAAGAGTTAACCTATAGCCACAAAAGTTTGGAGGTAGGAATAATTGAAATTACTACAAGTCAGTAAAAATACCTACTCATTAGTCTGCAGCCAATAGACATACACTGTATGCTGGTTATTCCACATTTGCTTCCTTCACACTCATTTTCTATCCTTCTATTCCCAAATTGTTGCCCTGTATAGGGCCAGCATTACCCAGATCCCCTCATTAGCTAGATAAACCTGTTGAACTTAGCCAATGAAAACCATCAACAGAATGTTGAAATGAAAAAGGAAGACAAGATAGAAATATTTCTTTACCATGTCTTCCCTGCTTTGTTTCAGGGATCTGGCAGTGGCTCTGGACACTCAAGTCTGTAGATTCCTCCTCTGTTGGGCAGCCTCTCCCCCATGACTTCATTTCTTCTTGGGCCCTAATAACATTATTTACTTCCTTATTTCCAGGTTAGGATAGTAATAGCTTCCTGCTCTGCTATCTCTAGGTACCTCAACATCTCTTACTGTTTTTATTAACTCTGCCC
The DNA here is from genome assembly GCF_048164855.1 of Canis lupus baileyi. Taxonomy (NCBI): domain Eukaryota; kingdom Metazoa; phylum Chordata; class Mammalia; order Carnivora; family Canidae; genus Canis; species Canis lupus. Next base: position 38,514,841 of record NC_132855.1, read on the forward strand.
ACACTTCTGTAAATAGTCCCTTTATTAAGATCTCTTGAATTGCTCCATCTTAACAAAAAGCTGTTTCCCACTGAGAGAGATCCACCCTGGTCTTTCTGCAATATTCCTAATTGCATATAACAGTTTTCCCTTACTACTATTAAAGCAACCAAAAAATAAAAAATAAAAAAAAAATAAAGCAACCAAAATGAAATTAGTACAACACGTCTGAAAACAGAGTTTTCAGTTGCTATCATTTGACCATTTTCCATCAAGAAATTTGTATAGACTTGTTTTAGACATTTTTATTCTACTCTTTGTGAGGGTATCTTTAGAATGATAACCACATTTCTAATATTAAATGGAATTTAATTTAATCATTCAAATATATTTTTTACAGCTTTTTGACCTGTTTTAAAATGTGACTTGGACTTCTCTACGATTTCTTTTTCTTACTTTACCAAATGTAATAGAGAATTCAAGTTTTGGATCCAAGAACCCCTGTAGGTTTATGTACTTATCATTTAACACTTTCACAAAATTCAGGCAGGATAGCTTGACAAGTACACCAGTATTTTTATTTATTAGGTATAAATATGCCTTCGCTAGCTTGGTCAGATTTCCTCAAGCCTTTCTTACATGATTTTGCACTGTTAAAACCTCTTGTGCTCAGTAAACAATTGATTTAGATATTATTAAATCATTAAACTGCCAGCTTTCTCTCCTTTCTTTGCTGAATAGCACAGTTATGTGTTTGCTGTTCTCTGTTAGCTCTGAGCTAAAATTCAGAAGGAAGCAATGCTAAGAATTGTGACCAGTGATTTCAAGAGAAGCGGCTGCTATTCTCAAACATTTCTTCCTGGACTACTAGGAAAGATGAGAAATCGGCCTTGTTTAATCTGATCTTCCTAATGATGCTACTCTGGATAATGAAAAATTTTGGTTTATTTGGAATCAGAACTTCTACCAATATTAACAGGAGCCAGATATTTTTCCAGGACCAAACATTGGAATAACCTTGGTCCAGGAACACTATTAGTTGTGCAGAGGCTGACAACACAGTCAGAGCTGCTTGTCATTTATGAAAATTAGAATCAGTTTAGTATTAAGTCAAGAACCCATGAAGGCTTTACTTCAGTTGGTGATTTCTTTGATTAGCTATAACTTTAGTTTTGTGAATACAGGAGGTGATTATCTTTGTTCATGAAAGACAAATTCCTATTGCAAAAGGACAAGAAATGTATCCCCCTTTTGACTATGACACCAATCAGTTCTAATGTGAACTGTAATTCTTCAGTGCCCTGTAATTTTCCTAAAAGCTTCCAGATTGAAAAATGCTGTTCCAACTGACGGCTTCTTTTTCTCTTTATGTACTTGCACAGCAGGCGGATATAGAAGTGACAGAAATGTGTCCTGTTTCATTACTTAATCTTTTCAATGGATATCATGCTATCTCTTTATTGTACAACTGGAGAAAGGGCTTCTTTGCTGTCATGGTTACAATATATCAGTGCTGGAATTTTAAATTGAGATATGTTGTAGTTAATGAGAGCTTTTCTGCAATCTCTAACATTGTCCCTGTCATTGATAATTCTGCAGGAGAAAGTCTTTGTCTGTTCCAAAGTGTCTAATCCAGTTTTCTCAGTGATTACGAAGTCACTGGATGATCAAAAGGAGTAAAACATTCAATAGTTCGAGAATGAAATTGTCTTTGTGGGTTCTCTTTAGCAAATACCACATTTTTGTGTTATTGTTCAGAAAACATTAAATATTTCCATAAATATTTCCCTAGGGGTCTTCATTGATACCCAATTATCATTATTTTAAACCCTAATATTCTTTAGGAAAATGTAAAAAATTTTCTATTTCACTGAAACTATTTCACTGAAATAGTGCATTTTGTGTTCAATTAGCCTATTTACGTGGTTTTTATATAATGATGTTCCTTAGATAATGGGTGCTTTCTCTGCTTATTACCTAGAATTCAACAAAATTTATCTACACGGAGTATCTACAGAGGTGTTTAACAAATTTAAAAATACAATCTGTTTTGATTTTATTAGTCTGTTTGAATTAATGCATCAGGAAGCATGAATTAGGCCAAACTTAAAGTATTTCTGAAAAGCTATGCTCATTGCATCACCTATAACTTAGTATTCAGCATCTATAAACTCCTGCTAAACAATCACAATATTCTTTCCTTTAGTATTCCTCATCATGTCCCTTTGAAAATGATTGCATTAACTCAATTTTTAAAAGGGAGGAATGATCTTTAAAAAAAAAGGCGGGGGGATGCCTGGGTGGTTCAGCAGTTGAGCGTCTGTCTTTGGCTCAGGGCATGATCCTGGGATCCCGGATCGAATCCCACATCGGGCTCCCTGCATGGAGCCTGCTTCCCCTTCTGCCTATGTCTCTGCTTCTCTCTGTGTCTCTCATGAATAAATAAATAAAATCTTTAAAAAAAGAAAAAAAGAAGAGAAGAATGAGTCAGAAAGATGGAAGAAAGCAGGAGGTTCAAATAGGTGTTTGTATTTTTCTACTTATATTTTCACTGTGATGATTATAGCATTTTACTTTGAAAAATGAAGTTTCTGAGAGGAAAAAGTAATATAATCTCAGTTATAACCACTGTTCCTTTGCAAATGGACCATATGATTGTTTTATGACAAACATATTGCAACATTAAGAATTTATGTTTTGCTTGAGCCACATAAAATATGATTTAAAAATCAATGTTGTTTTGGTAATCTGCAAACAAAGTTTTCTAAACTTAAATGTACATATGTATATTTTCTCTTCTAAGATAGAAATGCTTCCAGAGAATCATTTCCATTTCCATTTCCATTATTAGTTGTTAAAGACAGTGCTATACTCTTTTTTTCTAGTACTTCAAGACACCTGCGTAGTCAGGGTAGTCACTGCATGATTCAGGATTCATGATTTCGGGGAGTCTCAGAGATTCCTGCACCCCTTTCCCTGCCAGCTGCTCTCTCTGTAGCTAACTAGGGCTGCCCAGGGAAACAAGCTGGCAATCCTTGCCCCATTTCCCTGGATGTCACAGTCTTGACTGCTTTGGAAAACTTCCTTCTGATTCTCGTGGAAGGGTGGGTGAAGTTGGGGTGGGGGAGGAAGCTTATCAACAAGCTTTATAAGCTTCAAGTAGAACCATTTCTGTCATCTCTCTTCAGTGGATTGCTTCTAAGAATAACCAAATAATGATCATTCCAAAACGCGAGCGCGCGTGTGTGTGTGTATTAAACCCCATAACATATCATTGTAACATATTTATTATAACAGGTTTATTTATAACAGACTAATTTTAATTTAGTTTACCCACCTATTTACAATTTTCATTAGTTTTTATTTCATCCTGCTTTTGTAAGATTTATCTAGGATCATGTCCTTCTGCATGGAGAGTATTTATTATTTCCTTTGTAGTTTTACCGGTAATGAATTCCCTAATTCTTTTTTAGTCTGTGGATTTAGCTTAAATCGGAATGATATTTTCAATAGCATAAGAATCAATTATTTTCTCTCAGTTCATTGAAAATATCCCTGTATTTTTTCTGGTAAGAAGTCATCTCTTTTCCTAATGATTACTCATTTGCATATAGTATCTCTTTTTTCTCTGGCTGCTTTTAAGATTGTCTCTTTATATCTGGTTGTCTGAGATTTTGCTTTGATATGTATAGGTGTGCATTTCTGTATTTTTCATGCTCGGAATTCTTAAATTTGTGGAAGATGTCTTTCATCAGTTTTGGAAAGTTGATAGCCATTATTTTTTAATCTTTTTTTTTTCAGAGCCATTATTTTGTAAATATTGCTTCTGCTATATATTGTCTTTTCTTCTGAGAAAGGAAATAGATACACATTTGCATTACCTATGTCTTTTACACCCTTTTTGGCACATAACATTCCTTTATCTCTCTGTTCTTACTCTGCATAATTTCTTTTGATCTACCTCCCCAGTTAACTGATTCATTTTAGCTGTATCTAATCAGTTGTTAGACTCATCTGTTGAGTTCTCAGTTTTGTTAGGATCTTTAGCTCTAAAATTTCCATTTTGTTCCTTTTCAAGTATGTAATTATTTTGTGTGTTCCAGTTTTCTGTTCAAGTTTTCAATTACATCATTATCTCATTGAACATAACCAACATAGTTATTTTAAAGTCTATTTAAAGTCTGTGTCCATTAGTTCAAATACATGGGCAAGTCTCAATGGGTCTCCCTAACTATTTATTGTTTCTGCTGGTTCATACCCATTTTTTTCCTGCCTCTGTGTTATCATTGGTTGCATTATCATTGCCTGGTTATCACTGATTGTGTTCCAGATACTTTATCTGAAAAACTGCTTGTAGAAATAATTTGAGGCCTAGCTAATGTTACCTTCCAATCAAAAGTTTTTTGGTTTTTGTTTTGTTTTGTTTTGTTTTGGGTTTTTTTTTTTTTTTTTTTTTTTTTGGCTTCTGCTGTGCCTCTGTGGTCAGTGTAATCTCTTGCTGGTGTTACCTTATGTAATTTCAGAATTTTGTCAAACTTGATCATTTGACAGTGGGCCGTAGTCCATGTAGGTGAGAGTTTACCTCTGATTCTTCCTTACTTCTATGATTAAGCCATTTGGGGGCCCAACCCAAACACAGGGTTGTACCAGATTCCTCAGTTGTTGGGGACATTGCCTTTTTTTCTGTTTCCCATGCTAAGTAAGTCTGGCAAAAGTGCTGCTGATGAAGCAGCCTCTTTAGGAATCAACAGATGCTCCTGGAAATCAGTTCCAAATGCTTATGTCTCTGTTTTCTCATCTTCTCCTGAGAATTCTTCAGTATCTTAAAATCTATATGATGCCAACATGTATTTTTTTTTAAATTGTGTTAATTTTTAAAAATGTCATCAGAGTGAGTGCTGGTCTGAATTGTGTGGCTTTCCATTAGTTCAAGTGGAAGGCTCATTATGTTTTAGTTTTCATCTAGATCTTACAGTTCATATCAACTAACATAGAAAATATAGATATAGATAATATGCAAATGTGCTTTTCTATATTTGTTTCACCTTGGAAACTTTTATTTCCCCACTGAAACTAAGCGTTTTGCAAGCAAAGGCTATTTTACGTATTTTTCCATATACATATCTATGCCAGCACTCATCCTTACGCCAAATTCTAAGTCAGAGCTGAAATGTGAATGAACACAATTATATCTTACTAGCTGATATAATAAATCCAAGTCAATTAAAATAGGAAGGAATTGGTTTTATTTTTATTTAAAATAAATTATTATGGTAGAAGTTAATTAGGATTAAGAAAGTAATGCTCTTCTGGCAGTGATAAGGTGGCTTAGACTGTTAATCATTTGACTCTTGATTTCAGTTTAGGTCATGATCTCAAGGTCCTGGGATTGAGCCTTGCATTGGACTCAGCACAGAGTCTGCTTGTTCCTCTCTCTCTGTTCCTCCACATTCTCTCTCTTTCTCAAATAAATAAATAAATAAATAATTTTTTTTAAAGAAAGTAATGCTTTTCTCTTATTACTGTTATTTTTATTATTGTTATTCTTAGGTGTTTCATAGATTATAATCACCATCCCCTCATGCCCTTTGTCCATACCACATCTCTCTGGCATCTTCTGTTGATGAGTCATTTATATTGGTCATGCTGACTGTCCTGTGTTTCTTTTCGGTGAGTCTACAATTATGCCTCTGGCAGAGCTAGAAAGCCCTACTCCTGGCCATCTTCTAAGCAGTGGCCATTGCTCATTGTGCCTCCAGACACCTAAGGACAAATGGAACAAATTGAGCCAATGAGGGGATCCCTGGGTGGCTCAGCGGTTTTGCGCCTGCTTTTGGTCCGGGGCGCGATCCTGGAGACCCAGGATCCGAGTCCCGCGTCGGGCTCCCTGCATGGAGCCTGCTTCTCCCTCTGCCTGTGTCTGCCTCTCTCTCTCTCTCTCTCTCTCTCTCTCTCTCCGTCTATCATAAATAAATAAAAATAAATCCTTAAAAAAAATTGAGCCAATGAGATGCTTTCTCTAGAGAGTTAGGAATCAGGTTCTAATTCATTTTCTTAAGTTGTGGAATTGAAAAAATGACATGAAAAGTACTGAAGCAGCCATGTCTATAGTAGACATAAAAAGTCAGTCTGCAGGGATCCCTGGGTGGCGCAGCGGTTTAGCGCCTGCCTTTGGCCCAGGGCGCGATCCTGGAGACCCGGGATCGAATCCCACGTCGGGCTCCCGGTGCATGGAGCCTGCTTCTCCCTCTGCCTGTGTCTCTGCCTCTCTCTCTCTCTCTCTCTCTCTCTGTGACTATCATAAATAAATAAAAATAAAGAAAAATTAAAAAAAAAGTCAGTCTGCAGAGAAGAAAAATGGCACAGATATCATGAGATAAGCAAAGAAGACAGGTGATGCCACACCTGAGATGGAGTCTCCTTTTCACTTTCTGAGCTTGATGGTGTCTCTGTTAACTCCAACACCTAACTGCACAAGGCATTGAGCTATTTTTTAGTCCTTCTATTAAATCTCCTCCCCTGTCTTTTTTTTTTTTTTTTTTTTAAGCAAAGGCTAGTACAGATGTGTTCTACTCCTTGTAATCTAAATAATTTTTCACCAGGGCAGGAGTATTTTATGAAATTACTTTCTGATCATTTGGTTTATTTTTATCTCTATCTGAATGAGTAACTGATAGTTTATGACATCTTCCTTTTTGTTCCCCAATTTTAATTTATTTGAGATCTAAGCAATTGGAAGTACAAACATAGAAAACAGTTTATAAATTCCTATAATATAGTGGGTTAGGGTACTTAGTAAATCGGTGAATACCTTGAACTAGGGAGAAAAATAAAACAAAATGCTTGAGTCAACAACTCATTGGATTTCAGAAAATCCTTTCCAGATATTTGCTGTTATGTGACCTTTTTTTCTAAGATAAACTTTCAGATAGAGGCCCCAAATGAGGCAATAAAATGCCTTTGAAGAATCTCAAGGAAAAGAAGCATCATAAATCTATCCAATGCTTGATTCATACTACAATGTTTATAATTAACCACACAAGGAACTAAGTCACAGAGACCATAATGGACTTATGTCCTTGAAAGAACCTTTTCAGAATGACCCACTGAGAGATTTTACAGATCACTCTACAGCCAAGTTTTCCTGACTTGTGAAAATGTCCTTAAAAACAAAAGCACAATACTGGGAGATTTTTATTTACAGAATAAATCGGCTGTACTTAAAAAAAAAAAAAAAAAGTGTTTTCTTAGAAATGGTAGGATTCATACAGCAACCTTTAATGCCTGTAAAAAAGCTGAAAATTGTGTGCTTCTAAGTAACAATTTCAGAAAATAATTCCTTTTTCCTTGTTTACTTGCAAAACCAATGGTAATTAAATGTCAATAGGCAGGGGAAATTCAACTTCAGGGTTTTTAAGAAGTAAAATTTACAGGGATACAACCCCTTCTTGACTTTGTAGAACAATGAGTTAGCAGACAAACAGCTTAACAACATCTACTTTGAAAGACAAAGCAAAACCACATGAAAGAATAATAGCAAAGATAGTTATTTTTTTTTATTTATTTATTTTACAAAGACAGTTTTTATGCATTTAGAAGCACGTGCTCCTATGACAAATTCTAAACTGCACCCAAAGGACTGAGAACACAAGTGCTAATCATAGTAAGACCAAGATCATGAAGAGTTGTGATGGGAGAGGATCATTGTGATCTGGAGGCTTTTCAAAGGGAAATGTCTTCTGGTAAGAGGAATCAGGAATTAGGTCAGATGTGTTTCCCTCTGAAGATGAAATATAAGTAAATACTTCAACCATTTTTTAAATTAAAAATAATGGCAAATAAAACATAAAGCATCGGTGGATTTCAAAAAAGTATAAATTAGGAAGACTAATTTCTAGGATGAGAATAGCCTATGGAAGAAACCCTCTAAAGGATTTGAATGTAAAATCATAGAAAGTATGTTGTCTCCTACAATGAATGTCATGGAAGTAGCTGGAGATCCTTTTGATAGGGAACAGAAGGTTAGCTGAGCTCACACCCTGCAACCCCCCCGCCTTCGCCCCACTTCATGAGTTATATGTGACATTCCTCCAGGAAGCTCCTTAATGTTAAATGCCTTGCAATTGAGAAGGGCAACCCTAACTTGACAATGGCAAGGCCTCCAGTATCCTATAGGTACTCTTTAGCAAATGAAAATCTTTTGAAACCTCCCTTTTCCTTATGTGCCTTAATGTTAAATGCCTTGCAATTGAGAAGGGCAACCCTAACTTGACAATGGCAAGGCCTCCAGTATCCTATAGGTACTCTTTAGCAAATGAAAATCTTTTGAAACCTCCCTTTTCCTTATGTGCCCCAACTCTGCAGGTGTATAATCAGCCACCCTCACAAGCCCAGGGCAGCATCTCTTCCTGCCCATGGGCCCTGTTCCTGTGCTTTAATAAAACCACAACTTTGTACCAAAGACATCTCAAGAAATTTTTCTTAGTCATCATCTCTGGACCTCACCCCACCAAACCTCACCTATATTCCAAAACTACATCACTTTTATCAGATTGTGACAGAGCAAAAGCAAACTAAGATCTGATGTTGCAACATTTGTCCTTTAATCAGATTTCTCTGGGCCACTTGTGCTGTAGTCTGGATTTTTATCTTCTGATCTTCTTGACCGTCAGGATCATTAGCATTCAAGGGAGACTTGGATTCGGGAAACAAACCCAATCTTCCAAGTGTGTAGCTCTTCCACCTTGCTCACACTGAACTTGGTGATGAAGCCTTTGAAGAAGGGAGAGGATAAAGAGAAATTAAGATTCCTTTCCCAACTGCTTGGTTGAACCAGTGGTTCTCAACACCCATAATATACCATGACAGTTGTCGCAACATGTGTTTGTGTGTTTATTTATAAATGTAGTATCTTCTACTCTCTGTGGAAGGCTGCTCCCAACTCCTCTGACACTCTGGTTATGCTGATGAGGCAGCTCTGGACGGGGAAGAGATGACTGTCAGGACTGAAACAAACAACTTCCTACATAGTTCTTGTGAGCAGCCCAAATTAAGACCTACAGGTTAGGTTCAGGAAAGTGGAGAGCTACACATTCCAAACATGGTTAATTTTTCATAGATATCTCTTTTCTTATGCTTACCATTAATTGTAATTATTTAATTGTAATCTGGTGCCATTTTGACCACTTGTACTTTTAGCATTTAACAGTGTGCCTCAAACATAGTAGTTAACCAGTAAGTGTTTGCTAAATGCATCTTTTATTTTTTTTTTTTTTTAATTTTTATTTATTTATGATAGTCACAGAGAGAGAAAGAGAGGCAGAGACACAGGCAGAGGGAGAAGCAGGCTCCATGCACCAGGAGCCCGATGTGGGATTCGATCCTGGGTCTCCAGGATCACGCCCTGAGCCAAAGGCAGGCGCCAAACCGCTGCGCCACCCAGGGATCCCTAAATGCATCTTTTAAAACTGATGTCAATGTGGATGAATATTGCTGCTTTCAACTTAAAGTTAGTAAACCTGAAAGCTTGAAACCCACTTAAGTTACTCAAAGAATCATCAGAAATAGCCCTCAGGACTTTGTGTTGATGTGAATATAATATTTCAGGTCAGTTTACTTATTTTAAGTAGGAGTCCTCCAGCAATCAAAATAGTGGTGACAGCATCTGTCACCTCAACCTTCAGACTACTTAAAGGGAAGTTGGAAAGCCAGCCCTAACAAACTATAGTCCATACTTTGTCACAGGCTGGCCCTGAAAAAGGTGCTCCAGATGGATACATCAGGCATTTGCTCATTGTCTTCTTCCACCATCCTCTTTATACACATCACAGCACAATGTAATAAGTAGTTTAGTAGTTTTGAAACAAATGCATACAATTTAGGCAACTAATAGAGTAAGAATAAACATGGAATAGCTCCATCTCTCCTCTGTTTCTACAGTTTCTAAATCAACTTTGATTCTCTTCACAGCTTTCCAACCTCATGCCCTGGAAAATAAGTAAACCATCACTTTCTTTGCTTCTGTGAGAAAAATCTAATAAGAAAAATCAATAATACTTAAAATATGGATTTAATTAAGTTTCCAAGTCATCTCCTGATATGAGAAACTTTGCTGAGAGCACCGGGTTATCTTCAGTGTTAATTTCTTCTATAATTTTTGGTTTAATTATTCATTGCTATACTAGCATGAATTTGGGTTTGCAAATTTGTAAGGCATTTGCTACTAAAGGTAGCTTTTAGAAATTTGTCAGCAAGGGGAAAACTGCACAATCTGGGGACAATACGAAATTCAGACTGGGACATGGTGTTCTGCTACTGTTTTTGAGATGAGGACATGTGCTTTGAAATGAACCAAATTATGTATTTCCACTATTCACAGTTGTCCCAACGTGTGTTTGTGTGTTTCTTTATAAATGTAGGTATCCTGTACTACATAGAAGTAATTAATGACTGTAAGTCTTTCCTCCCACAATTTTCCTACTAGATAGCATGTTTCAATGAAAGCAAGTTCTAGACCAAATTTTGTAACAGTGTAAACATTTACTATCAGTGAGGCTAATAATGGGCCTCAGAGTAAATATCCTTTTCTATAAGCTCTGCGAATTTCTGTTCTATGTCCTTCTAAGTACTCCATTATGCACTGTGACTGACATTGTAAAGTGGTGATGTTTTAAGACAGCTCAAGCGAAGGGGCTCCTGGGTGGCTCAGATGTGTAAGTGTCTAACTCTTGATTTTGGCTCACGGTTCTGAGATTGACCACCATGTGGGACTCTGTGCTGGGTGTGGAGTCTGTTTAAGATTCTCTCTCCCTCTCCTTCTGTCTCTCCCTCTAGCTAGCATGCTCTTGCACTTACACTATCCCTCAAAAAAAAAAAAAAAAAAAAAAGGAAAGAAAAAAGCTCAAGCGAATTTTTGATTGGCTCAGGTAACAAAACACTTCATTAAGGGGTTGACATTGGACCAAATGGAATTCTAGACCTAAAGAATTACTCTTTAGGAAGAAGGCTGATATAGACTCCTCAGTTTCTTATGCTCCCTTCATGCAATGGAGAAAGTATCAGTACAGTATTTTAAACCAACCCATTTACTGTAAACAAGTTCATTGCACCAATGAAATACCAATTCTTACATTTGCACTGATTTATAGTGAGGACGCAGATAGCAGTAATTGAAGCACTGATGGTAGTTGGGTTAGGACTTCTGATGAGAGCATTTCAAAGGCTTGTTAACCACCTGTGGTATTTGTATTTGTGATTAGAATATCTCAAAGGTTAACCAGCTTTCCACAGTTATATAATTTTCATATATATATATATATATATATATATATATATATATATATATATCATGCTTTCTATGCTGAAGTGATTTTAAGCCAATTATATTCAAATTTCAATGTAGTAAGAAAGTTTATCAGACAGGATTTAGAGTTGCCTTTAGAACAGTATGTACTTTGAATATTTACCTCAAAACGGTCCCTTCTCTGTTAGAAACACCTGTAGAAGACTCAAATGCCGCACTCATGCCCAATGCAATTTGCCTGTTCTCTCTACCCAACAGAGGCTAAAGATTATCCTGCTACCATGAGTTACTTTCTCATGTAAACTTACCATGTGCTTTGGTCTGAATGTTGGTGTCCCCTCAAAATTCATGTTTAAATCCTAACTTCCAAGGTGATAGAATTAGGTAGTGGGGGCTTTGGGAAATGATTGTGTCATGAGGGCAGAGTACTTTGAATGGAATGAATACCCTTATAAAAGAGACCCCAGAGAGCTTGCTTACCCCTTTTGCCATGTGTGTTTAGACTGAAAAGACAGCCAACAGTGAGGAAGCAGTTCTCACCAGACACTGAATCTGCCAGTGCTATCTATGATCTAAGGCTTCTAGCCTCCAAAACTATGGGAAGTCAATTTCTGTTGTTTAGAAGATACCCTATGGTATTTTATTTTATCAACCAGAATGGACTAAGACACTGTGGGATATTGAAAAAGGGATTTTACTTGGTGTTCTGTCATCCAAAGTATCATGAGGTTCATGTATCATGATCATCAGTAAAACATGAAAAGGAAGATTTCCTTCGATAACTGGGACCCCTGTTGGAAGCCTGGTCTAAAATAAGATATAAACTCTTTGTTCTTCATCTGTCAGAAGTGTTTTTGGAAGCCCTGGATTAAAGTGGATCAATTCACCACTAGTCACTAGCAATTAATCAGTTTTTTGGACATGGAGACATGCTTCCTGGAATCAATCCAAATGTTTACCCAGTCTCCTGCCAAATGATTCAAAACTACCATATTGCTGTTCTGTTTTGTTTTCAAACTGCAACTCACTAGACAATTTTTAAGTGCAACAGCTTTTATTGTCTCTAAAATATTTACCAAAAACAATATGAGCAAAGGTGTGAACCACAGGTGGGTGGAGAAGCGGACTGATAAACGGGAAGGTACCATCCCCACTGCCCATGTCCCCATGACTCCTCCTGGGACATGCATTGCCTCTCAGTCTCCTGCTTCAACTGTAAACAGTTCCTGTCCTGGAGGAGATTTCCTCAGCACCCCTTCTGCCCACGAACAGTAAGGAGTGGACTAGAAATTACAAAGTCATATCTAATTCAAAGACTCTGTGGGACAGAGTAATGTCTTGCAGTCCCATGGTGCCCCCAGAAGGAGGAAGAAGAGCAGTCAGATTTTTACATGCCCCACAAATTGGCTATGGATAAAACCTTGGGGGCAGAGAGAACTTGCTGGAATCAAGTAGAGCTCTAGGGAAGTGACTGAAAAGAGGGGACTGGGTAGACCACTCAGCCAGCCTCAGTGCAGCAGATGGTCAGCTCAGAAGAGGACATGGAGGCCTGCACAAAATGGGCAGAAGCTATGCAGAGGTGTTCAGTAAACCTCCTGTCCAGCATCAACACCAGTGGAAGAGAGCATGAAGGCAGCTTGGAAGGATTGAATTTTAAGGCTACGTTGCCTGAAAAAACAGAAATTGATAGAGTTCACCTAGGGGTGACTGCATTAAATTTTCTGCATTAGGCAAAAGCCAAAAATAAAGTCAGGTGGAAATATTTTAAAAAATAGACATATATAAATATAACTATATATATACATATATAACTATATATACCTGATATGTCAGGTATGACTATGAAATTATATAAATTTAAGAGCTATATGTCAATTATAAGATTATATATTATAAATATATATCATAAGATATTATAATCACAAATTATAAGATAATCATAAGATAAGATAATCATAGGATATACATATAAGATATATATCACAGATTTTACATATATATAATTTTATAATCATGTAGTCCATAAACTCGTGTAGATATGTTATACATTATTAATTATATATAATTATATTATATATTATAAATTATATTTATAATTATATGTTATAAATATATAATAAATTGTTATATTACTATATATAGTAATTATTATATTACTATATATTATATTACTATATTATAAATTACATATCAATATTAATATAGATATATCATACCAGGGTTTGTGAACTGTATGACTGAATTTGAACTCATGACTATTAAAAAAATCTTCCTCAGATGAGTTATTCATCCAGTTGGCTTTTATTTAACAGTTTTAACTTTATGCAAAGTTGGGCTTATATGGAATGAAAGAAGTCCAAAAAATAGGCTACTTGAAGAATTGTATAAGGCATGACATTTTTATAGATCAAAGTGAGCAGGAAATAGGCACTTACTCATTGGTTAAAGCAACATTACTTTCCTTATATTGAGCAAAGGGAAGTCTTGGAGCCGGGGTGGTTAACTGGTGCTGAATTACCAAGTGCTCATTGGTTGACCTAGGTCTTCTTCTTCCAGGAGACCTGAACAAAGAAACTTGTGTTGGATTGCTGACAGATACATACAGATCTAGCTATTATCTATCTATTTACCTACAGATATATGCATGCAGATCATTACATTCCATTGCTTCCCATCTTTTTTTTTTTTTTTTAGAGAGAGAGAGAGAGTGTGTGAACAGGAGGGCAGGGAGTGGCTGGTAGAGAGAGAGAGAGAGATTCCTAAGCAGACTCCATGCCCAGCTTGGAGCCTGTTATCGAGCTGGATCTCATGACCCTGAGAGCATGACCTAAGGCAAGATCAAGAGTCCAATGCTTAATCAGTGGAGCCACCCAGGCACCCCATCCCACCTTTTTGTAAGTCACTTCCCCTTATTTCCTGACCTGACCTTGCAACTCAGGCTCTGTTCTTGGGAGAATTCAGGCTAAGGCACTCAGTCAAGCCCTCAGGACTGGCTCCGTACTTGCATATGAAGATAAATTCTCTCTGGAAGAACTCTTCAGCTTTCCACCTCCCATATGTCTGCAAATAGACCTAAGTCAGGTGATTCCATCTTGAACAATTCTGTTTAAATTTGGGCAAGACAAGAGTTCATTCTGAGGAAGGCTATGATTCAAAATGAAATACTGGCCATAATGAGCCCTTAAAAAAGGTAGATACAAAGTTAAGTCTGTGGAGGCGGAGAAAAATTAAGGCCATCCCACCTCAAGTTTAGCATTAGCACAAGTACAGCCATCTTAGGCCCCTGTGAATAATAGCTGAACTTTACAGGAAAAACTGCAGAATGTCCTCGGCAGAGAATCCCATATCAGAAAGACAACAGAGCCCAGGCCCATGGTAGAAATTCCCATATTAGAATGAGAACAGAGCTCAATGCTCTTGAAAGCCCCATATCAGAATGTAAACAGAACTTGAGAAATTCCTCCACCCCTTCTGAAAATCCCCTAGACCAGCCTATAAAAAACCCAGCTGTAACACACCTCGGGGTCCAAGTCCCTGCTCCACTGTGTCGGGTATACTTGGACCCAAGCTCGAGCTTGCTAATAAACCCTCCTGCGCTTGCATCGGTGTCAGCTCCTTGGTAGTTTCTTGGATTCGCAATCTTGGGCACAACATTGTCAAGTGCGTGCTTGGCTGGCTCAGTCAGTAAAGAATCCTACACTTAATTTTGGGGTCATGAGTTGAAGCCCCATGTTGGATGTAGAGATTACTTAAAAATAATGAGTCAATAACAAAGATGAGAGAAAGGGAAAACAAAAACTTTGCATAAAACATGTAAAATGAACCTTAAACCTATTAGATCTAGCTCAAGGATGGCTTAGATTTTTAGTGTACTTGGGATGCCTTGGTGGCTCAGTGGTTGAGCACCTGCCTTTGACTCATGGTGTGATCCTGGGGTCCTGGGTTCAAGTCCTGCATCAGGCTCCCAGTAGGGAGCCTGGTTCTCCTTCTGCCTGTGTCTCTGCCTCTCTCTCTGTGTCTCTCATGAATAAGTAAATAAAATCTTTATTTTAGAAAAGATTTTCAGTGTACTCTATTAATATAAAGCAATTCCAATAGTGCTATATCTTCCAAGATGGAATTTCATTAATATTAATTAAACATTTTTTCAAATGTTTTGGCACTTTTGAAATTTTTATTGGTTATTTCCCACCAATAATTTCTACATACTGTCACCACTGACAGTGGTGGATTATGTTTGGAAAATACAAAATCAGAGACTCAGTGCCCCAGGCTGCATCCACTCTGAATCCAATTGCAGCTATAGTGGACAGTTCCTAGGTACTAAGATTCATCCCACCTCAGGATGCCACAACTCTTTTTTTATGCCTTCTTGTTCTCTGGAGGTTCCCTCAGTTCACAGGTAGACATGGTCTAGGCATTAGGAGGGTTCATTCTTCTAGAGGTATCCCCAAACTGTGCATAAATGGTCAGCATCCTGTCCTTCAGAGGAATGGTTCCTAGAGTGGTAACTACCCAATCCCATGCCCACTAAGGGCTTCTGCCTTCTCGATCTCTATCTCAATCTTTTGGGCCCCACATAGCTACTTTCTGGTATCATTCTCCCCAAATACCTGTACCTACATCCCTGCCCTAGACTCTGTTTGTGTGGGAACCCAAACTCCGACATATGGAAACAAGTGAGGGTCAGCAATTTCCTGAATTTTTGCACAATTAAAGCAGTTAAAACTTTTGATAACTAAAAATCAGGAATCCACTTAAAAAAAAAACAAAACAGTGTTGGGGTGCCTGGGTGATTCAGTTGGTTAAGTGACTGACTGGGGCTCATGTCATGATCTCAGGGTCCTGGGATTGAGCCCCAAGTCGTGCTCTCATTGAGGAATCTGCTTGTGCTTCTGCCCCTCCCCCTCATTTGTGCTTTCTCACTCACTCCGTTTCTCTCTCAAATAAAATAAATCTTGAAAAAAAAAGAAAAAAGCTACTGTTGGTAATGTAGAGAGTAGTCTTTCATTAATAGTGCATGGTCTATTAATGATGTTGAACCAGAAAATGATAGTAAAGTCTTGAGGTTTAGTATCAGGTGTTCAATTGCAGGCAAATCTTACCTAATGATCCTCAAGAGATTTGTCTTCCTTGGAACATATAGCATCACAAAGGATGGGTCACTGTTCTATGTTTGCAGCTTTGTAGGTTACAGACAAGATGAGAAGAAAGTAATTTAGTAGCAATTTATATGGCTTAAATGCTTGACTATAGTAAACAGAGGCTATAATATAGAAAATAGAGTAAATATGTTTGAGCTTGAATACAGAAATAAGGATCAGAGCTGGACAGTAAAGTACGAATTCAGTGGAGAAACTGATGCATGCAGTTTAACCATTAATTATGACATTATAAACAAGAGATTTGGAGATTTCTAGGACAGATTTGGAGATTTCTTTAGTCCTTTGGTCTAGTCTACCATGCTTGGAACATTGTTCTTGGGACTGGTTGCTTCTGTGACATATAAAGCCGCTAAGATAGAGCCATCCACATCATGAGGAGACTTGGAATCAGGCTAAACAAAAATATCAAATAGGATTACATCAGTGGCATGTAATCCACACCCTGCTCTCCTGTCCTTGATGTGTACCTTTTGTTTTCTTGGCCAGAAGATGGTTGCTCCATCTGTGCGCATTGTGACTGTGTTTCAGTCAGTAAGAAGGTGTGCGAATGGTGAAAGGAAAAGGTGCATACTAGCTCAATCTATCCCTTTTTAAACAGAGAAGGAAAGTTTTCTCTTAGATCCACCTAATAGGTATTTGCTTAAATCTCATTGGTCAGGACTGAGGACCATAGGAAAGACTTGCCTGCAAGTTCTAAATGCACAGCTCAAATTAAACCTCAAGACTACTATGAATTCTGGCTCAATCTGTAAGGAGGTGTGAGGAGTGAGGTATTGTGGACTGGGCTTATTGTTGCCCTGCACAAAACCAGAGTTCTGATAAGAAGGAAAAGAGAGAGAGTGTTTATTGGGCTGGGAACTTTCCTTAAGTACCACAATGAAAAACTAGTGAAAATTTGAGAAATTCAATTTAAAAAGACAAGAATGAGACACCATCATGTTTCAAAGTATCATGAGCAGTCGAGACTTATGTGGATAGATTTTATTCACTGGGTCCCTCTTGCCTGTTTTGCATCTGTCCTTCCCTTTATGCTCCAACTTCTACCCCTGTCTAGAAAGGAAAACCAGAATAAGATGGAAATAAAAGGAGAATACATGTAAAAATAACTTTATTAAAATGCTTCACTACCCCACCTAGATGTATCTGTTTTGGGCTGTCATTTGTTGTTCATACCCATGATCAACCAACAGTAGGCTTAGCTATAGTTTCTTGAGCATCTATTATAAGATACAGATATAATTGTCCCAGTTTTGTGATTAGGAAATTAAGATTTACAGAGGATAAGTCCCTTCGTGAAACAAGAGGTAAATAGTGAGCCTGGGATTTGAACTAACATCTGAACTATTTCAAACACTCCAGCAGTGCTCATATTAATCACCTCATGCCCAAAGCTCTGAGATGGGCATTTCAGACAACTTGAGAGCAGTAACTTTATTATTGTGAGTGTTCTGTACCAAAAGAGAATTTCTAAAAGAATCCCATGTTTCTGAACCTGTGGTCTTAATATTAATTTCATTATTTAAAAGAAAACAAAAATTTTATATATATCAATAATAAAACTATGAAGGTAAACAAAGTAATACATTTCTTTCCTCTCTCCTTTTGATATAAATTTAATCAGTTTTACCTGTTAACACTTGTTCTGACCAGAAAGGCCTTGCTATTATATGTTGTTGTCTAATTCAAAATGGACAATGAAAGTGTTGTTATTTAATCAATGTAATTTATTTCATTGAAAAATCAGTTGTTTAAAACTGAGACTCCTGGCAAAAACAATAAAGAAAAAGTTTGAGAGCCTCATTATCAATGAAACATGAAATTTCATTGAGGCAATGTGAGTCATTCAGGGGTCTATCTATCTATTCTCCTTTTTTTCCTTCTCTTTACTTCTTTTTTTGTTCCAAGTTCTCTATTCCCTGTCAACATCCTTCACTGGCCTTCTGGAGCTGGGCCAAGTTCACCTACATCATAACAGGGATTTGATTGGTGGTAGCCATGGATTTCGACAAGCAGCTAGCTTGCTCTCCCTGGTTCCCTGCAGACACAGAGCATCTGCTACATGGTTTTCTGAAATAATTTAATATATACTTTTCTAAGAAGCCAACAATGTAGTAGCCAGGCATGCTGACCGTGGAAACAGGAATCATGACAGGTAGTAATGAAACAGTATTTTCCTCTATCCAGCTTCATGTAGGTAGTTGTTGACTACCTGCTATCCCAGCTGAGATTGCTTTGTTCCTATGATGAAAATCAGCATAGGAAGTGATCCCATGTATATATGAATGAGGAATGCGCACCTCCAGGGGACTCTTCATGTTGTATAAAGACCATGGTTTGATTTCACCTTCTTTTTCAAACTCAGGTATCAGTTTTCAGTAGCAATAGCTATGCTATTATTACTCTTTAGGCAGACAGTAATTTGGAAAATGGGCTTGGAATTTCCTATAAGGTGTACGTGTCTACTGGGAATCAATCTACCAAGGATAGAGTTAATGTGGGAAGTGTGTTAAAGCCTTGGAGTTTGACTTTTGAGTTCTTTTCACTTCTATTGGTTGTAAAAGTCAAATAAAACATAAAAAGATCAGAATTCTAGGATTTTGAAGCCAAAAGAGTCTAAAGAGGTTGCTAAGACCTCTTATATTATAGCTGATTTACAGAGACCCAGGAAGGAAAAGTGAGCCAAGACCATAAAGGTATTCAGTGTTCACACCAGCTTCTGCCCAGTGCAGATCACATAGGTCAGAAGTTACACAAGGAATGGGGGAATGAGTCACTTCTTGGAGAAGATACAAGGTGACCACTTTAGGAATCTCCAAAAGTGGTGAAAATGATTTGTAAAAATGTGAAAGGATCCAGAGAGATCATTTAGTTCAGGCTCTGCCTTTATCATCCTCCAAAGGTTTATTGTTCTAATTATTTAATTAAACTTTTATTTTGAAATGATTATAGATATGAAATAATACAGTGAGATCCTGTGTATCTTTGCTTGATTTCCCACAATGGTAACATCTTGCAAAACTTCAATACAATATCATAATCAGGATATTGACATTGGTACAGTGAAGATGAACAGTTCCATCACTGTGAGGATTCCTCCTCTTGTCCTTTTATAGACACACCCCTCTCCCTCCCCCAACTCCATCTCTGCCACTAACCCCTTATCTATACAACTTTGCTTTTCAAGGATGTTACATAAATAGATCAAAAAATATATAAATGAAATAATGAAATCCTAATATTTGGGGATTCACTTTTTTTTACTCAGCATCATTGCCTCAAAATTCAACCCAAGTTGTTGCATGTATCAATAGCTTGTTTCTTTTTATTGCTGGATAGTTATTGCAAAGTACGAATGTACCATGGTCCGTTTAACTGTTTATCTATTGAAGGACATCTGAGTTATTTCCCGTTTTTGGAATTTATGAATAAATCTGCTGTGAACATTTGTGCATACAATTTTTTGTGAACATGTCTTCATTCTTTTGGGATAACTGTCCAGAAATACAATTGCTGAGTCATATAGTAGTTCCAGGTTTAGTTTTAAAAGAAATTGCTAAACTCTTTTCCAGAGAGTGCACCATCTTACATTCCCACAGATAATGTACAAGAGATCCAGTTTCTCTGCATCTTCACCAACATTTAATGTTGTCATTAATTTTCTGTTTTAGCCGTTCCATGTGTAGTGATATCTCATTGTGGTTTTAATATAATTTCCCTAAGTGAAATGATATTGTACATATTTTCTTGTGCTTATTTGCTATCTTTATATCCTTTGAGGAGAAACGTCTATTCATATATTTTACCATTTTTATTGAATTTTTTGTTTGTTTTACCGCTGAGTTTTGAGAGTTTTTTATGTATTCTAGATAATAGTCTTTTGTCAGATATATGATTGGCAAATATTTTCTGCCAGTCTGTAGCTTGTCTTTATATACACCTCACAGAGTCTTTTGTAGCACAGAAGTTTTGAATTTTACTGAAATCCAATTTATAACTTTTTCCTTTAATGCATTATGCTTTTGGCATCAGACTGAACTCTTTCTTGGTCCAGTCCTTTCTAGTCCTATGTCCCGAAGATTATCTTCTGTGTTTTTTTTCTAATTGTCTTATACTTTTACATTTACATTTAAGACCACAACACATTTTGAATTTATCTTCATATAAGGTGTGAGGTTTAGGTCAATATTTTTGTTGTTACTGTCTGTTGTTTTTTTCTGTTTTTCACTTTTGTTTGGGTTTGGAGTTTTGTTTGTTTTTATTTTTATTTTGTTTCATTTCATTTTATTTTACTTTCGCCTATGGATATTCAATAGCTTCAACATCATTTGTTGAAAAAGCTATTCTTTGTCCATTGAATTGTTTTTGCACTTTTGCAAAAAATCAGTTAGACATATTCATGTGCGTCTATCTCTATTCTATTCCATTGATCTGTCTGTCCATTTCTCTGCTATCACTACATGCCCTTGCCCTTGGTTTCCATAGCTATATGATGAATCTTCAAATCAGGTACAGTAATTCTTCTCATGTTGTTATTTTTTTTTTTAATAGTGCCTTAACTATTATAGGGCCTGTTCCTTCCAAATAAATTTTAGAATAGACCTATCTATTTCTACAAAAAATCTTGCTGGTATTTTGATGAGAATTGCCTTAAACCTGTAGATTTTTTGGGGGAAAACGTCATTATGTTGAGTCTTGCAATTCATGAACACCCTATGCCTCTCCATTTACTTAGGTGTTCTTTGATTTTTTTTTCTTAAATTGGTGTTTTGTAATTTTTCTCATACAAATTCTGTACATGTTTTAAGTTCATACCTATATAAATATTTCACTTTCTTTTAAGTGATTATAAACAGAAGTATATTTTTAATACTGATTTCCATATAATCTTTGTTAGTATATAGAAATGCTGTTGATTTTTGTATGTTGATTTTGTATCCTGAGAATTTACTGGCCTCAGTTTTTAATTTTAGGAGTTTTTGTTAGATTCTTTAAGATTCTACATAGAAATCATGTTGTCTGCTAATAATGACAATTTTATTTGTTCCTTCCCAATATACATACCTTTTATTTCCTTTTCTTGTCTTATTTCAGTTGCCAGATTTTTCAATATCTTATTGAATGGAAGCGATAAGAGTGGACATCCTTGCCTTATTCCTAATATTAGAGAAGTATTTAGCTTTCACCATTAAATATTATGTGCTGTAAAACTTTTATAGTTTCTTTATATTCAGTTGAAATGTTCCTCTCTGTTTCTAACCTCCTGAGTGTTCTTATCATAAATGGGCATCAGATTCTGTGAAGTGCTTTTCTTGTGTCAATTAATATGATCATGTTATTTTTTCCTTTATCTGTTTGCTAGAATAGTTTACATTGAATGATTTTCAAATGTTGAACCAACGTTTTATGCCTAGAATAAGTCCCACTTGATCATGGTGTATCATTCTTCTTATATATTATTGGATTTAATTTGCTAACATCTTGTTGAGGATTTTGGCTTCTATGTTCATGAGAGATATTGGTTTTTTTTTAGTTGTCTTTTTTTCTATTGTCTTTTTCTGTTTTTTGGTAGCAGAGCAATGCTGACCTTATGAAATGAGTTGGGGAGTATTATCTCTTCTTTTATTTTCTGGAAGATATGGCACAAAATTCATTTTAATTCTTTATTTTTTTTAATTTTATTTATTTATTCATGAGAGAGAAAGAGAGAGGCAGAGACATAGCAGAAGGAGAAGGAGGCTCCATGCAGGGAGCCCAATACAGGACTCATCCCAGGACTCTAGGTTCACGCCCTGAGCCTAAGGCAAATGGTCAACCACTGAGCCACTCAGGCATCCCCATTTTAATTCTTTAAATGTTTGAGAGAATTCTCCATTGAAACTATCTGGTCCTAGAGATTTCTTTTCAGAGATTTTTAGTTATAAATTTAATTTAATTATTATAGGCTAATCAGATTATTTCTTTCCTATTGCTTGAGTTTTGCTAGTTTGTGGTTTTTTAATGAATTGTTCCATTTCTTCTAAGCTTTTAAATTTATAAACATAAAGTTATTTATAGTATTCTTTTTTTTAATGGCTACGGGGTCTATAGTGATCTCCCTTGTTTTAGTCTTGATATCAATGATTTGTGTCTTTCTCTTTTTGTATTTGTCAGTTTGGGTGGAATTTTATCAATTGTATTTATTTTTTCAAGGAACCAGCTTCTTTTTCTTCATTGATTTGTTTTATTGTTTCCTATTTTCAAGTTCATTGATATCTGCTCTTATTATTTCTTTCTATCTGCTTGCTTTGGATTTAATTTTTTTCTAGGTTTTTCTCCCCTAGTTTCTTAAAGTAGTGACTTAGATTTTTTTCTTTTAGATCTTTGTTCTTTTCTAAATTGTAAACTTAGTATTATGACTTTTCCTTTCAGTACTGCTTTAGATGTATCCCATATATTTTGATATGTTGTATATTCATATTCATTTAATTATATGCATATTTTTATTTTCTCTCAGGCTTCTTCTTTGACATAGGAGTTACTTAGAAGTATTTTGCTTAAGATATAAATGTTTAGATATTCTTCTATCATCTTTCCAATATTGATTTCTAGTTTGATTTTACCTTTGTTGGAGAACATACACTGCACAATTTCAATTATTTGAAACCTGTTGAGATTTGTTTCATGGACCAGGATATGACTTATCATAGGATATGTTTGTGAATGCTTGAAAAAAAAATGTTTGGCTGTGGTTGGGTGGGATATTCTATATATGTCATTTAGATCCTGTTGGTTGATTATGTTATTCAGTTCTTCTATATCCTTATGGATTTTCTGTCTGGTAGTTCTATCAGTTACTAGAGAGGGAATGTAACTGTGAATTTTATTTCCCTTTAATTCTAAATGATCTTATGGGTATCAAATTCATAGTTGACAGTTATTTTCTTTTAACACTTAGGAGGCATGCTACTTCTGTCCAGCTGCTAAGTTTTCAGATTATAAATCCACTATGATTTGAATTTGTATTTCTTTTTTTTTTTTAAAGAGAAAGCCTCCCCCCCCACCCCCAAGATTCTATTTATTTATCCATGAGAGACACACAGAGAGAGAGAGGCACAGACACAGGCAGAGGGAGAAGCAGGCTCCATTCCATTCAGGGGGCCTGACGTGGGACTTGATTCTGGGTCCCCAGGACCACACCCTGGACTGAAGGTGGCGCTAAGTCGCTGAGTCACCCGGGCTGCCCTGAATTTGTATTTCTTATAAGTAATATGCTATTTCTCTCTGGCTGTTTTAAAGCTCTTTTTTTAATCTTTAGTTTTCAGAAGTATAATTTTGATATGCTTTGGTATAGATTTCTTTATGTTTGTCTTATTTAGGGTTTGTTCAGTTTTTTTAAATCTATGATTTTTATCTTTAACCAAATTTGGAAAGTTTCACCTATTATTTAATTGAATACTCTTTCAGCACCACTTTTCTCTTCTCCTTCTAAGACTCCAATAATATGAATGATGGATCTTTCATTATTGTCTCACAGGTCCCTAAGTCTTGGTTCTTTTTTGTAAATTTATTTTCTTACTGCTGTTTGGATTGGGTAAAATTTATTGATCTTTCCTCACATTCACCAATTCTATCTTCTGTCATTTTTACTATTGCAAGGATCATCCACAGAGGATTCAAAAAATTTCTGTTAGGGTACTTTTTGATTTTACAATTTTGTTCTTTTTAAAAAATTTTTCATTTCTTTCCTGAGACTTTCCATTCATTGATTTATTTCAAGAGAATTTGTAATTGCTTGTTGAATCATTTTTATAATTGTTGTTTTAATGTTCTTATTGGATAATTTGAATATCAAATTCATTTTCATGTTGGTGTCAGTTGATTGTCTTTTCATATTCAGGTTGTGATTTTTTTTTTTTTTTTTTTTTTTTTGGTTCTTGGTATAATGGAAGATGTTTTATTATATCCAGTACATTTTAGTTATTATGGCAGGAGGCTCTGGACACTGTTTAAAAAATCAATTTTATCAGGCAGTTTCCTGTTTAGATTTATCATGCAGATCCTATCATACATTTGCAGACTGTAGTTCCAATGACAATCTTATTTTTTTCAGAGATTTTGCAGTGAGTGCCATTTTGGTTTAATGCATACCACTGGGGGTCCCACTGATTCCTGCCTGTTTCCCCATTCCAGGCTACCCTAGGCTGGGGAAGGGAATCTCCAATCCACATAGATGAAGAGTATCCTGAGATCTTCCTTGTGGGTTAGTGCTTTCAGCTGTATGGTATCTCTGGGTGGGGGTGGAGAGTCCCAGGACCTGCAGAGAAGGAGTGTACTCCAAGATGGGATTATTCATGGTGTGATTTCCCTTTACAGTTCCTTCTTTTCTTTTAGTTTCAACTTAGGCAAATCGCTGTTTTTTCTTTTGTACACTTCACATTTAACTACCAAATTCTGTCACTAGATTTGAGTTTTAACATGAGATGTATAAAAATGAATATCATATTAATAATCTATTCAGCATGACTTGGGGATCAGATAGAAGCTAAGAGTTTATTTTTTATATTGTAACAAGATTTTCAACCACAGAAGAACATTCATTTTTAGCATTATCCAAGAAAAAAGTCCAATAAAAATTCTTACAAGGATGGTATTATAAAATGAGCTATAGTTTCATTGATCATATATTATTAATTTAGAAGCAACAAATTTTCTAGAAAATTAGGTTTACTAACATACAAATCCAAGATATTTGTTTTTCAAAATATCTATAGGGAAATTATTTTTTTTGAACAACTCATTAATATTAGATGAAGATTTAAAGTTATTACTGATTTTAATAGTGTTGAGCCAAGATGAATAAGCCTGCTCAGATTTCGCATATATCCATCCATTCTACTAAGGATCTGAGCACTAATTATAAATTAGGCATTGTGTTCAGTGCTTTGGAGAATTCAGAGATCAATAAGATTTCCAAGACAACCTTTCCAGCTGTATTTCCTGCCACTTCTGGTAATGTCTATACCTCAGCCACACCATACTCATGGCACATTGGTTCCCAGTCTATCCATATTTTTACAGCTATATGTTTTGAATCAGGCTGTTTTTTTTCTTTTTCTCCCCCTTCTCCTGCTCTTCTTCCCCTTCCCTCGCCACTCCCCTTCCTCCTCCTTCTTCCTCTTCTTCCTCTTCTTTTCTTTGAATGCCTTTCCTTTCCTATTTTGCCTAGTAAATTCTTTAGCAGCACATTAATGAATATATCTCCTGAGGCAAAGGAAACAAAAGCAAAAGTAAACTATTTGAAACTATACCAAAATTAAAAGCTTTTGCATATAAAAGGGAACCATCAACAAACAAAAGGCAACCCAGTGAATGGGGGAAGATGTTTACAAATGATATAACTAAGAAGTTGTTAATATCCAAAGTGTATAAAGAACTTATACAATTCAACACCAAAAAACAAATTATCCAATTAAAAATTGGGCAGGGGACCTGAATAGACATTTTCCCAAAAGACATACAGATGGCCAACAGACATGAAAAAATGCTCAACATCGTTAATCATCAGGGAAATGCAAATCAAAATCACAATGATTATTATTATTTTTATACCAATCAGAATGGCTGCTATCCAAAAAGCAAGAAATAACATATTGGAAGGATATGGAGAAAAAAGAACTCTTGTTATTGTTGGTGGCATTGGAAATTGGTGCAACCAGTGTGGAAAACAGTATGGAGCTTTCTTTAAAAAATAGAAACAAAAATACCAGATGACCTAGTAATTCCACTACTGGGTATTTACCCAAGGAAAACAAAGACACTAATTTGGGAATATTTACACACACACATATATATATATATATAATGAAGTATTAATCAGCCATAGAAAAAAGAATAAAGTCTTGTCTTTTAGTGACAATATGGATAGATGCAGAGGGTATTATATAAGTGAAATAAGTCAGACAGAGAGAGACAAGTACCATTGTGGAGGCCGAAAAAAATCAAGGTCATTCCACCTCAAGTTTAGCATTAGCACAAGTACAGCCATCTTGGGCCCCTGTGAATAAGAGCTGAACTTTACAGGAAAAACTGCAGAATGTCCTCGGCAGAGAATCCCATATCAGAAAGACAACAGAGCCCAGGCCCATGGTAGAAATTCCCATATTAGAATGAGAACAGAGCTCAATGCTCTTGAAAGCCCCATATCAGAATGTAAACAGAACTTGAGAAATTCCTCCACCCCTTCTGAAAATCCCCTAGACCAGCCCATAAAAAACCCAGCTGTAACCCACTTTGGGGTCCAAGTCCCTGCTCCACTGTGTTGGGCATACTTGGACCCAAGCTCGAGCTTGCAAATAAACCCTCGTGCGCTTGCATCGGTGTCAGCTCCTTGGTGGTTTCTTGG
Organism: Canis lupus baileyi; assembly: GCF_048164855.1. Lineage (NCBI taxonomy): Eukaryota > Metazoa > Chordata > Mammalia > Carnivora > Canidae > Canis > Canis lupus. The sequence continues at coordinate 38,541,668 of NC_132855.1, forward strand.
ATTCGCAATCTTGGGCACAACACCATATGATTTCACTTCTATGTGTAATCTAAAAAACAAAACAAAGAAAGAAACAAAAAGCAGACTCTTAAATACAGAGAACAAACTGGTGATTGCCAGACAGGAGGTGGATGGGGGGATGGGTAAAATAGATAAAAGGGATTAAGAGTTACAAACTTCCAGTGGTAAAATAAATAAGTCATGGAGATGAAAAGTACAGGGAGCATAGGGAATATAGTTAATAATATTGTAATAATGTTGTATGGTGACAGATGTGACTAGACTTACCATGGTGAGCAGAGAATATTGGGTAGAATTGTTAAATCAATATGTTGTACACCTGAAGCTAATATAACACTGTATGTTAATTACACTTCAGTAAAAAAAGAAAAAAACCCTTTCTGTTTTTGTAATATTCTGAACAGATGGTTGCCTACTTGGTGATAATCTATATAAGCTATTAAAAGTCATTTTTCTGGGGGTGCCAGGGTGGCTCAGTGATTGAGCATCTGCCTTTGGCTCAGTTTGTGATCCTGGAGTTCCAGAATCAAGTCCCACATCAGGCTCCCGGTGGGGAACCTGCCTCTGCCTGTCTTTGCTTCTCTTTGTGTGCTGTCTTTGTGTCTCTCATGAATAAATGAATAAAATATTTCTTTTAGAAAGTTATTTATCTGACTTGAACTTGTGTCAGTTCAGTGTGAAAATATTATCTCATGCACTGTGTATATTGCTATCAAGTAAATGATAATGACATGTTTTTTAGAATGAAAAACAGGATTAATGATTTGGTTCCTCTAACTCCTACATGTAGATTTATTTTTATTTTTTAAAAGTTACTCTCTCATTTGTAGAGACCAAGGAATAAACTGATAAAAATATAAATGTGCTGATCAGAACCAACAGAACGCACTGCCTATTCTTCCAGTGTGCATTGCAGGGATAGTCCAATTACATTTCCAGCACATTGCATTGCCATTCATTGTTTTGAATATGAAATTAAAACTAATTATTAGTTTCAAAACAGAACCCACAAGTAATCACAAATATATATTTACCTATCTACATCTATACATGATTTGTGTTCTCAAAAATTACCCTTTGCACTAAATAATACATACACGCACAAAATCTCTTGTGGTTCTTTTTCAAGAGCAGTAATTAGTTTCCAATTCTAACAGAAGTCTTAGACTCTCCTTTTGATTTAATTTTATTAATTTAATTTTCTTCAACAGCAACACATTTGAAAGAAAAAGGCATTAATTAGCCATTTCCACCAGGCACAGAATAGGAAACAGGCCCAAACTATAACTGGAGAAATGAAATCTTTTAACTTGTGCATTGTGTCCTATTCAAGGGCTGACTTAGGCTTTGTGGGAACTGAAGCTTAGTAATTTCAGGCATTCTCTTTAAGAGAAATAATACAAAGTTAGACATAAACATGAATATTCAGATTGAGAAAAGAAATCATAACAAAATAGAATTTTAAAAAACTGACAAATGCCACAACAAAAACAGCACACCAAAAACCTCCAAATAATAGCTTCTCAACGTTTCCCTATAAATGACCCAACATTTTTTTGGTCACCTTGTCTTAGGACTATGACTATAATATTTTCTTCAGAAAAAATAGAAATGTAATTCAATCTTTCCTATACATGGGTTTACCAAAGTTTATTTAGGTTTTTTTGAGAGAGAGGGAGAGAGCAAGAGAGAGGGCACAAGCAGGGGGGAGGGGCAGAAAGAGAGGGAAGAGAGAATCTTAAGAAGGCTCCACCTTGGAGCCTGAAGCCCAGCTCCATCTCACGACCCTGAGATCATGACCTGAGCAGAAATCAACAGTCAGATGCTTAACCTACTGAGCCACCCAGGCACTACTACCAAAGTTTGTTTTTTAAATTGTTGATAATTAAGATGCACAGACACATGACCTCTCTTATAGACCTACTCACTTTTTTGTATGGGAAATGCAAATTTATGCCTTACAAAGGGATTCTAATCCGTCTTATATCTTGCAATTTCCATCCAAAAAGAAGAAAAATCTTGTGTGTTTATGCTACCTTACTGTGTGTATTCTTACCTAATAGGAGAGAACTTCCACTCTGATTAGGTATCAAAGACATTCTGCTTACAATTTTTCATATGTGCTAATTTAAAAAATTCCACATAGATTAACTTCTGATTCTGATGCTTTAAACCTATTTCTTCTCCTTTCCATGTACTCTAGATACTGCGGAGTATATTATTATCCCCACATGACCTAACCCCTCGCTTCTGTCACAGCATTCCACGTAAGGGGGCAGGAGAGCAGCATTCCTGAAAGCCAGGCTATGTGTGGAAGAGATTGTGAACCGTGAGCATATTTCACCACAGGCAAACTCATATCCCCAACTCAGCTTCCCCCCAGCTGGATCCCAAAAGTGTTCATGGCCACTAGAGGGGAAGAAAAAGTTTTCCTCACCTCTCTTAAAGCCCTTGGCCAGTGGCGCCTGGGTGGTTCAATCAGTTAAGCATTTGCCTTCAGCTCAGGTCATGATCCCAGAGTCCTGGGATCAAGCCCCACATCGGACTCTGCTCAGTGGAGAACCTACTTCTCCCTCTCCCTCTGCCACAACTCCCCCTGCTTGTGCTCTCTCTGTCAATAAAATAAAATAAAATAAAATAAAATAAAATAAAATAAAATAAAATGAATAGAGTTTCTGGCTAGACCCCAAAATTAAACTGACAAAGACAGGTTAATAGGAGAAAAACATAAAAATATATTTATGAATAAGTTTTGTAAGACACAGGAGCCATAAAATGAAGACCTGAAGAAACAGACCTGAATATTTTATGCTAGGTTTGATGAGGAGTGGACAGTCACGGAAGAATATGATAGATTAAAGAGTATGAAGTAATTGTAATAAACTGAGGGAAATTTAGCAAGCCCTGTTAGGATTTTTTGTCAGTGTCCCTTTGTTTTCAGAGATAAGGATTCTCCTTTCTTCCAGGTATATGGAAAGCACCTCTCACATGAGGGTTTTATGAACTGTTTCAGGGAAAAAAGGCAGGAGAAGGTCAGAGCAACATCCCTGTTTCCATCATTTGCTCAAACTACTTAAGCTTAATATATTCAATATGTGTAGGTGGCATATTTTGGGGTAGTGTGACCTGAACCCCATCACCACCTCAATGCCACCTCACACTGTGGAAAGGGAAAGCAGTGTTAAATAAATGCAGTTACAATATCACACCGTTGCTATGTTTGCAAAAATGTATGGCTGTGCAAACACATCTAGAGGACCCCTCCCAGAGTTTTGAAGATACTTATGCAAATGTAGCGCCCTAAATTTAGCATCATTAGTTTCAGGGTAAAAGTGCTATTCTCCTGGCTTTCCTAAAGGAAATGATGGCTCATGAAATACGGCCCTCTGAAAATACAGACAAATGGCTCCTGCTATTTGGTCCTAAAGTCTTTAGTGTATGAACTTACTCTCTCCTTTTAATGTCCAAATACAATTACGTGAGTCTCTATTGAAAGTAACTGAGCACACTGGATATGCTTTCCTGGGATTCTGGAATTCCTAAGGAAGAGAGAGTGCTTTCTGTCTCCTGGTGATGGTCAAATTTTGCTTCAAATTTCTCGTTGCTTGACTTAGTTTTTGATCACCTTGTATCAACTTGACACTGCTCTCTGACTCCATTGTGGATACAGCCTCATCCCTATTTCATTCCTTAACAATCACAACAACAAAAAGCACTGCTACAACAGTAAAGGGATATACAGACTTTATCTCACAGTAAAAAATAAGTTGGTAAAAAACAATTCAGATTTTCTAAATTCATTGAAACCATTCCAAGTTACTCCTCTGCAATGGGCCCACCTGGGGTCCAGTCTTCAATTTTTGGGAGAGTATAGGTTAACTAGATGGAAGATCTAAAAATCTAGCAACTGTTTATGTGAGCAACATAACTGTTACCTTGGCATTTCTAATGTAACTGAAAGAAGCATGGTGACTTCCCCTTTTTGAAGATGGAGAAAATCTTCCATGACTAATTTTCACATGCATAATACAACCAGTGTTTTGGGAGTACTCTGGCAAAAAGACTCCATTAGAGTTGAAAATGAGAAGATGAAAATAATGATAGTGGTTAACAATTATTATGTGCATGCTATATGCCATGGGCTAAGTAAGCACTTGGTATTTGGTATCTTATTGAATTCTGACAGTAATTTTTATTATAGTTTGCAGAGAAGACACTTAAGGCACAAAGGTGTTAGGTGTCCAAATTCAAATAGCTAGGAATCAAGCATGTAAGTGAAGACCCTCCTACAGTAAGTTAAAGAAATAAACCTAAACCTACTTCAAAAGAAAGAAAGAGAAGAAGTAGTTCAGGTTACCAATGTAACCCATTGATAGCAATGAGACTAGAAGAGTTTCAGTCTCTAACTCTGGTCCTCATTTCTTTTCTTTTTGTGTGGGTCTCTTTGTGTGTGTGTGTGTGTGTGTGTGTGTGTGTGTGTGTGTGTGTTTATTTAGAGGGAGAGAACACACGTGCAGGAGGAAGGGCAGAGGGAGAGAAACTCCGGCAGACTCCATGCTAAGCATGGAGCTTGACATGGGATTCAATCTGATGACCTTGAGATCATGACCTGAGCCATAATCAAGAGTCAGAGGCTTAAATGACTGAGCCATTCAGGTGCCCTTGCATGTCAGCTTTTTCCCCTCTTCTTCTTTAGCAGTTCTGGGCTCCTTGCCTTAGAACTGGCAAGGTAATAGCAGAGTATATTGGGTAAAATACTGATATGAGTGCCAGACATGAACTTTGGGAAGAACTTAGCAAGTAGCTTTGAGGGGGTCACTGAAGCTATACTTGTAGTAGTTCTTGCAGTTGAGTGGTTTTGTCGTGATCTGAAGTGGAGATAAAGTTCAGATAATTATTTCCATAATTAAACAGTCTCTATAATTTCCCCTATACACATAATAGCTTTTTGAATTATGTATCAGGAAGACCTTCCAAGTTTATCTGCCAGCATAACTCTAATGCTGCCCTGATTCTTCTTGGAAAAGAACTGGATGAGCACATGCCCTTGAATGTGCAAAGATTTGATAATTTATATATTATTTTCCCCAGAGTTTTATACTTTATTTAATTCTTTATTAAAGAAATTCTTCCAATTATTCTGTACTGTTATTACCCACACTCTGGGTATTCCTGAAGATGTCAATCACTTGAATAGAGAATATTATTATTTAAGTTAGATATCCAGATAATTGCCTGCTTTCTGCATTACTCAGGATAGAAAAGGTTATACTGTGTAACAAACTCCACCAAATGCCAGTGGCTTAAAATGACAAAGGTTTGTCTTCTGCCCATATAACAGATGTCTCTCAGGGCAGCAGTCCTCAAACCTTCCTAGTTGTCATGGTAGAGGAGAAAGGGTACTCTGGAGAATTTCATATTCATTCATACTCTAATTCTAATTCATTGATTAGTTCATTTGCCAGAGATAGAAACATGGCCCTACTCAGTCATAAGGATGGGAGGGAGTACCTTGTGTTAGAAGGAAAGAGAGTTCTATTTGATTGATAGCACAAATGACTGTCATGCATTCCAATAGTTGTTCTGTATAGGCACAATTCCAGAATAGAATAAAAGCAGACATTTCAAGGGTATTTACTAAGAGTCAGGTACTGATTTAATCATTTTATGTGTATCATATCTTGTTTAGTCCTTACAACTACCCTTTTGTTATTCTCATTTTAAAGTTGAAAGAACTGAGGCATAAGGGATTTAATAGTAACTTGTCTAAGATCAGCCTAAGATTTGACCCCACCCAGAAGAGCTTGTGCTCTGAACCACAAAATCATGTGCTGTATATGAATTATTTATAAATAATGTGGTTTCCTTGAGATGTGATTAATTAGTGGCACATTTGCTCGGGGAATTCTGAGTTGATAGCCATATCAGAGGTGTAAAATCTAACTATTGCTAGTATTTTATAATCTACAAAAGTAGAATTAGCCCAACCCTGAGAACATTTATTACAGGAAGTATTTTTTCTAATTTCATATACTTTGAAATTCAAACATAAAACTGGTATCCTGTGGCAAGCTCTAATTTGGACTGATTTATTTAGTAGAAATAAATGAGAGTTTATTTATAGAGATCAATGTGCAATCTGACTTTCAAACACATTTGCCTAAAAATTAATGAAAGTAGCATATAGAGCTGTTAACTATTAGTGATGAGAAATAATGAGGATGAAACCTAGCTGAAGGACTCAGGTAGAGCAGTTCTTTGTAGGTAATTTTGTAGTATCTCTCTATGAGTGTATGGATTTTCCAAAGTTATAAAACTTATAAACACTGAACGTATAGTCTGCTCAGGCTTTTATAACCAAATATCGTATACCAGATAGCTTAAACAAAAGGGATTTATATCTCACAGTTCTGAAGATGAAAAAATCAAAGATCAGGGTTTTAGCTGATTCAGTTTCTAGTGAGAACTCTCTTCCTGGGTTTGCAGCTGACTACCTCCTTGCTTCATCTTCACATGGTGGAAAGAGCTCCGGTATCTCTTCCTCTCATTATAAGGGTACAAATCCCATCATAAAATCTTGGCCTTATTCACAATTTATGAATTCTCCTCCTCATTTGCTAATCAACCCTTCTATTCTTCTTGAGTGAGAAATGTCCTAAGTCATCAAGCATTCTTCATTCCTCAGTAATCATGGCATAAACATTATGTTCCAAGGCTTTGAAGCTCTGCCCATATTATGAAGAACCAATTTGTTGAAAACCCCAACTCTTTTCTCTCTAAACCTCACTCTTGTATTAGTGGTACAGATTATTCCCCATCTTCTCTTAATATGCATAATACATAATAGTTCAGCTGTACTAATTGGACTCTGATATAGGGGCACTTGCTCTTTCCTTTTATTGTATCTCTCATATGGAAACCTACCTTATTGAGATATATATGGCTAAAAACTGAAGATGTTACTCCTTCTAAAAGTAATGATATTTTAACAATATGTTAAATAAATAATTTAGAAAATTCATTGAATGAAGAATCTACATGTATATGAAGCTTTATATATCTCTCACTCTGCCCAAGATGACAAAGACATCTTGATTAGGACCCTTAACTTCTTTGGACATTAGACTGAGTTCTGTCATAGATAAAATGAGAATAACATAGTGTGTTGTTACAGACAGGAAATAAAAGTTCTAGTCTCAATTCTGCCACAAAGTAGTTGTGTACTGCTATACAAATCATTTAAATTATATGAGCTTTTGCTTCTACATTTTAAAAATGTGGAAGTTGGCCTAGATTAGTGGTTATCAAATTGGTGTATGCATGGCTATGCAGATATACAAAGACATTTTAAGGGGTATTTGGGCTCTGAAGTTTTAAGAGAACTGATTTGCTTTTCTTCAATTTCCACTTGTATACTTTCCTAGCTTCATGTAGATATACTTTTCCACTTCTATTGCACAACTGGCTTTCTCTATATAAAAAAGGCATCCTCTTTATCTACTCTAAATCTTACTATAACATATTTCCCTGGGATATAAAGACACCCAGACCCTCAAAGAAAGGGCAATTTTGGAATGATTTTTTGAGTAAGTCTTCTTTATTGACTTATCAACATAGGGCATCCTGGTTTTGCTGGCTTTATGGTTTTTCTGATAATGTTGAAAAATAGCATTAGAATTGGGGTGCTGTGGTGCTCACTTTGGCAGCACATATACTAGAATTAGGGTGCTGTGGCCCTTGTTGGGAAGTTCTGAAATCAAATATATTATAGAATATAGTCAAAGAAAGAAATGGCAAACTTATTTACTAATCCTACCTCTGCCATCCTCTCCCCACAGTAAGAGAATGCAGTGCCTTTGCAGTACTAGGTAATTTGCCAAATTGGTAAGGCATTGGTAAGACATATAAAATTCCATAAATGAATTTTAAAAAATTTTTCCTTATACCACCTCATCTTGTATCTTGTATTCAAATGCAAAAAGGTTTATTTCAACTTTTCTCTATATTCATATTTCATTTTATTAGCTAGAAAGAAAAGCAGCTTCAAACAGCCAAAATGGCAGGGATTAATGATGCTATTCCTTAATTGCAATAGTAATGTTTAATAGATTATTAGATTTTTCAAACTGTACTGGATAAAACTACAGATACAAATTCTAGGTAATTTAGCTATACTGTGAATTATTCAATGAAGTCCTTGAAACCTGTTATTGAACCATATCATAAAATATTTACACCAATCATAATCAATCCTCTTATATTACCTTATAAAATGTTTAATATTTTCTATTTCTTGTTAACACAAAATATTTGTAAAACTGATTAGTTTTTAGTAATATTATTTCAGTTTTTTGTTAAATATGTAAGTAACATTTTATCCTTTGTGTCTAAAAATTAATGGAGCTTTGAATTATTTTCAAAAGCTGAACTCATGCACACACATTTACTGAAGAAAAGCTATGACTTTTACCAAACTTCTTGCTTCATACTAACTTATAATTTTAGCTATACAGTATCTGCATTGAAATGAATAAAATAAAAAAAAAATAGGAAATTATTTCAAGGGCTTCCCATTTCTAGTCCAACATGTAAACAGCTTAGAAGTTCTTACAGTAAGAAAAGCAAATAAAAACCAACAACTCTTCTTAGACCCATCAGAGAATTAAGGTCTAGGACAAGCCATTGCCTCCCAACACCTGAGATATAGAATCACAGCTTATAGGGAGCAGAAACTGCCTGCTGAAGCTCAATATTGACAGGGGCACTTTAATCTGTAATTGATGAGTTGCTAGATGCTCAGCATGGACCTGCTTCAGAGTTAAAAGCTCTGAGGGTGCCCAGTATTAGGAAGGCCCTCCATTATTTGTTTTACCTCTAGGAGTCCTACTAGATTCTCACAGTGAATATCCAGCAGGAGGAAGGGAAATACATTTTGAAAATACATCCAGAACTCTATATTCTCCTTAATAAGGTTTTCCATCAAGGGAAATTATTTTACCAGAATGTAAGTGGGTTTTTTCCAAAGCCTAGCCAACCTGATGGGAAGAAATTGTCTCACGCAGGTTCATTAAAATACAAGATCTAGGGGATCCCTAGTGGCTCAGAGGTTTGGCACCTGCCTTTGGCCCAGGGCGTGATCCTGGATCCCCGGAATCGAGTCCTGCATCGGGCTCTCGGCATGGAGCCTGCTTCTCCCTCTGCCTGTGTCTCTGCCTCTCTTTCTCTCTCTGTGTCTGTCATGAATAAATAAATAAAATCTTTAAAATAAAATAAAATACAAGATCTAATCATGGGCTGTAGAGCACTCTGCCACCCCCAAACCTTGCCACCACATCAATGGAATGCCTTTGTAACAAGAGGACTATAGCTCAAAGAACTGCAACCTCAGATCCTATTTAAGGAGTCTCTGAGGACACTACAAGACAACAGGTGAAACAAAGAAAAGACCAGAGGACATTTTAGCCTGTGACACCACAAGTATAAGAAACAGTAAGGCACAGCCTTATCTCTAGCCAGAGAAACACAGAACCTCATACTAAAGGCCTCTCTAGCTCAGTTCATTTACCCAGTATATTATGGACAGCTATCAAGAAAAAATTGCAAGGCATCCCAAAAGACAAAAAACACAATTTGAAGAAACGCACCAATCATCAGAAATAGAAATGGCAGGAATGCTGGAATGATCAGACCAGTTTAAAACAACTGTGATTAATATGCTAAGGGCTCTGATGGATAAAAGTAGACAACATTCAGAATGGATGGGCAATGTAAGCAGAGAGATGGGAACCCCCCAAACCAAAAAGAAATGCTAGAGATCTAACTCACAGTAACAGAAATAAGGAATACCTTTGAGAGCTTATCAGAAGACTAGACATGGCTCAAGAAAGAATTTCCGAGCTTGAGGCTATCAAAATAGGAATTTTCAAAACTGAAGATCAAGGAGAAAAAGTGCAAAAAAAGCAGCACAAAATACCCAAGAACTATGGGACAACTACACAAGATGTCATATATGTATAATGGAAATACTGAAAGGAGAGGAAGAGAAAGGAATGGAAGAAATATTTGAAATAATAATAGCTGAGAATTTTCCAAATGTAGTAACAGGCACCAAACCACAGATCTAGGAAGCTCAGAGAACATCAATCAGGGTAAATACAAAAGAACAACAACAACAACAACAACAAATCAACACCTAAGCAATCAAAGACAAAGAGAAAATCTTGACAGATCTAGAAGAGGAAAAAATCCTTACCTGTGGAGGAGCAAGGATAAGAATTACATCAGACTTCTCTTTAAAAACTATGCAATTCTGCAGAAGAATAGAGTGGAATATTTAGTATTCAAAGGATATTATTTCCACATCAATTTCAATTTTCTTGATTAACTTTTCTATCTTAAAAGATGCTATGGTGTGGGGAACTAGCTGTGGAGCCTATCTGAGAACTGAATCTCGTAGTCCTCGGCACACTGGGGATACAGGAGGTCCTGAGTCAGCACACTAACTCTTGACCACATTGTTCTCCAGATACAGCTCCTCTGCTCCCCCTCTTTGAGTCAGTAGCCTATTCTTTTACCTTTTGAAGTAAACATGTTTTTCACTGCTTCCCAAAGTTTATCATTCCTCTAGCCAATCTGCTAGCTCTCTTTATGAACACTAGAGGAGACAAAGCCTCAGGGTCTTAGTCCAATCTAAGGCAGAGTCAGAGTCTCAGTCCCCTTGTTCCCCAGATTAATTTTCAGTGAGACTCCTAGTCTTTCTTCATGTTGTTGCCTCTTGTCGTCGACTCTCCTGGCTCCGTGGCACCATGGTACATTGTTTCTTTGGTGTTCTCCAATAGGCCCTCAATACCTCCCAGTATTATCACTATTCTAGAGTCCCCTTCCACGTTGACTTGAGGTTTGACCACTGGTTTTAATGAAGGCTTTTAAGTGATGCTTGGTTTTTAGTGACTAGTTTTAGCCGCTGAAGCAGTAAGCATAATACAAGGTTTAATAAGTGCTTGCACACTGGGCCTTGTTTTCTTGAAGGTTCCTTCTTTGCTGTAAGAAGTCCAAGTAGACGCACAGAGAAGCCCACATTAGGAACTGACATGGCCAACAACCATGTCTGAGCTCCCAGCCTGTAACTAGTACAAACTGCCTGTCATGTGGGTGAGGCCATTTTGGTCTTTTTAGCCATCCCAGTGCCTCATGTGAAACAAAAAAACCACTTGATTAATCCACAGAATCATAGAAAATAAGAAATTGTTATTTTGAGCCACTAAGTTTTGAGGTGGTTTCATATGTAGTAATAGATAACCAAAATAAATACTTTCATAATTTATTTCTTAGTAGATTTTATATAATTCCTTAAAGCATATTATAAAGTGAGTTTTTTTCTGAGAAGATTTAAGTCTGATTTGGCTAACTGCCTTGACCATGAAGACTGGCATGCTTCTGATTTTTCAAAAGGGTGTAATTAATAAACATTTCATAAGTCTTAGCAAAGTCTTCTTGGTAATCTTCCCAGAAACTGAGAAAATGGATGACTCAAATCACAAAGTAACAAGATCTTTTTGAAAGTCAGGTGGCTCCTAATTCTTTTCTTTCAATTAAGGTGGAGAAGGATAGGATTAAATTGTTTTGTAGAGTGGATCATTTTGTGATTTTTAGTATTCAACTCAAAAGGAATTCATTTACTTAAATAACACTGCTGTAACAAAACTTTTCCATTCTCATCTACCAACAAATGTGAACAATATTTGTTAATCTACTTATAAAAACAAAATAGTTGGTATTGAGATCTGTATCATTTTAGCAATAAGCAATATTCATCCATGGAGAGGAGCTAATTGGAATAATGGAGTCTTATTTATCTCATTAAATAATTTATTTCTGGAAAATTTTATTTTGTTTCAATCTATTATATAGTAATTTTAGTGATAACTGAATCTGGGAGATTATTTTAATATTTAGAGATTTTGGGGGGTTAAAGAAAAAAATCTTATTTTGTTTATAAACATGTTTTGGAGAGAAAGATAACGAGTGGTCAATTAGATATTGTAAACCATAAAAGTATAATGCTTTAAGAAAAATTTCTGTGGGGAAATGAAATAGAAGCACGTTTCAGAAGAAAAACAAGTTTAGCATACAATTCCCCAGCCCAATATAATGCTTGCTCATGTTTTTTAATAAGTTCTTTCAATTACATAATCTGTAAATTTCAAACGTCTAGAAGTAATCAAAAAATAGTACAAAGAGCCCCTTAAATAAATTCACCAACTGTTAAAATTGTGCCACACTTGCTTTTTGCTGTGTATGTGTGTGTGTGTATAAATTTTTCATCTCCACCATTTAAAAGTAAGTTTCAGACATTTTACTTTTAAGTACGTTAGCATAGACAATGCCATTGTCATATCTAAAAAAAATTGGAAAACTAACAACTTTTTCCATACTGTCATCTAATATATAGTGTATATTCAAACATCCCTAGTTGAGAAATATCTTATATTAGTGAATTTTTTCCCAGTTTAAGCTAGTATCCAATGTGTTGCATTTGCTCCTTATGTTTCTTTAGTCTCTTTTAATGTAAAATTGTTGCTCTCCTTCACCACCATTTTTTTGTTGTTGTTATTTTGCTTGGTTATGTTGTTCATGTTATTCACATATGTATTTAAATAGACCTCTGGAAAACTATGTGGAGGTTCCTCAAAGGGTTAAAAATAGAACTACCCTACAACCCAGCAATTGCACTGCTGGGGATTTACCCCAAAGATACAGATGCAGTGAAAGACTGAGACACCTGCACCCCAGTGTTTATAGCAGCAATGTCCACAATAGCCAAACTGTGGAAGGAGCCTCGGTGTCCATCGACAGATGAATGGATAAAGAAGCTGTGGTCTATATATACAATGGAATATTACTCAGCCATTAGAAACGACAAATACCCACCATTTGCTTTGATGTGGATGGAACTAGAGGGTATTATGCTGAGTGAAGTAAGTCAATCGGAGAAGGACCAAATATTATATGGTTTCACTCATTTGAAGAATATAAAAAATAGTGAAGGGGAATAAAGGGGAAAGGAGGGGAAATGAGTGGGAAATATCAGTGAGGGTGACAAAACACGAGAGACTCCTAACTCTGGGTAGTAAGTGGGAGTAGTGGAAAGGAGGTGGGTTGGGGGATGGGGTGACTGGGTGATGGGCACTGAAGGGGGCACTTGACGGGATGCACACTGGGTGTTGTGCTATATGTTGGCAAATCAAACTCCAATAAAAAATATACAAAAAATAAAATAAAATATTGATGTGCTGGCTTTTTGTTTGGAGGTTTTAATTTAACAGGTATTAGAGGACTTAGATTTTTTTTTAACTGAGTCCTCAAATTATTCTGATGCTTAACAGTATTTCAAAACTGTTGGTATATCAGTATACTTTACTGGTATTGTCATAAAATTTTGTTAAAATCAACCACTTTTCAATTATTTGCAAGGAGAGTTCCCATGAAATCTTCCTTTAAATAAAGGATGATAATTTGACAAAAAAAGACAATGATAGGTATTAGAATGAATTAGTATTTAGATTCCAAGAAGAATGATTTAATTATTTTATATTTTTAATATCTTATTTATTTGAGAGAGACAGAGTTAGTGAGAGAGCATGAGCAGAGGAGGAGAGGGAGAAGTAAGCTCTCTGCTAAGCAGGAAGGACAGGGAGCCTGATGGGGGGGGCTCCATCCCAGGACCCGAGATCATGACCTGAGCTGAAGGCAGATGCTTAACAGACTGAGCCACACAGGAGCCCCAATGATTTTATTTTCAAATGTCAGTTTTTACACTATGACAAAAAGCCTAATTTTGTGACTATTTAACCTAAGGCTTAACTAGTTAAACTTGAAAAATGTTAGATGCCAACTTCAAATGAATGAGAGTATAGCATTTTTTTAAAAAAATTATTTTTGGGCATAGCGAGTAAAAAAACATTTGAAAGGCATTGGCAATATGATTTTGAGATTATTTCCAACTCTAAAACTTAGATATTTATATCTAACTTCTCTCATATAACTCACATGAAGTTCTGTGCATGATTATTACTGACCCATTTCCTGAAGGGAGAATCCTGTGTGCCAGACAAGTTAAATAATTTACCCAAGTCCATGCAGTTGCAAAGTGCCAGAGCCAAGGTTTTAATTGCACTGTCTCCAAATTTCCTGCTCTTTCCTCTCTGCCTTTCATTCATGGAAGAGCTAGGGTTCAGGGTAGAGAAATTAGAAAGAACAACACCCAATGGAAATCAAAGACCAGTTTTTTCAAGGGGCAATATGGAGCAGGAGGCTGAAGGTGCCAAGGACTTATCAGACATTAGTACATTTTAGAAAATAATTAAAGGGAGGTGACTCCCTGTTCCTTGAGGTTCTGTGCACTCAGCACAGGTGTGCATGCGCCTGTGTGCACGCATGCGTGTGCGCGCGCAAACACACACACACACACACACACACACACACACACAGTTCTCTTTTCAGAACCATTCTACCCTGTTCTGTTCTTTTCTCTCCAGGTGCTTAGTCTGGAATACAATCCTCATCCTACCTTTTTTACAAATTTTTTTTTTTACAAAATTTTAAGTGTAAAATATAGCATTGTGAGCTATAAGCACAATATTATAGAGTATAGCTCTAAAACCTTAAGTTGCATGATACAAAATTTATACCCGTTGAACAGTGTGTTTATACCCAACAAACTCTTCATTTCTCCCTTCTCCTAGCCCCTGGCAAAAACTGTTCTACTTTCTGGTTCAATGTGTTTGACTACTTTAGGTACCTCATATAAGTAAAATTGGGCAATATATGTCCTTCTAGGACTGGCTTATTTTGCTAAGATTAATGTCCTCAAGGCTCATCCATGTTGTACTCTATGACAGGATTGTCTTTTAATTATAACTGAATAATATCCCTTCATATACATTTTTAATCTATTCATTTATTCGTGAACATTTAGGTTGTTTCCATCTCTTGGATATTATGAATAATACAATGAATATGGGAGTGCAAATATTTCTTTGGGAACCTGAATTCATTTCTTTTGGATAAAAACTTAAAGGTAGGATTACTGTATCATATGGTAGTTCAAGTTTTAATTTTTTCAGCAAACTTCATACTGTTTTACATAGTGCCTGTTCCATTTTACATTCCTTCCAACAATGCACAAGAATTTCAGTTTCTCCACATCCATGCCAACTCTTTATTTTCCGATTTTTGGTTTTGTTTTGTTTATTTGATGATGGCCATTCTAACAGATGTGAGGTGATATCTCATTGTGGTTTTGACTTCCATTTCCCTTTTGATTAGTGATGTAGAACATTTTTTCATGTACTTGTACATTTTATGTCTTCTTTGAGGGAAATATCCATTTAAGTCCTTTGCCCATTTTTAAATGAGTTATTTGTTTTTGTTTTATATTTGCTATTGAGTTGTAAGAGTTCCTAATGTATTTTGGATATTTACTCTTTATCACTTTCATATGGCTTGCAAATATTTTCCATTCTGTAGAGTGCCTTTTCACTCTGTTGTTTCCTTTGTTGTGCAGAAGCTTTTTAGTTTGATAAAGTCCAATTTGTCTATACTTGTTATTGTTGCCTGTGTTTTTGATGTCGTATCCAAGAAATTATTTTCAAGAAAATATCATGAAGTTACCCATTTCCTTCTATGAGTTTTATAGTTTCAGGTTTTATGTTTAAGTCCGTTTTGAAGGTGGCTCAGCGGTTGAGCATCTGTCTTCAGCTCAGGGCGTGATCCCAGGATCCTGGGATCTAGTCCCACATCGGGTTCCCTGCATGGAGCCTGCTTCTCTCTCTGCCTGTGTCTTGCCTCTCTCTCTGTATTTCTCTCATGATTAAATAAATAAAATCTTTAAAAAAAAAATCTTCAACTCCATTTTGAGTTGATTTTTTTGCATGATTAAGATGAGTCCAATTTTATCCTTTTTCATGTGGATATTCAACTTTCCCAATGCTCTTGTTGAAGAAAGTATCTTTTCCCCAATATGTGTTCTTGGCATCTTTGCTGAAGATCAGATGACTGTGTAACACGGGTTTATTTCTGGGCTCTCTCTTCTGTTCCACTGATTAATATGTCTGTCTTTGTACCAATAACATACTGTTTTGATTACTCAAACTTGTTAATATAGTTTAAAGTCAGGAAATGTGATGCCTATGGCTTTGTTCTTCTATCTCAAGCTTATTTTGACTATTTGTGTCTTGATCCCATGTGGATTTTGGGATTAAAAAAAACTGCAGTTGAGATTTTGATATGGATTGCATTGAATCATTAGATAACTTTGGGGAATGTAAGCATTTTAATAATATTAAGTCTTCTAGTCCATGAATATGGGATGTCTTTCCATTTATTTATGTCTAATTTTTTTCAGCAATGCTTTGTAGTTTTCAGTGAGCAAGTCTTTGCCTCCTTGGTTATGTTTATTCCTAAGTATTTTGTTCTTTTCAATGCTATTTTTAAAAAATATTTCATTTATTTATTCATGAGAGACACAGAGAGAAAGAGAGAGAGGCAGAGACACAGGCAGAGGGAGAAGCAGGCTCCATGCAGGGAGCCCGATGTGGGACTCGATCCCAGGACTCCAGGATCATGTGCTGTGCTGAAGGCTGCACTAAACTGCTGAGCCACCCAGGGATCCCCCTTCAATGCTATTATTAATGGTATTGTTTTCTTAATTTTCTTCTAGGATTATTTGTTAATAGTGTATAGAAACATAACTGATTTTTGTATTTTAATTTTATATTTTACAACGATACTGAGTTTTTTATTAGTTCTAAGTTTTTAAAGATTATGTCATCTGTGAACAGAATCACTTTATTTTTTCCTGTCCAATTTGGATGTCTTTTACTTGTCTAATTGTCCTGGCTGAGACTTCTGACATCTTTCTGACATCATATACAGTCATACTTTTTATCAAAACATTTGTGTGCTATTTTATGAGATTTTCCCTAAGAGAATGAGTGACTCTAATGGTGGTAACCTGTATGTGAGACCAGTGGGGAGACAGGCTAGATCCTTAGGCCACACTCTATAAGTTATATCTTAAATCACTAGATTGACTCCATCTTTATAACTCCATGAGGACAGCCTGTTAAGTATCTCAGGGTGTCATCCAGATTTTAAAATATTTATAGGAAAGAATGGGGAATTGTATATGTGCATCTGAAACTGAAATTTAGTGATTCTCAGACAAACTTCTAATTTTTTTAAAGTGACACTACATGTTTTTTCTCAGAAGCATGCTAAAGGCATTCCAGAGATATTTCAACAATGAAAGGAAGGAGACCTCAAACTTGAGAGTAATGTTAGCATCTTATGATGGAGTCCTAACTCTTTCAGAGTTGTAGTAAGCATGTACTCTTGGGATAGCCATCTCCAATAAGCCCAATAATGTAATTCTTTATTCCATTTAAATGTTAGGGGATGACACATAAAAAATTTCCACCCTTCACTTAACTTATGTCCTTGGGAAAACTGGGCTGTTGGAGAAATACCCTGGACTGGAGTTGTGGTAGTACTTTGTAATTTTAATTTAAATGTTTTATAAATAGGGGCTATTTGTTTACACCCCTATAGCTTGTATAACATTCTCTCCTGTAAGGCTATAAATTCTAGTTCATCAATTGTCTTCTTTGAACTAGCCCTGCTACCTTCTATTTTCACTTAAATTCAAAATTCCTTAATGGATTCATGTTTTTATTTGTATTTGCTAGATTAATCCCTTAGGACTCTGTATCTACCTCTTTTAAAAAACTGTTTTCTTTTTTGTTGGCTCACAGTACTCTTTTTGAGAACAGTAATGCATTTATCATGTCTCCCAGCACCTTGCTATGCAGAAAGTGAAAATTCTATAAATGTTTGCAAAATGGAATTGTTTCTTTATTATGAACACAGCCAGTCTGGTTTACTTGTCCTCAGAGATATGCAGAGCAGCTTTTCCAACGAGCAACAACTTATAATTCCTGGTCTTTTTCCACATTCAAAATAGCCATTACAAGTCTGTACACATTGTGCTGCATGTTCTACAAAGGAAGAAATATAGATTTCATCTATAGTCCAGCGACACAATTATATGACAATTATACACAGGCTAAAATATCAAGTAAAATAGTACTGGTAGTTTTAGGATTTACTTTTGAGCCACTAATAAACTAACTGGTTGGGATAATTGACAGGAAATCTAGTAGACAAGGACAATTATTAACATTGGAGAACTACTCACGAATGCTCATATTCTATCAGCTACCCAATAGTCTGTAAGAGTGGGCTTTATTATAGGCTGCAAAAGTGAAACCAAGCTTTTAAAGTATCAATTGCTATTGTTTTGCAGTTTCCAAGTCTCAAACACTTATTTTCTTCATATCCTCCTGAAAATCTCTTCCATTTTTTTCCCTATTTCTCATGCCTACAGCTATTGCTACAGGAGAGTATTACAGTAATCAGTCAATATCTGATTAAAAGTATAAAGCTCTTTCATTATCTCCACCAGGTCATTGAATTTCTTCTGCCTGAGCAGCAAGATTCTCCTTTAAATTGCTACGGCAGAAACGGAGGCTGCATGCAGATTCCAGGCTGCATTTATTTGGTGTGAATGAGCAAGTTCTCTATTTCTTTTGTACCAGACTACAGAGAAAAGGCGACTCAGGAAAGGCGACACATCAGGAAAAGGGTTACCATAGAATAATTATTGGTCACTTGATCTCTAGGCTGAATGTTTGATATCTTCAGATCCCCCAATCCAACCACACATACACACACACACCTATGTGTGTTTTAGTACTTGATATTATGGAATGTCACTCACCAACCACTTCTGTACATCTGATACCTAGTGGTTTCTCTTCCAAAATGTTTTTGAAAGACCGAGTTATTGGATAAGCAGGAGAGAGAGCATGTGCCTTGTGTAGGGTAATAAATATCTGTCTTTCAGGAAAGGTTGACTTCCAATTATCAGTGCTAAAGGAGATGCGTATAACAAGAACACTTGAAAATGTCAAATAATAGAACAGTTTCCCATTGAAAATCAATAGATTACATTGATATATCTTCACCCAACTTTTTAGCAGAATGAATAATTAATAAATTCACATCATTGGTCTTCTGTATACTCTCTGGTGGACAAGCTTATAATCAATTAGCGAAGATAGCCAGAAATGTAATAAGAAAAGAAAACTGACAAATAAAGCACATGGATAATTTGCCTCTGAATAATCATCAATTAACTATAGATCAAAGCTTTTGACCTAAATACAAGGAAGCCACTTTGCAAGATTGGCTTTTTTGCATAATGAAGAAAAAATAGAAATCAAATAAAAAGACAAAACGCTTTCTATTGTATTTATTGAAACCTGATGAGTATTCTTAAGTCTGGGGGTGTCAGGGACAGTTTTAGAAGTCTGATGGAAGCTATGGACCCTCTTCCTAGAAAAATACACAATTATAGGCCCACTATAAGAATAGGCGCATCAATATAAGAATAAATGGATATAAGAATATGATTGGTGCCCCCTAGATTTGTGCAATGCTGCCATATATGTAATATTTTCCTATCCTAGGGACTCCAAAATAGGATATCCTGCCATGCTTACTCTCTACTGTGATGTTTAGCAGAATTGACTTGAAAATCAAGTAGGCAAGATTCTATTCTTATCTAGGCCGGTATATCCACCATTCTTATGGAAAGTCAGTCACTTGAAGCCCATCCAAATCCATAGAGTGGTAGTATTACCAGGGAGCACTAATCCTAGGAGAAATTCAGTGGCTTTACTCAGAATGTTACATTTCCTTACAGAAGGAACAATGAGGAACAAATCAGTTACAAAATGCTGTTACCATAGATGACCATTCCAAGCAAAACAAATCTCTCTTTTTTTTAAATTTTATTTATTTATGTATTCATGAGAGACACAGAGAGAGAGAGGCAGAGGCAGAGGCAGAGGGAGAAGCAGGCTCCATGCAGGGAGCCCGATGTGGGACTCGACCCTGGGATTCCAGGATCACGCCCTGAGCTGAAGGCAGATGCTTTAACCGCTGAGCCACCCAGGCATCCCCAAAATAAATCTCTTATGCCTTGATAAGGTTTTCAGCTGACTTTCAGTCTTCTGCAGCTGGCTTTATTGCATGTTCTAAATTTTTATGCATATGAAATATTTTGAAAGTGTAATTCAATTGTTAGTAGCACAGGAATGACAAAAAAAAGCAAGGAAATGGCTCTTCATTGAGTTTTGGCTTGTTTCTGGATTAGATGAGCCAGCAGCTGTTGAGCAATAAGTCTACCAAAATGGCAATTCAAGTGAGCCAAATAAAACACAATTATGTAAAACTGTTAACTTCAGTCAAGCTTCTTGGAATACTTAAGACCATATCAGGGACAAGGAAAGCATCCTAAAAGTGTCATTGCCTCTGAACAAATTATTTACTTTCCTCTCTCATGTTTCCAAGCTAGCACCATTTGCTCACATTTTTCACATTTTCTGAATGACTTATTCTATGCTTTGATGTACAAATGCAGGTGGAACCAAAAAGAATGATGTTTTTGAAGGTTGTTGATACAGGAATGGAGAAAAACTTAAGCATATCCAATCTATATATGTTCTCTACTTAAAAAAACATCTTTGAAAGTCTACTGTAAATAAGATACCTGTTTGGTATCTAGCTCTGTGTCTGAATTTTTATTTTTCTCTAGAGCCTCAAAGAAACCTATTGAGGTGAATGGGCCATTTTACAGTTGAGAAGGCTTAGCAAAGTGACCTGCAAATAGTAGAAAGATGACTTTGAACACAAGTCTCTTGGTACTCTTCCATGCATCTCCATATAACATGGAGCCTTCTTGAAAGACTTAGGGGATCTTGGTTGAGAAATGCATAATGATGCCTGGGATGATTTTGAAGGAAAAACTCTAAATATTACTAAGCTTCAGAAGATGGCGCTCTCAAATTCATTCCCACCAATGCAGCTAATAATCTAGAAATACTTTTTAACAGAAACCCCAAACTTTCCATCTGTAGGGATGATGATAAATTTGATTTCTGACTCCTGATTTCTCATGATACCCACAAGCATTCCCTTCCACCTTCTTATAATGTCATGAGGAGAAAACAAAACTATGCTGATAACTCCTTTGGTTTTATCCCCATTACAGAGAGCAATGATTTATTTATAGATCAGTTTTGCCAAAACATTTTGGGGAGGTTAGGATTTCTTTAAAATGGAAAAAGAGTGGGAATTGGTTTGAGGACCATGTATATTTAGTCCAAAGCAGAGGGATCTATTTTTTTCCTGCTGTTATAGCATTGTGTCATACAGTAATATCAGGTTTTATTTTTAACCTTAAATTCGGAAAATGCCTGAGTCATTAAATTCTTGGGATGCAAACACATTTACATAAAGTAACAGTTCATTTGGTAAAATTGTCCAGTCAGTTCAATCTATTGAGAGATATATAATACACACACAAGGAACATAGAAAGGTTAGAGCTGACATTTGGAAAGCATGGGAGGATTCAGAATATGAAGTGCAGTGATCCTAGTGCAGTTTCCAGTTCGTTGGTCTGAGACTATCCCCAGCCACTAATGAAAAAATAATTTCTATTGTTTAAGCCACCTAGTATGTGGTATTTTGTTATGGCAGCCTGAGAAGACTAATACAGTCACATGTCTTTAAATAACTTAAACTGATAATTTAAGATACTCTCAGTTTCACTAAGAAAAGAATATATTCAGATTTTTATTTTCTGTTTCTTTCTCCAGCTTCTTTCCAAGTATTACCTGGACAAATGCAAGTGTCTGTGGCACTGCAAACTCGTGGTAGGGGGAAACACTTTGGGTCCTTGTGGATAGTGTCCTCTGGCATTTTGGGGCTCTGTACAATGTAATCTATCTACCTGGCAAGTATTGGTCCTGCTCACATTTATAGTTGATGTCTGTGGCTGTCATAATTCAATATCTAGTCTCTCTTTTAGACCCTTCCTTGCTGTCCCAGCCTCACTGTGGCTCTCAACTGTGCTATAGATTTCCCCTCATTCTGCTATGACAGACCATAGCTGTCAACTCCACTGTCATTGCTTCCACTCTGGGGCTGCAGGAATTTCTGCATCCCGTCCCTGCCATATACAAACCATGAGTCAGGTAGAAAAGTCAAATATCAGGTTATCCTTTCCTGGTTTCAAACTATACTTTACCAACCTGGTTTACTTTGATGTGATTTGCTCCTGGTAAACAGACTCATCCGTCAATCACATAGGGAGAGCCAGGCCAGGAGGTCCCCACTGCCCTCACTTTTTCCTCACTTCTGAGGACAGTGTCCAGTCATTTCCTCATTTTATCTTATTGTATCTTATCTCTTCTCATCTCATCTACTTTTTCTAATTTCCCTCAATCTCTCAGGAGTAGAAAAAAAAGGTAGTCTTGCTCTATCACTGCAAGTCCTATTTCTTTTTTGTCATTGAAAAGCAAGCTTCTATGTCTTAGAGATGAGATGAATATATTCTCCACACTCTTGGCCTGGCAAAGTTTATGAGTGGAGTCCTGGACCTTGATATGCTAAAGGAGGATGTAAAGGAATCTAGCAAATGCATTCTCTGTCTCTGTCTCTCCCCAAAATTTCTCTTGCTCAGAGGACATAAACGTTAGAAATACAAAGCTTCAAATGGACAAAAATTTATAGGAAGAATAAAAATGGATGGCTTTATCTTCACAAAGATATTATCCTTGCCTGTGAATGGGATTGTTTTCCCAGTCCTCTAAGGTTGGATCCTCTTCTGCCAGCTTGTCCAACTTCATTTGTTTTACTTGTCAGTTTTCTTTTATAAAGGGCACACATAAGGAAACTCACCCAACTGTGATTTTTGTGTGAATAGTTGATTCTTTGCACTTTTGAAAGAATAATTTAATTAGCTAAAGTGCCTTTCAGTTACAACTCTATTTTGTCCTTCCAGGATACTGCATATTTCAGCCTTTGGGTCAATGAACATCCTGGTAGTCATCTCTTAAACAAGTGTTCCTTCATATTGCATTTTTACTTCTTATCAGCATCCTAGATGGAAGAGCTACTCATGACAAAGCTCCAATTTGAGTGCTAAATTTGTGCTTGCAACTTACCACCTCCCAGGCAAGTTCAGTTAAGGATGCTCAGATTTCTTAAGTCCAGAGCCATTTATACATGCACAATTTCTGATGTTTAAATAATCATTAGTTCAATGATTTAGAACTTGGAAGAACAAGAGATATTTCTTATATTTATTGGCTTTCATTAATTTGTTTTATTAAAGTTATTATTAAAGCTTTTTCTAGGCTTGCGATAAACTGAGAAAGTAAGACACAAAACTTAAAAAATACATATTCTTTAATACATAACTAAAATAGGTTTCACTTATTCCTATGTTTGTGGTGTTCTCTTTTCTTGAAGATCAGTTTTTCATCAATGATCAAAGTGATGTAGAGCAATGATATATATACATGTACTTCTAGACAAGTAATTTGGGGTTCTATCATGTGGTGGTGACAGGAAATCCCATATAAAGATATAAGTGGAAAATGATACCTGACTAATGGATTTGGGGGGCAGGCTGATTGGCACTGTAAAGATAAGACTATTTTGTTCCTTGATGGGAGATTAGTACAGAAATAGATGTGTGAGTCAAACCTCAGCACAGTAATGATTTCCTGACAGGTACTTTCTCCAAACCCAAAGTACACTAAGTTTAAATCCAAAGAGCCATTACACTTTAAATATTTTTCTCAATTTTTCTATAAAGTTGAGGCAAAAGCAATTTGTACTTTAAGTGGAGACCACAGTAATTGGTTGGTATATAACATATTGCCCACTATAGACCATGACAGAAGTTAAATAATAAGGATGAGCCAATTGATTGGCTCATGGTAAAGGACTGTATGATTGACTCAAAAAACAATGCACTGGGGATGCGCATTAGCTTCAGAGTAGTTGAGATTCGGTGCTAATGCAATTTGGAAGAATTCCCAGCACAAATAAAAAGAGATATGTATCTGTCCCTTCAATGACTCAGGAAAACCAGAACCATCTTTGATACATTTCATGTTTTCCCAACTTTGATTGTTTTGTCTTTTATAAGTTTTGGAGAAAAGACTTTTTTCAACTCAAGTAGCTATCAAGCTGTTGAAGTAGAATACAATGAACTGATTTCAAGTGTATGTTAGTTACATCCACAGAATCCATGTGGATAATGTTATCCATGGCTTAGATACTGCCTAGCTGGCATCTAACTATATCTAAGACTCTTCTCCCTAAGAAAAAGATAGAAGACATCATTAATTGAGTACCTAGTAAATGTAGAACAATGTTCTGGGCACTTTCACATCTTAATCCTCATAACCTCCATGTGAACTTTGATGCCCATTTAAAGATGTGGGAAGTGGAGTTTATGAAATTTAAATAAATTATCCTCTGACCCCTAATTGAAAATTGGAAGACCTATCTTCTGAGAATTGGTCTGCCAAAATTTACTTTAGCTTTACTCTATCATGCTTTCTTTCTGAATGACTTTTTCAGAAATTTCTCTATGTCAATCTGATAATAGTAGGTCCTGTAAACAATGTCAGATTCACTCCCTAATGCACTGCATTAGATTGCGAGGGCTGCCATAACAAAATACCATTGACTGGGTGGCTTACACGACATAACTTGATTTTCTCACAGTTCTGGAGGCTGAAAGTACAAAATCAAGGTATCAGTGTGTTTGAGCCCTTCTGAGGCCTTTCTCCTTGGCTTGGAGTGGCTGTCTCCTTGCTGTGTCCTCACATGGCCTTTTCTCTGTACATGCACATCTCTGGTATGTCCTTGTGTATTCAAATTTTGTCTTTTTCTAAGAATACCAGACAGATTGGATTAGAATCTAGCCTAAAATGGCCTTATTTTAATCTTTATAGTTGGTTCTATAAGTATAGTTGCATTCTGAGGTACTAGGCGTTAGGCTTCAATTTATGAGTTTGGAGTGAGGGACACAATTCAGCCCATAATACCTGCTCAGATAATAATCAAAAGCATTAGATCATTTCCTCCTGGGCTTTTCAGGGTGCTCCCCTACACAACTCAGGAAAGCACTGCCACAAAAGATAGATACAACACTTAGAGTGCCAGTTCTTATTTTGAGTTTTATCTACACAGTTCAAACCTTTATGTCAAGCAATCCTTACTCTTGTGGTGGGTTTTGTGCTGACTCTAAGTTGAACGGATACAGCAGATTTAAATTCATGTGGACACAATATTAAAATAGGCCTTTTTATGCCTGACTGAAGATATACTGCCTACTTTTGTGTAGAAATGGGTATAGATCATCCATATGATGAGAAGAGATCCAAGCTCTATTGACAACAGGACAAAGGAGATCAGTGAGGGCCTTACTGAACCCAAAGCAGGAGATAAATTGCACGTGGCTAGGACTTTGCAGGGTATCTTAGAAGGTGGGAAGAGCAAGCACCGAGGAGGAAATGGACAAGACTGGGAGAGTGAGACAATTGGGAGATGTCGAGGAGTACATAGTCAGCAGTCAAAGGTCAGCCATGGGAATTTCTTGCACAGGGCTCCTGGGGCTAAGGGGACTCGTCATACTCAAAATAGTAAGATAATAAAGAGAATGATCATTATACTGGTTAATGATTATTGCATACCTACTATTTACTAGGCATATAGGGCTGTACATACATGAGGGCTCTACAAGGACTTACATATCCTCTTTGATTGTTTCTGCATGCTATGTGGGTCTCATAACCAAAGGTTTCCCTTCCCCTTCCCATTGCAAGCTTCTTTCTATCCTCACTCATCTGAGCAGCCACTGAGCATGTTCATTCTCCACCCTCCAGGCTCAGACTTCTCTGGTTTCTGGGAAGAGCATCTAAGGATCTTTATTCAGCTGGTAGGTCAGGGATTTCTTCCAATCTTGGTTTTTGCTTTGTCATGGCTATGAGGAGGAAAATGAGCATTTGAGGTACCATGAGACAGGAGGTGGGATTGAGGAGTGAATATAGAGTTATTAAAAAAAAAAAAAGATAGAAACCTCAGCATATAACCTAGCAACAGATCTATAGTTACTGTCTCTTGCAATTAGACTGTAAGTTCCATCAGAGTAGAGACCTCCTGCAGGCTCATGACATCAGCACTCACATAGGCAGCCAATACATATTTGTTGAGTGAATAAGTGAGAAACATATGAAAATTTGATCAGATGAAGGAATCAGGATGAGAATTATCTCTGGTGCTCATTTGCCACAGCCTTGCTTAACTTCCAGGGCTACTTTCTTGAGTATGTTTGCTCAAAATCTTAAGTAGAGAAAGCTGTAATATCTCTTTGGGTTATATAATACCATCCCATAACAGAACCTCCTACACTTTAACAAACACTTGGAAGGATGAAGGTAAGCCCTGTGGGATATGAGGCTTCCTATACTTAAAACTATTTCTTCAGACATGTCCTCACATAGAAACAGAGGCTAAATAATGTATTTTGCATTGAATTGAGGCAAAGTTTTGGAAATAAATTCTATAATTTTTCTAGCTTTATTTTTCCAGAATGCATTAAGATCAGCAGCAGATGTTATACTCTCTGGACTATATCTTGTGCATTTTGCTTACAAAATCAGAGCATAGCTTCTGAATCAAAACCACGGACTTAGAACGCCAGCTCTCCTACCTGCTGCAGTACAGGGACTTGGCAAGTTGGTCAACATCTCTCATTGGGTCTCATCATCTATAAAACAGGGGTCACGATAATGCCTGCCTCAGAGTGAGCTATGAGAATTATATAGCTACATACGTAAAACACTTAAAACAGGGTTTGGTGCACAGAAGAGCAACACGAGTATCAGTTATATTACTGCCATAGAGTGAGGAGCCCTTTGTTTAGCGTTCAATGAGAATGTGCTTTTTAAAAGACCTTGTGTATTAAATGGTGTGTATGTGGGAGGCAGAGGACAAGGACCATAATAAAGATACCTTAGGCTAGATATTTCAGATACATTATCTCACTTAATCTTCATATCAGGGATCCCTGGGTGGCGCAGCAGTTTGGCGCCTGCCTTTGGCCCAGGGCGCGATCCTGGAGACCCGGGATCGAATCCCACATCGGGCTCCCGGTGCTTCTCCCTCTGCCTGTGTCTCTGCCTCTCTCTCTCTGTGTGTGTGACTATCATAAATAAATAAAAAATTAAAAAAAATCTTCATATCATACCCATACCCAAAATAAGAGAAAAGAAAACAAAAAATGAATCTTAAGTTTAATATATGTGCTAAATTCCCCTGCCTAGAAGTGACAGAGCCAGACGTCAAATTTGGCCTTGTCAGATTCCAAAGCCTGTTTTGTTTGAATAGGTTAAGTGCAGAACTACTTCAAGACAGTAAGTTGAAGTTTAGAAAATGTTCAGCTACAGGGCTCTGTGCTAAAAATATTAAAGTGGCTGTAGAATACCTAATTTGGTTTCCCAAAATAAGTAGATGATCTCTCTGGAGAAAAGAGTAATTTCCCTTGTAGGATACTGTAAAATCTTATCAACTTTTACTGAGGCAGATAAAGGCCTGACATATGGATTTAGAAATACAATTTTGGTTTCAAAGAATTTTTTTTTTTTCAGCAGAATGAGTACTGGTTAAGGGATGTGAAATCATATCAATTGTGATTTAAATTCATTCAGCTATGTTTATTTGTGCCCATAGTTTAAAAAACCAATAACCCTACTTTAAGTGTTTAGTGGCCATATACTAGAAAACAAGGTCCGCATCATATTATCCATGATCTCCCGTGTGCTTTTCTTAGTTTTAATGTGTCTTCCTCCCCATCTCATTTTACTCCTGTGGGAGTCCTGAACATGTGATGCGTTCTAATGTAAGGGTGGGCATTTTACTTTCATCTGTCTTGTCCTTCAATCACAATTTAATGATATCACCACCTTTTACCTTTCTCTCTCTCCTTATTTCACCCTTATTTCTTGTTGCCTTCTTTTTTTTTTTTTTTTTTTAAAGATTTTATTTATTTATTCATGATAGTCACAGAGAGAGAGAGAGAGAGGCTCAGAGACACAGGCAGAGGGAGAAGCAGGCTCCGTGCACCGGGAGCCCGACGTGGGATTCGATCCCGGGTCTCCAGGATCGCGCGCCCTGGGCCAAAGGCAGGCGCCAAACCGCTGCGCCACCCAGGGATCCCTCTCGTTGCCTTCTTGACTTTGACCACCATAGAGACCTGGAGTCTGTTTTGTTTATATCTGATAAAGTTATGTGTTCTCTGCTCTTACTTTAGCATATGAAAAGAATAGTTGATATTTCTCTCTATTTAAAAAGCTGACCCAGGTGGCCTTACGTTATTTTTTTTTTCTTGGTAGTATAAAACGGTTTTCCATCTGAGTTTTTTTTTTTTTTAAAGATTTTATTTATTTATTCATGAGAGACACACGGAGAGAGGCAGAGACATAGGAAGAGGGAGAATCAGGCTCCATGCAGGGAGCCCAATGTGGACTCTATCCTGGAACTCTATGATCATGCCCTGAGCCCAAGACAAACGCTCAACCGCTGAGCCACCCAGGTGTCCCTCCATTCCTCCATCTGATTTTAAATAACTATTGAATAAACTGAGCAACCCAGATTCACTAGAATCACTGAAACTATGACTGAAGTAGCAGGTCTACCTAAATACAACTTCCATCTTAAGAGATTTGAAGATGGAAAACTGCCCTTTAAGAGAGTACAGGATATTTAGATATTTCAGAGTTGATGCTGGAATTCACCCTTGGAGAATCTTTTATTATTCAGCCCTTCTTATCATGCAGACATAAAGAAGTACCTATTCACTGTTCTTGGGAATTAGCCTGAAAGTAGATGCTGGTATTCAATATTCTGTTTAGTAAGGAAGTTGATTTAATGCAGGGAATGGATCTTCCCAGTGTCAGTCACCCGAGGACAGAAAATAAGCAGAGCCTGAAGAATGAGACTGCCTGCTTGTCTCTGCATAGCAGGTGGTTTGGCCAATGTATGGAAATGCCTAAAGCCTCCTTTTGGCAAGAAGGGAGCTGAGCCCCATCATATAGAGGATGCCAGGAAAGTGGTCTCGTGGTCTCTTAGAATAAACAATTCTAGCAGCAGTCTAAGTTATATTTCTCCAGTCTCTGGACTTTCAGGAGTCTCTTAACAGTAAGGTTTAGTCTCAGTTGTATGTGGTATACAGGGAAACTGAAATTGTCACTGAGGATCCGGATAAACCAGATGGGCCCAGAATGAGTTCCTAACATGGAGTTCATCTTTCCCAGAGGAGGTAGCTTAGCAGCAAGAGGAGAAACCAAAGTAGAGGAAAAAGGGGGAACTTTCAGGGTATTACCCTGGAAAACTTCTGGAAATCAGTGAGTCAGATGACCATTTAAGAGGGCTAATTTCTGCCAGGAAGATAATAATGATAGTTTGAGTCATGAAATTTTGCATATAAAAGGAAGTCTAATCATATTTGATAGACATAGACTAGGAGGCCAATAATATATAGGATTTATGTGAAGTATTTAAAAATAGTGATTTAAAATGCATGCTAAACTAACCACAATCTCAGATAAACATAAATTAACATAAATAGCAAATTTTAGTGTGCTCTCAATAAAACAAGCTGTATTAATGAGAGGCAATGGATTATTTCTGTTTGAGGGCTGCCATCATTTTTTGACGAATTATTATTTTAATGTTGTAATTATTTGATGTGATTAATCAGCCAGTCAGCAAAGCAAATATTTTCCACCTAAATTAAATGTGTTGGCAGAATGATTTATTCCTTTTATACATTTGATATGATTCTATTTTAAATTTTTTTTAGAAATAAATTGATTACAATCATGTTATCTTGTCTCAGTGTCAGCATTCCATCCCTGATAGTACTATTTTATGCTGGAATATTTGACAAAGTCTTTCTGAATATAGACTAGGAAGAGAAAAAAATCTTAAAGACCTAAATACTAGGTGAAATCCATGCACTTCAAGAAAAACACAATCGCAAAGCACTGAAAGAGGACCAACATGGGGGTTTCTAGCTCTGCCACGAGGTGTGGACATTAATCAGAAACTGAGCCTCAATTTCCCCATCTGTGACCCCACAGGATCAGCTAGAAAATGCAATGATAAAATGTACATGGGAAGGATGCATTCGACGTGGATGGAACTGGAGGCTATTATGCTGAGTGAAATAAGTCAATCGGAAAAGGACAAACATATGGTCTCATTCATTCAGGGAATATAAAAAATAGTGAAAGGGAATAAAGGGGAAAGGAGAAAAAATAAATGGGAAATATCAGAAAGGGAGATAGAACATGAAAGACTCCTAACTCTGGGAAACGAACTGGGGGTGGTGGAAGGGGAGGTGGGTGGGTAGGGGGGTAACTGGTTGACGGGCACTGAGAGGGGCACTTGACGGGATGAGTACTGGGTGTTATTCTGTATGTTGGTAAATTGAACACCAATAAAAAATAAATTTATTAAAAAAATGTACATGGGAAGTGCTCTGAAGGATTAAAGTAGTTATTACTACTTAAGTAGGTTTTTGGTTATCTGTTGATTTATTTATTTATTATTTATTTATTTATTTATTTATTTATTTATACCTTTATATTTATAGTATATGTACTCAGTGTGCACAAAACTTAAAAGAGTTCACTCACTCTGTACTATCAGAAATGGGTAAAGTGGAATGTTTCTAGAAGGCTAGGTGGATGGTGAATGGCTTGATATAGATACAAACATAGAT
Source organism: Canis lupus baileyi (assembly GCF_048164855.1). Classification (NCBI taxonomy): domain Eukaryota; kingdom Metazoa; phylum Chordata; class Mammalia; order Carnivora; family Canidae; genus Canis; species Canis lupus. The sequence goes on from NC_132855.1 coordinate 38,572,462, forward strand.
ATAACCCCTCACAGTGTACTTTTTTTTTTTTTAAAGATCTTATTTATCTATTCATGACAGATACATAGAGAGAGAGAGCAAGGCAGAGACACAGGCAGAGGGAGAAGCAGGCTCCATGCAGGGAGCCTGATGTGGGACTCCATCCCAGGTCCCCAGGATCACACCCTGGGCCAAAAGTGGCACTAAGCCACCAAGCCATTGGGGCTGCTCCACAATGTACTTCTATATAATTTCTCATTCCATTTAACATACCATATGAGATAAATTTTCTTTTCTTATTTTTCAGGTGAAGTTCAAAGTTAAATAAAGTCTCCAAAATAGTCCAGCTAGTAAGGGACCAGAGATGAGACTGAAATCCAGGTCTCCTCTATAGCAAAATCCTGTGTTCATTCTCCTTTATCCCACTGTCTTCTCCTTGTCAGTGTTTGGAATCCACCTGACCATATATCTATTGTGTACTTTGCCTTACCACTTGCCTCCTTTCTCAGAGACCAGGGGTTGGTCCTAGCATCTAAGGTAAGAAAGGAAAAATAGGGAGACCCTTGTTTGTTGCATACTGACCAAACGATATTAGGTAAATACTTCTGGTTTTACATAGGAAATCATGAAAGACAGTAATGGAATCAAACGTAGATTTGAAATATAGATTAGAAATGTAGATTTTTAGATGAGTTTGTGGGTCAACACTACAAACCTGGATTATATTTCAAAAATTTATCTAGAATCTCAATCAAGCTGTAAGGCCTAGGAACATCTCTGAGTATGATCTAAAATAGCTTTCACATTGGTGAACATTCAAATACACATTGATGTTCACTCATCAGTCACACATGCACGTGCAATCTCAGTTTTATGTAAAAAGATGAATCTTTTTAAAGAGGCATATTGAATTTTAAATCATCAAACCCAGGCTCTCAAATTTCAGTATAAAAATCTTTCTAAGTGAAGAGTGTTCTGGCTTTCAAATATATGTATATATACACATATATATTTATATATACACACATATATGTATATACACAGAGATATTCTTTTTATTGCCAGAAAGATCCTTTTATTGCCATTTGCTTCATATTTCAAAATTATCTCCATTCCATACACAATTATGCTGTCTTTTATATACAGTTCATCTCAATGAGATTCAGAGAATAAAATGAGCAATGAGAAGCATCGGGAGTAATTATAGAAAATGAGTTTGGCACGTGGATAAATTAAAGTATTCAGTCACAGGACCACTTGTGAAGAAAGGAAATTAAGAGACATAAGTAAAACAATATCCTGGTATTGAGTTTTAAAGAGAAGTCAGGAGAGAGGAATGCAAGATTTTACAATCATGTAAATACAGGAATACAGAATATAGAAGGTTAATCAAGAATTAAGGTGCATTCTGAAGAGAGGCTAGATATCTCAGATTTTAAATATTAGGTGGAGTGTGGACTGGATGAGACAGGCACCAGCCAATGGTATATATGGTATGGTATAGTAATGATATTTAAAGTCAAGGAGCTCATAGACCTAGAGAAGAGATTCCAGATCTACAACTGGGATGTTTGGGAGCATTGGGACAGAAGGATCTCCCAAAGAGAAGAGAGAAGAGCAGATCAAACATTAAGAAAAAACAGATGAGGGCACAAATTGCATCAAACACTGCTAGGAGATTGAGTAAAATGAGAAGTGAAAACAAATCATAGACCTGGCAATACAGAGGTGGTGGGGGAGTGAAGATCATAAAGAGAGGGAACTCCTGGTAGTGAAAACAGGAAAAGTCAACTCTTTCCTGTAATTAGCTGTAAAGGGGAAGGGAGAAACTGAATGTAAGCAGGTCAGAGATTGTGTGTGTGTGTGTGTGTGTGTGTGTGTGTGTGTGTGTGTGTGTTTTAAATAGGAGCTTCTGGGGTGCCTGGTTGGCTCAGTTAAGCATTGGATTCTTGATTTCAGCTCAGGTCATGATCTCAGAGTTCTGGGATCGAGCCCCACATTGGGCTCTGCTTATTGAGGAATCTGTGGATTCTCTCTCGCCCTGTCCCTCTGCCCCTCCCCTTGCCCATGCTCATGCGCTTGCACTCACTCGAATAAATGAATCTTTAAAAAAATAAAATGTAGAAGCTTTTATAACACACTTATTTTGCTGAGAGTAAAGATCCACTAAAAAAATAAAATTTGAAGTTCTAGAAACACACAGTCCTAGATATACACAGAATAATTTACAGTCCTAGAGAGCCAATGCACACAGCTTCGGCTTCAGCACTAACTTGACCAGCACTCCCTCTCATGGCCAATAGATGAACAAATCCAGGCTTCTTCCCCCAAACCCCTACCCATCCCTGACTTTGCCTCTCTTCTCATTCAAATGGAATGATGTAGACAAATGTATGGCATGAGATATATTGGGGTGACTGTCTTAATAATTTGTATATCACTGAATTCCATTCAGAGAGATATGTTCTAAAGATTTAAAAACATGAAAGGGACAGGTAATAATATCACATGGGATAACTTGTGTTGGGTTCTCAAGTAAGTTTCCTACAGCAGCTTCATCAGCACCACCTGAGAATTTGTTAGAAATGCAAATTGTCAGGCCCACCCCAATCCTTAATGGCTCAGAAGCCCAGAAAACCTCGTGTTGACAAACCCGGCAGGTGTCCTGATCTTCACTCAAGTTTGAGAAGCACAGATCTATACCAATTTCAAGGAAATATTTGAAGGGAAGTTTAGGTTTTATCATGCTTTGGGGAACAAGAATTTCCCCAGACTGCGCATCTGTTTTTGAGTCAATTTTCTGGTGTTTGAGTAAAAATTTTTGACGAAGAGCTTTTAAGTCCATTTTCCTCAAGCTTATGTTATATAATTAAACTCACCGTAAGGGCAAAAACAGTTTGTGCTTTTATGGTAAATTTCTTTCTATGAATAATTTTTCACTTTTTTTGGTCTCTTAGCTTTCCCAATTCTAGGTCTGGAGCAGATAAAGCACAAAATGAGTTTAGAAAAGTTTGTGTCAGGAGGCGCATCTAAGGTAGTCTTATGGGAAGGACACAGCAGCTGGCTTGAAGGGGACTGCTCAGATCAGATTGGAGACGACTACGCATCAGAAAGATAATGGCAAAAATGGATCATATCACATTCAGGAGGGAAATGTCATATATATACATATACATTTATATATATCTTTATCTATAAATATAAATATTATATATAATACTAAAAGAGGAGGCAGAGGAGAGGGAAAACAAAAACTCTTCTTGGGCAGCCAGGGTCTCCAGGATCACGCCCCACGTCAGGCTCTCTGTATGATGCCTGCTTCTCCCTCTGCCTGTGTCTCTGCCTCTCTCTCTCTGTCTCTATGAATAAATAAATAAAATCTTAAAAAAAAAACTCTTCTTTTTATTTATTTATTTATTTATTTATTTATTTATTTTTAATTTATTTTTTATTGGTGTTCAATTTACTAACATACAGAATAACCCCCAGTGCCCATCACCCATTCACTCCCACCCCCCGCCCTCCTCCCCTTCTACCACCCCTAGTTCGTTTCCCAGAGAAAAAACTCTTCTTAATAGAAGAATAGCAGTTAATAGAAGTAGAAGAAAGGACAGAATTAAAATATTACGTTTGTGCATCCAATAATAAAATAATAGATGTAAGCAAAAATCATTAATGACTTTCAAAACAAACAATTCAAAGGTCATTAAGGAGAGGACCTTCAAAGGGTCTCATATTATTGCCACACAGAATACATTAATTACAAATGCAGAAGAGTTCCTTTACATAGAAGAAATCTGGTGGACATTACGCAATCAAATCAATATTTGGAAGTGTGCCATTACTGATGAATTCTACTTTCTTTTTTCTTTTGTTTTTAAATCCTACTTTCTTAAGCAAGTTTTTACTAACATCTCCTATAAGCCAAATACTCTTTAAGATGTTGGGATTCCATAGGGAATGCAGATGTGGTGTGAGGGTCTTTCTTAGAAAGTGGCATTTGAAAGCAGAGAGCTGGGACACCTGGGTGGCTCAGTGATTAAGCATCCACCTCCGGCTCAGGACATGATCCCAGGGTCCGGGATGGAGTCCCATATCAGGCTCCTTGCAGGAAGCCTACTGTCCCTCTGCCTATGTCTCTGCCTCTCTCTGTGTGTGTGTCTTTCATAAATAAATAAATAAAATCTTAAAAAAAAAAAAAAAGAAAAGAGAAAAGAAAAAGCGCTGAAGGAGTCTTCCATGCAAAGGCATGGTGCTGGATGGATCAGGACCACTTAGATGTAAGAGCACAAGCCAAGACCCTAATGCTGGAGGGTACCTGATGCATTGGAAAAACTGAAAGAGAATTCATGTGCCTAAAAGAGCTGTGTATTAGTTTCCTATAAATGCTGTAATCACTGACTGCAAACTTTGTGGCTTAAACACAAATTTATTATACAGTTTTGTCTATCAGAAAGCCAGTGCAGATGAACTGTACTTTACCAGGCTAAAACTAGTTTGCCTGGGGCTGCATTCCTTTTCAAAAGCTCTAGGGAAGAATCTGTTTCTTGCTCATTGGAATTGTTGGCAAAATTTAGTTTATTGAAGCTCTAGGACTAGATCTCCATTTTCATGACATTAGAGGGCTACTGTAAGCTCTAGAGGCAACAGCATTCCTTGGCTGCATAGCCCAGCTTTCTCTGTTTTCAAAGGTAGCAACAAAGGTGGAATCTTTCCCAAGTCATACCTCTCTGATCTCTCCCAAGTCAAGTCCTATCATTCTCTGACTGCAGCTGGGAAAGGCACTCTACTTTTAAGGACTCCTGTGATTACATTGGGGTCACATGGATAATCCAGGACTATCTCCTCATCTGAAGGTTTATAACTTCACCCACATCTGCAAAATTCCTTTTCCACGTGAAGGTAAGATATTTACAGGTTCCAGAGACTAGGGCATGGGCATCTTTAGGAGCCACTTATTCTACTCACCAAGAGAAGAGATGAGAAGAATAGCTCCAGATGGAATATTTTCACCTCTGTGTTTATTCCAGTCAGGTTGCCCCTCTTTACAAGAAATTATTAATAACTCACTATTACCTAAAGAATTAAATTCAAACACATTTGCTTGTCAGGTAGACTTTTCCTGCTCTAGGCAAAATCCTGATGTCTATTCTTTATGCACCTATTTAGCCAACTTGGACTATCCAGGACTTCCTAGCAAAGCTTCCATGATTTCTTGCCTTCACAAATTTTTTAGGTTGCCCTTGCTTTCTGGAATGTCCTTCTTTCCATCTCCATCTCATGATATTTCATCCGTTGTTTGAGGCTTTCTCCTCCATACTCATACTTACACCTCTCCAGTGTGCACACGCACACACACACACACACACACACACACACACCCTGCTAGCCCTTCATAGTATTTTGACACACATCACCTCCTGGCTTGCATCACAGTTAGTGTGTTTATTATTCTTTCTAATACCTCACCAGTTTCATGAGGGTGGGGACTTTGGCGGGGATGAGTGTACTGATGGTTTGCTTCCATTCTAATTGGTTGGTTCTAGTGCCATGTCAGCGATTAAATATTTTTAATATCATCCCTGGCAGTGACTACACATTTCTCTTTCTATCTTCCATAGAGCACAAAAATGTGCCCCACTGCCACCCACTCACCAACATAGCAACGAGAGTGAGTTCTTCTTGGTAAATAGTATCTTGTTAGTTTTTAGCTTGTTAAGATCTTTGGAAATTTTGTTCCTGGCACATGACACATTAATTATGCCTTTCATATTTGTTTTCTTATACACCTTTAATGGGTTTCAAATGCTTGATTTTATTTCCATTTTCTGTGAACCCACACTATTTGCAACACACAGACCATATTCCTTCTCTGATCTTTCTTCAAAGTAGAAAACACACACAGATACTCTCTCACACATACAACAAACAAAACTTAAAAAGCAAACAAAGTAATCAGACTAATTTATTTTTACATGTTTATTACCATCCCATGTTTGCTCATGCTACCAATTTTTTGAACACTAGAAAGTTTGTCACTCTCCTTTTGTATTCCTCCAGCATATGCATCTCTTAAAACAGGATGTGTGAGGTTTGAAAAGATGAGCTCATCAGAAACCTCTTCATTTTTTTTTTGCACTGCTCTTCTCCTACATTCTTTCCTTTATCTCTTCCTCTTCCTCCGGCAGGTGTCCTGATCTTCACTCAAGTTTGAGAAGCACAGGTCTATACCAATTTCAAGGAAATATTTGAAATGGTTCTTATTCTTAATGGTTCATATGTCTTTTTTTTACATTTGGAAACTTGAAAATCATAGAATAAAGTAAGGGGAATATAACCGTCACCTATCTACAAACCACATAGAATAAATTATTAAAAGCACTTGAACTATTTGATTTTCACCTTTTTATGTTAATAGTTATTAAATTACATATATGATATATATGAATTTTCCTTGTTTTTTTTCATGGAAAGAAATCCACACATTGCAAATAAAATCATGCTGACTGTCAGTTTCATGACAGTCTTCTAATCTTACTTGTTTTTAATCTTTTTCTTCTACTGATAAATTCACATATGGATTATTTCATTAAAAATTATGTTATCAAATTTTACATACATTTCCATTTCATCCTGAACCTTGTTTTTATATGCTGTGGGGTTTTTTTTAGATCTATCCACATTGTTACATGTACTAGTTAATCTTTAAGCAAAAACGTTACTCTGACCCATTTCATTTACTTAATATCCTTTATTAAGGGGCATTTCTGGGGTCTTCTCTCATTTCCTTCAATGAAGCTATGTCAAATCTCTCCCTGAAGATCTTCTCCTTTTTTTGTTTCTTTGACTGTTTGTTTTAAAATTTTTTGGACATAATAAGGGTATTCTTTAAGATCTTTGGTTTCCGATTTGCTGCATTATGGTCAGGGAAATTCTGTATATTAACTATTTTTAAAAATATTTAATTTGAGAGACAGAGCACAAATGGGGGGTGAGGGGGGCACAGCAGGCAGAAGGAGAGGGAGAAGCAGACTTTCCGCTGAGCAGGGAGCCCGATGTCGGGGGCTGATCCCAGGATCCTGGGATCATGACCTGAGCTGAAGGCAGGTGCTTAACCAACTGAGTTACCCAGGTGCCTCTATATTAACTCTAAAGTGTGTCAGGACTTCCTTTATGAGATCAGTTTTTGTTAAGTGTTACATGTGCTTGACAATTATGTGTATTCACTGTCATTCAGTTGTACAGTTCTATATATATTTATGATATGAAGCTTCTGTAATTCAGTTCTTCCATGTGCTTGATGATTTTCATCTACTTGATTTATGAGTGTCTGAGCGATGCATGTTTAAGTCTCTCATTATATGCTTTCATGTCACCTTTTTAAAAAATGTACTTCTTTGCTGTATTATTGGAGTTTTTCACCATTGTGTAGTTAAAACTGCATTTCTTAGAAGTTCTTTATTTCTTTGAATGTTTGATTCTTCCATCTTAAAGTTTGAATTTACCTTGTATTCTCTTCCTTATTACAAACTTCCTAATCGCTTGGCCATTTCCCCTTTCACCTCCCCAAGTTTCCATTAATTCCACTTAACCAGATAGGTCTTGTTTTGTAATACTACATCCATATCAATAGTCAGTCCTGTCGTTTACCTCCTGAGTGGCCAATTTCTTAAGCCCAGCAGATATTTAATAAAATGTTCTGCTTTGTCAGTTATCTTTTCTTTAGAAAACCTATAAACTAGAAGGTAGAAAGCATGGTATATGTGTGAGAAGAAAGGGTGAGAGATAAGTAATATATACAGTTGACTCTTAACACATGTTTGAACTGTGTGGGTCCACTTATATGCAGATTTTTTACAATATTATACCAGAAATATATTTTCTCTTATGATTTTCTTTATTTTTAAGATTTTATTTAATTATTTACCAGAGAGAGAGAGAGAGTACTAGCAGGAGGAGGAGCAGAAAGGATGGCAGTTGGAGGGGAAAAGAATCTCAAGCAGACTCCGGGCTGAGCATGGAGCTCCTCATGGGGCCTGGAGCCTGATGTGGGGCTTGATCTCACAACCCTGAGATCATGGCCTGAGCTGAAACCAAGAGTTGGACACAACCAACTGAGCCACCCAGGCACCCATCCCTTCCTTATGATTTTCATAATAACATTTTCTTTTTTCCAACTTACTTTATTGCAAAAATGTAACATGTACTACATATAACATAAAAATACATGTTGATCACCTGCTTATGTTTTTGGTAAGGCTTGCAGCCAACTGGCTATTAGTAGTTAAGTTTTGAGGAGTCCAAGTTATAAAGGGATTTTTGACCATACAGAGTAGGGATCAGTGCCCCTAACCCTTGTATTGTTCAAGGGTCAACTATGTAGACACTCTCCAACTTATGTATAACCTGTATTCCAAGATTTCACTTATAAATTGATCATGTAGAATCTAGAGGATGCTTGTTCTCCCGAGCCATAATTTATATGCTCAACTGTTTTCAACTGATAATTATAAAGCCCTTTCTCCTCTGCGCTATTACTTTTTCTTTCCACCTTTTTCCTGTATATTATTCTTTCATTTCTTATACATTATTCAGAGCTTGTCAATGATGAGTTTATTTTAAAGCTCTATTAAGTTTCAGAGTTCATAGCCAAGCACACTTTTTTCTTACTTTAATTCCCTCTGCTCTTTGCTAGAAGTCTTATTTTTATATAGCCAAAGTCTAGGACATCACATTTGCCTTTTCAATACCAACAAAGTAGATAGTTGTTCTTTTCCAATTTTTTCTCTTTCAAAGGTGAGGCTGAAGCCTAAGGATGTAAGTAATATGATGAAGGGTAATTATACTCAATTGGAATCTGCATCTAAAATACTGCATGTGCTACTTCACCTTTCAGCTTTATACAGACAAAGCCAAAGACTTTAGAGATATATTTAAGGATCGTCTGACTTTGCCAATCAGTTACATGTTAATTAGACATAGTGAGTAGTAGTTGTTGACTTTAGTGAGTCTGAGCAGTGCTTTTGCATATATAGGAAGCAAGCTTTGGAAGACAGGTTCTGTATGTTAAGTAAGGTCTACACATAGATTTCACCATAAGTGTTCAGTGGCATCCTTAGGCAGCCTTATTTAATTCTTCTTACAAGAGATAAAGGGATAATCTAAATCTACAGGATTCCCTCCATTAATTAATTTCTATAAATCTTCTGATTCTATATAATATAGAAATCCATATGATGACTATATCAGCTTGCTAGGTCTGTCATAACCATACTACAGACTGGGTGGCTCTAGCAGTAGAAATTTATTTATTTATTTATTTAATAATAAATTTATTTTTTATTGGTGTTCAATTTGCCAACATACAGAATAATACCCAGTGCTCATCCCGTCAAGTGCTCCCCTCAGTGAGCAGTAGAAATTTATTTACTCACAGCTCTGGAGGCTAGAAGTCTAAATATGAAGGTGTTGTCAAACCATCTCCTTGGCTTGCAGATGGCTATCTTTTCAGTATGTCTTCACACGGTCTTTCCTCTGTATGTATGTGTCCCTGGTATCCCTTTGTGAATCCAAATTTCCTCTTGTTAGGACATCGGTCAAATTGAATTAGGCCCACCCTAATGACCTCATTTTTATTTTATTTTATTTCATTTTATATTTTATTTTATTTTTAGATTTTATTTACATTCAAATTAGTTAATAAATAATGTATTACTGGTTTCAGGAGTAGAATTTAGTGATTTGTCAGTTGCATATAATGCCCAGTGCTCATTACATCAAGTGCCCTCCTTAATGCCAATTATCCAGTTATCCCATCCCCCTCACCCACCTGCCCTCCAGCAACCCTCAGAGTGTTTCTTATAGTTAAGAGTCTCTTATAGTTAGCCTCTCTTTGTCTTTTTATCTTATTTTTCCTTCCCTACCCCTATGTTCATCAGTTTGTTTCTTAAATTCCACATATGAGTGAAATCATATGTTGTCTTTCTCTGACTTATTTCACTTAGCATAATAAATACACTCTAGTTCATCCACATCATTGCAGATGGCAAAGTTTCATTCATTTTAATGACTGAGTAATTCATATATATATATATATACATATATATATATATACACACACACACACACACACATACACCACGTTTTTTCTTTTTCCATTCATCCATTGATGGACATCTGGACTCTCCATATTTTGGTTATTGTGGGCATTGCTGCTATAAACATTGGGGTGCATGTGCCCCTTCAAATTACTATTTCTGTATCCTTTGGATAAATATCTAGTAGTGCATTTGCTGGGTCATAAGTAGCTCTATTTTAACTTTTTAAGGAACTTCTGTACTGTTTTCCAGAGTGGCTGCACCAGTTTGCAATTTACCAACAGTGTAAGAGGATTCCTCTTTCTCTACATTCTTACCAAAATCTGTTGTTTCCTGTGTTGTTAATTTTAACCATTCTGACTAGTATGAGGTGGTATCTCATTGTGGTTTTGATTTGTATTTCCCTGATGATGAGTGATGTTGAACATTTTTTTTATGTGTCTGTTAGCCATTTTGTGTCTTTTTTGGAGAAATATCTGTTCATTTCTTCTGCCTATTTCTCATCTGGATTTTTTATTTTTTGAGTGTTGAGTTTGTTAAGTTCTTTATAGATCTTAGATACCAGCCCTTTATCTGTTATGTCATTCGCAAGTATCTTCTCCCATCAGTAGGTTGCCTTTTAGTTTTGTTGACTGTTTCCTTTCTGTGCAGTTATGCTTTTTATCCTGATGAAGTCCCAAGAGTTCATTTTTCTTTTGTTTCCCTTGCCTCTGGAGACATGTCTTGCAAGAAGCTGTTGTGGCCGAGGTCAAAGAGGCTGCTGCCTGCATTCTCCTCTGGGATTTTGATGGATTCCTATCTTTCATCCATTTTGAATTTATTTTTATGTATGGTGTAAAAAAGTGGTCCAGTTTCATTTTTCTGCATGTGGCTGTCCAATTTTCTCAACTACTTGTTGTAGAGACTGTCTTTTTTCCATTGGATATTCTCTCCTGCTTTTTGGAGGATTAGTTGACCATAGAGTGGAGGGTCCACTTCTGGATTTTCTATTCTGTTCCATCGATCTATGTGTCTGTTTTTTTGTGCCAGTACCATACTGTCTTGATGATTATAGGTTTGTAATACAGTTTGAGGTCCAGAATTCTGATGTCACCAGCTTTGGTTTTCTTTTTCAACATTGCTTTGGCTATTCAGTCTTTTCTGGTTCCATACAAATTTTAGAATTGTTTGTTCCAGCTCTGTGAAAAATGTTGATGGTATTTTGGTAGGGATTGCATTGAATATATAGATTGCTTGGGATAGCATAGACATTTTAACAATATTTGTTATTCCATTCAATAAGCATGGAACATTTTTCCATTTTTTGTGTGTGTCTTCCTCAATTTCTTTCATAAGGGTTCTAGAACTTTCAGAGTACAGACCTTTTACCTCTTTGGTTAAGCTTACTCCTAAGTATCTTATGGTTTTTGGTGCAATTATAAACAGAATCAGTTCTTTGATTTCTCTTTCTGCTGCTTCATTTTTGGTATATAGAAATACAATAAGCTTCTGTGTGTTGATTTTATATCCTTCAACTTTGCTGAATTCCTGTATAGTTCTAGCAATTTTTTTGGTGGAGTCTTTTGGGTTTTCTACATAGAGTATCATGTCATCTGCCAAGAGTGAAAGTTTAACTTCTTCTTTGTTAATTCAGATGCCTTTTATTTCTTTTTGTTGTTGAATCCTGAGGCTAGGACTTCTAGTACTATGTTGAACCACAGTGGTGAAAATGGACAGCCCTGTCATGTTCCTGATCATAGGGGAAAAGCTCTTAGTTTTTCCCCATTGAGAATGATATTTGCTGTGGGTCTTTCATATATGGCCTTTATTATGTTGAGGTCTATTCCCTCTATCCCTACTTTGTTGAGGGTTTTTATCAAGAAAAGATGCTGTATTTTGTCAAATGCTTTTTCTGCATCTATTGAGAGGATCACGTGGTTCTTATTCTTTCTTTTAATAATCTGGTGTATCATTTGATTGATTTGTGGATATTGAATCCCCACTGCAGCCCAGGAATAAATCTCACTTGTTGTGGTGCATAATCCTTTTTGTGTACTGTTGGATCCCATTAGCTAGTTCTTGTTGAGAATTATTATTTTTATTTTTTATTTTTAAAGATTTTATTTATTTATTCATGAGAGACACACACACAGAGAGAGAGGCAGAGACACAGGCAGAGGGAGAAGCAGGCTCCATGCAGGGAGGCTGATGTGGGACTCGATCCCAGGTCTCCAGTATCACACCCCCGCTGCAGGCAGCGCTAAACCACTGCGCCACCGGGGCTGCATCTTGTTGAGAATTTTTGTATCCATATTCATCAGGGATATTGGTCTGTAATTCTCTTTTTTAGTGGGGTACCTAATGGCCTCATTTTAACTGAAACATCTTAAAGGCCATGTTTCTAACTATGGTCACATTCTGAGGTATTGGGAGTTAGGACTTCCACATACATATTTTGGAGAAGACACAATTCAGCCCAAGAAATAATAGCAACTTCAAGATGTAATAGGATGATCGCTCCACAAAGAGCCATGAGTAGTAAAGGAAAGCTAGTCACATTACTTGATATGTACAGTGAGTCTTACTAGGTCCTTTCAATATGTATGGGCAGGACCAACATGATTCTTACCCAGCCTTAGGCTGCCTGTCCACTTCTAGCTGTCCATTAATGCTCTAGCTCTTGTATATGTCCTTCCTTAACCCTAACCTCCTCACACTTCCCATCTCTAACTTTGAATTTCCAGTCCATATTGGTACACAGGTTCATCTTTACAGCTACTGCTTCTCAGACATTCCTTCTCTGGTTTCATATCTTTTCTCCTTTGCTTAGCAACTTGGCATTGGCAGCTCCAGCCTTGAGACTGCAGTCCCAGCCCTTCTGGTGCTCTTTCTGTCAGCCCACCAGGGCCTTGAACCTCTACTAGCAAGGTAGTTCCACCTAATAATGTATAATTATGCACTTCCTCAACATATTATATAAAATCCAACTCATTACTCTAGGCATCACTTCTCTCATCTTCCTTATTTGTAGGATGAAGATTCAGCATCTGTTTCATTTTATAGACAAAAGAAAAAAAAAGGAATTATAAAATTATTCAGCAGCTAGGCTGCACCCAAAGTGAAAAAGAAAATAGATCATGAATTATTTTTATATACATCAAGGCTTAGGTCTAAGAGACTTCATCTAGAAAATTGGGCTTAGTCTCACGTTTTTGAAAAAGATACTACTGATGATGCAATAAAAGATAGCTCAGAATGTTTAGTAGTCTTCTTGGTAAAGCAAAACTGAAAAATAAAAGTGTGCGTTTCATCTGAAAGATAAATGTTGATTCTCAAGAAATATTAAAAGTTCCCACTCAAATGGAATAATTTCTTGCATTAGGATGAAATCAGGACAAACTTCTAATAATTTAAAAATTGAGAGCAGCCCAGGTGGCTTACCGGTTTAGCATTGCCTTCAGCCCAGGGTGTGATCCTGAAGACCCGGGATCGAGTCCTACGTCGGGCTCCCAGTGTGGAGCCTGCTTCTCCCTCTGCCTCTCTCTCTCTCTCTGTGTGTAAATAAATAAAATCTTTTTTAAAAATTTACAAATTGAATTCAAATAGCTTGTACTTGAGATTTTGGTCATCAAATTCTAGAGAAAGAGCTTTTCCAAACACGCTTCTCAGATTGGAGTTTTTGATAGTTGCTTATTGTTGTTAAGAGGTGATTCCCAGGAAGTCATTAACAGAAGAAAAATTGAAGAGGATGAAGTTGAATTGTAATCCTTCTGCCTTTGAGCAGATCCATAACTTGTTCTGGATACTGCTACATAGTAAAAAGACTCTTTGCCATTAGAGTCCAAAGAGCAGCATCAGTTCAATAATTAAAAGGCCACACAGTTAATCACCAAAACTCTAAATTTGCTTCAAAGGGAAAGCTTTTTCCTCTGCCATTTTGGTGCTGCTTCAGACCAGTCTACAGCAGGGTGGGCATAAGGATAAACTTCCTCTACCCAACATTGGCTTATCTCCTTCTCTCTTCTATCGAATACTGGGCTGCCTTCAACTCCTCTTAGATTTTTCTGGGAAAAGAAGGTCGCATCTGACAACAGTACTTGTGAATATGGCAGATCCTCACTGAGAGGTGTTTTCATGGGAAGATATTATCAAGAATTTCCTGAAATTTCCCTCACAAAGGAAGATGTGGCTACAGCTTCCTTACTCAAAGAAATATTCTTCTTCTAGCTATCTCCCACTTGTTCCAAACCCTAGCCTGTGCTTCTAATGGTATATCTTCCATCTCTCCCTCCCCACCCTCACCCCTCCAAGCAAGGCCAAGGGAGGGGAGGAAAAATGATCTCTTGTCCCTTTTGATCAACCAATTTATACCCTCAAAGAAGGAAAGGACTAAGGTTGAATGAACTGATCTCAAAATACTCTATCATGTCTTAAGTAGCACCTTACTTTGAAAGGTACATTCTTGGCTTTATTGCTTATCCATTTGTTAAAATGGAACTATTTCTGCCTCAGCTCAAATTGAGAATGAGTCCCATTTTTATGCAAATGGCATGAGGTAATAGCAAAAATCATGGATAAGAGATAGAGATGACTGAAGAATGAGAAACATTTAATGAGTTTAATGAAAATGAGAAAACTTTTTAGAATGATTTTGAAGGACTGAGAATGTGTCCCCAAAGCGTTCAGTGAAAAGGTCTTGGGGAGGGTAGCAGTGAGATACAGAATGGCCAAGCAGTGAGTGGCTTAAAGGCAAAGAGAAGATGGCAACCTGACTGGCCTGTTATGTAGATTATCTTTTGAAAAGAGGGAAGGCACTCATATGTTGAGGTGGGGAGAGCAGAACCAGAGTACATACAACTTCAATCTTGCCATAACCAAACTGCACAAGTTTGCTCCGTAGTGCTTGACATAAGCGGATACTTGTATTTGGGTCTAGTGACAGAGATGGCCATGGGAGAAGGTAAATAGTGGAGACAGGTCAGCTTTGCAAGAAGAATTGGTTCAAAATTATTTTCAGGCCAAAGAGGTATTTCAAAGACTAGCAGTTTTAGAAAATGATTATTTGCAAGTCTTACTTGAAGCCCTCACTATCTCCTGAAACTCAGTGAAGAAATCAGTGCAGGGTTACCTTGAGGGAAGCAGGGGAGTCCTTCACCTAGGTCACTTTAAGTTGGACTGAGCTGCGTGCATCAAGCATATCTTGGTGAAAAGAGAGTGGACCAACCCACGAGGTCTCTTCCACTTCTAATTCCTGATTAATATGCTCTTGCTCTCATCCTCTTGTATTTTCTAACAATTTTGAGAATCTCTACTTGTGGAAAAATATTTTATGAAGAGATTGAAAGTAATTACAGTGTGTGTTTTTTTTCTTTTCTTTTCTTTTCTTTTTTTCTGCTAAGAATATATAATCAATTTCATTTATTTCCCTAGTAAAACAGTCACTGCAGGTTCAGTCTTTGAAAGACAACTTGATTATCTGTTCCACAGAGCAAGTCAGAAGATATCATTCAATCATAACTTTCTATTATGAAATGTTTATGCCCTAATCATTTTCATATTGAACAGGGGTCTGATTAACCTGTAACATTTAGTGTGTGTGTTTTTTGAAAAACAATCTGAATAGGCAGCATGTAATGCCATTGGAAATAAATTGTCGTATTTAAAACCTTTGCTTTAAAAAAAAATCTTTTTTTCTTCTAGAGCTACATAATGTTCTGAACATTTAAAATGAAGTGTACTGTTCCACACTTCAAAACCAAATTATAAAAGCTCTTTGAAGGCAGATTAAATAACTTCCCACATACAGTTAATGTCATGGTAGTCTTAAATAAAAGGTAGGGAGGGGACAAAGGATGGGAAATTAAAATGTACGTTCCCATCTGGAAAGTCACCTTAAATTAACTTTATGCTAAAAAAAAAAAAAAAAAAAAAGGAGAATCTTAAGTTTTGTGTATGTTAAAGTCCTTTAATAAAAGTATAAATAAAGATTTCTAACTAAATTAATACCTAATGAATACCTAATGTATGTGACCTACATTTCCCCAGGTCTCCTCAGCCAGGACTTACACTAGAGTAATAGTAAAAAACATCAAACCCCAAATCTCTGGTTTAGGGTTTGGTCTCTTCCTGCCAGTGAAACTACTTGAACAACAGCCCCAAGCTCCCCTTACTTCTGATTGAAAGGTGCTCTTGAAAGATCATGAAACTACCAGTGCCCCATCCCGTTCAGAATCTTTGTGCAAATTAGGAAAAGGAGCCCTTTCTCCAGGCAGATGAAAAGTAGAGCTGGAGCTGGATTTCTACACTGTTCTAATTACCTTGACTGGATGTCTTTGTGCATAAATGACCAGCACACTGAATGTGGCGGCTCTTCTAAGTCACCTCTTCTTTCAACCAAAGGCGTCTCTCTACTCTCTCTCCCCTGGGACTGTGTGACCTTCACTTTGGGTCACACTTAGTGTTGAGTTCCCCCATGAAGACTCCTGCTGCTGTCTTCCACTATGGTGGTCATAAGTGCTCTCCTATTCAATGTCAATAATTTCCATGCAAGAGTGATTTTCCCACAATTCATGTTATATGCTCTTTCAGGCTACCCAGGAGAGAAAACCTGCATCCTACATATCTAGTGGACTTCAAGAGGTGTAGCTCTTTTGGGGAGGATCAATGTGTTTGTTTTGTTTTGTAAGAAATTGCCAAACTGTCTTCCAAAGTTGCTGTTTTACATTTCGTTTCTACCAGCGATGAAGGAGAGTTGGTGTTGCTCCACATCATGTCAGTATTTGGTGTTGTCTATGTTCTGGATTTGAGCCATTCTAATAGGTGTATAGAATATCCCATATCATCAGCATTTCCCTGAAGCATCTTTTCATATCCTTATTTGCCATCTATGTATCTTCTTTGGTAAGGTGTCTGTTAAATTATTTTTAAGTGAGTTTTTTGTTTTCTTACTGTTGACTTTTAAGAGAATTGTTTGTATATTTTGGATAACAGTTCATTATCGGATAGGTCTTTTGCAAATATTTTTACCCAGTCTGTGGCTTATCTTCTCATTCTCTTAATCAGTGCACTTGTTATAACTCCATTTCCTTAAAAAATTGGCATATGTTCCTCATGGCCAGATAAAGAGAAAATCTGACTGAATATAGCTGTTTAACTCAACTTTGTTACCTTATAATCCAACTGGGAAACTATGGCTTGCCTCTCCCACTCCAGTTACTGAGGGATATTGCTTCAGATAGTTAAGACTCAACTTGTTCAGTCATTGTCTTCCCCAGGAAGTTCGGGAAGTCCTCAGGCAAAGAAAATCCATTCCCTCCTTTTACACCAGCTGTCAGGACATTCTCAAAGCTGTTGAAATTAAAAGGCATACATAGTGTAGTCCTCTGCTCTAGAGTCCTACCTAAAAATGCACTTTTAAAAGGCTGCAGAAGCAAATTAAATAAACCACAAAACCTGTACAACACAAGAATGTATGTTACCCAATTATGAAGTGAGGTCATCCTGGATTTGTAGAACAAGATAAAATTGCCTCAGTGCTCCAATTCCATGACTTAAGTTAATCCAACTTTCTTGCCCAACATTTTTTTTAATGGGGCTTATGTTCTTCTGACCCTTCTGCCTCCCAAATTCTAAGCCTCATGTAGTTCCATGTGCTGTAGGTTTTGCTCCACATCAACCAAGACATGAAAATCAACATTTTCTCTGGTTTCTAGGCCAAAAATAAAACTAATCACATAAAGATTTTCATTGTTGCTATTCTATTTTTTACTTCCAAACATCTTTTTTCCTCTGAATTTTTCTATTTCAGCATTTCTAATCATATTCTTGGGCTGAAATACATTCTTTAGTCACTCAGAGAATATTAAAGATAGTTCTTTTCTGTTTGCTTTATGACCTGACTCTCTCCTTATTTCCAAGTGTTAACACTTAAAAACTAATCAAGGGCTGTATGGTTATTCTCCATGTGTCTCTCCAGAACCATCCTCTGCCCTTTCAATGGCCTGGGGGCTGATTTCTATGGACAACATCACCTAGGATCCTTGGGTGCCTGTTAACTTCCCGTTAGTTTCCACCAATGGAGGCACTGACAAGAGATCAAAATACTATAATGGAAGAGGGAATGTTTCATTTCATCTTTATTTATTTATGATATTCTTGCTGTGAGCTGTGCCTGGCATTTTCAAGTCCAGCAACTTTCTGTTTTCACTTTCACCAGGAGGTAAAGTTCAAGGCTTCTGCTCTAACCTTTTTTATTTTAGTCCTACCTTTACACACTTTTCCAAGAATAATTAATTCTGGCTAGCTGCTTTAGGGCTCAGTTTGGAGATGTCTTCCTCTAGGAGCTTTTCCTGACCATCTAATCCAGTGCTAGGGACCACTTTTGCCACCAGAACGCCCTCTGCTTACCCTTTCTTTATATTCTTTCCTGTTTGCTGCACCAGCATTACACACATTCTAAACACTTACAGAAGTGTGTCAAATTTCTCTGCTTTCAGGAAGAAAAAGAATTGAGAACTACCTCTCTACATAATACTTAGGACAGTGTATTATTATGGCTCATTTAGACTGTCTCCTTAAATAAACTGGGGCTCCTTGAAAGCAAGGACTGTGTCCTGGTCACCACTGGATCCCCAGAATTTAACACAGTGCCTTTCACATAAATATATGCGAATGGATGAATGTTCACTATTGACTTCTTGTTGATTATTCATTTAGCATGCAGCAAGTTATGATTAGATTATGGGTCAGATTTTTCTGTGAGCTGATCAGATGATTGAGCATTCCACAAGTGCAAGCCTGAGCCAGGTGCTTCCCCTGAGGTTGGAGAAGCTTACGGCCATCCTTTTTAGGTCTGCCATCTCTGGGACTGCTCCATGCTTTTTGCATAATTGCTTGCCGTTTGGATCAACAGATGAGGAGAAAAAAGCTTACATAACATGCAGTGAATGAAAGAAGTAATTTACTGACTACTATCATCCCATTTTTGCCCAATGTTGCAAATGAAGAATTATGACTAATCTGTTTTGAGACAGTTTTGTGTGGCTTGTAGTTAAGGGTAAATCAAGGCCTACACAGATTACATCTCTTTCTTTTGCTCTATTTCCTGTGAATTACTGTCAGTGAGGTGATTGGGAGAGATTAGACGATTAGTATCGACACCTATTAGACAAGAAGTTTGGAATCCAGGCATTATTCAACATAGGTCCATATTCTAGTTGGCTTTTCTAGGTGGAAAGTGTTATTTTCAGCATTTTGATCAATGCAACTGACTCTGGAAAGCCAGCCTTGAGGACATTTACATGAAGGCTGAACCCTTATTGGCACCATTTGTCGTGGAGATTTTCCCCCATTCCTAGTTTAGGGACCAAGACCACCCATCACCTTCCAGACTGTAGACTTTATAGTGTCATTACCCCAAATTAACCATTTTTCAAATGACAGATTGTATGTTCAGCTTTCTTACATTGGAAATTCTGTGCTTACCCCAACCACAATGATCATCTCTCCTACTAAGTCCACACAGGATGATCTCATCCCTATTGGAAGAAGGACCCATATTTTTCTTCCTTTTAGCCAAAAGCCACTCCTCCCATGGTGTCCTTTTCCATCTTTGTTACTAACTTTGCTGGAGATAGCTCTGGCTTAGCCTCTTTAATGACATTTCTGTCACTATATCTGTAGGGCTATATGCCAAGACCTTTCAGAGAAAGAAAGGACTAAGAGAAAATATCTTGTTTTCAAAATACAACCCTCTTCACCACTTTGGAAGGATTTCCAGGACAGACGGTCCATTCGTTAGATATTTATCTTTCCACTTTCATGCTCCCATTCTTTTCACAGTCATG
Organism: Canis lupus baileyi; assembly: GCF_048164855.1. Taxonomy (NCBI): domain Eukaryota; kingdom Metazoa; phylum Chordata; class Mammalia; order Carnivora; family Canidae; genus Canis; species Canis lupus. The sequence continues at coordinate 38,592,362 of NC_132855.1, forward strand.
AAGTCTATCTTGAGTCTTCAGCATAGCTTTTCCCCATCACCCTCCCTACATAGCTCATCTGAATCACTTGTGTTTCTTATCCTCCATACCAAACTGTTACTGTGTACTTGCTGCCTTTTGAGAGTAACCACAGCAACACAGCCCCTTGTGTCTGCTGCTCATCTGGTTGCAACAAGCTGCTGTAACATGAGTTCCATATGGCTTCTCCCTCTGTTCCACCTTATCCTTCACAGAACATGTGGGCAGGACAAGAGCCCCACAGACTGCGCAGCTGGAAAGACCCATTTTAGGGACATCAATCTCTATGAAGTCTTCACTGTAAATTTAAAATAAAAGAAATTAAGAAATGTAATTATCTTTTGCCATAGATTCTCTAAGACTTACAAATAAATAAAAGAAGGAAATTAAATAACCTATTTTCATTAAAAATGACCAAATCTACAACACTTGATTTAAATTTAAGTCCCCCAAGTGACACCAGGACAGGATGGCAAAGTAATCTTTCCAGAGCCAGAAAACTGTCCCAGATATTTGGACTTAATTTCTTTGCAAAAAGATTGGGACTCACCAGTCCGAATAGCATCAAAAGTAAACCTGTAACTTTAGGATACAAATCAAGTACAAAGCTTCTTCCTGGGTGATCCCAGCCAAACTCTGTTTTCAGTACAAATCTTTACAAACTGGATAAAGAACTGAAGTTCAGCATCCTCACAATTGGTTAAAAGTGAGACTCTTTTAACGGGCTAGCTACCACCACCAACTTCCTCTAGTCCCTAGAGTCTACTTCGTACTAGGAACATGTAAGTGTTGCTCTTCTTTATGGCCCTGCTTAATACACTTAACTCTGAAAGGCAGGTTAAATCGCCAAGGAGAATATAGGAAATGTATCCCCAGGAGAAGTAGGTGGTCAGATTTTAGGCTTTCCTCAGTGAAAACAGCAACTTCTTAAATGAGAAACTTTTTGCAACGCAGGAATAAATGTAAAAATAGACCCTGTTTTAAAAAGGTAATACAGTTTATTAATTGTGCTGTTAACTTTCTCTTGTTCTGCTTAGCATTCTTATGCCAAAACCACCCTCACACCCAAGTGAAAATAACTGCTAGTGGCACCTCAAGAGGTCACACAGAATCCCTTTGGAACTGCAAGCCCACACACTGGGGTCTCAGGGAGCAAGATAAGCAAGCTTCCTGTCCAACACAGATGTCAGTAATTTTCTTTTTTTTTTTTTTTTTTTTTTGATGTCAGTAATTTTCAAAGCAGCCTACAAACAACCCTGAACATGGGATTCTCCTTGAGCACAGTGCTGGGAAAGGGTGATTGATTGAGCATTTTACCTATTCCTGTTACCACAGAGGGACAGGTGTGTTGTATTTAATATCCTATAAGACAAAAATTCCAGGGCAAGAATCATGTTGAAAAAAAAGCATTGGCCTTCATGGAATTAAGATAGTCCTAAAGGAAAACCAGCACTTGAACTTAATAACAAAGCAGATGTTTGTATTTTTCATTCTACTTTCATTGCGTTTTCCTGGAATTCTTTGGTAATCAGGAAACTCAGTACATTTGGCCAATGTTACCTCTATCATATAGAAGAAGAGCAGGCTGGAAGGCAGTTGACAGTAATATCGCCAGTATTATAGCTCAAAACTGCTGGAAAATTGTTTACAAGAGGAAGAGTCAGCCTTTTTGTTAGAATTCCCCAATTATCTTTGCTTTTCTGGAAAGCCTATGAACTTCTTACAAGTATGAAGAATTTTCACTGCTAGAATGTTTAAGCCATTAGGTTCTGCTGCCTAAGTCTCCATCCAAGTGAATAGAACACATGTGGCAATAGTGAGCCAGTGCAGCAGCAGTTAGGAGGGCAGGCTCTGACGCACACATACCTGGGCTTAGTCTCCCTGTGCTGCTCCCTATCTAGCTGTGTAACTTTGAACAATCTCCTTAAAGCTCTATTATCTCATCTATAATGTGAAGGAAATAGTGCCTATCTCATAGGGTTGTTGTGCAGATTAATTTTTCCTCCAAAGATGCCTGGCTCCCACATTTCTTTTCATCTAAGCAAACATGCTGTTTGCCCTATCCAGTAAGTTGTTCAACAAGCTAGAAGCCAGGAAGTCACCCTTAATCAGTGTGTCATTCACACTCCCTAACCAACTCATGACTAAGTGTTTCAAGTCTACCTCCATAGCAATCCAATATCTCCCCACAGCTCTTGCATCTTAGCCAGGAGTGCCTGAATTTTATCCCTCCTACTCCTCTCCAGCTCCGCCACCACTGCCCTAATCTAGGCTCTGTGACCTCTGGCCTGGTCTGTGCAGGCCCCAGATTTACATGTGTCTTTGCTTCTATTCTTGCCCCCTGTAAGTTGGTTGCCATAAAGCAGCCCGAATGATAGTTTGGAAATGGGAATCACGTCACTACCTTGTTTAGAAACTGCCTGTAACTACTACTGCTCTGAATACCCATGCCAAGCTCTTTGCCATGACCCTTGTCCCTTGTCTAACCTTTCCATGTTATCATTTCTCCCTAGTTCCTGGAGCATGCAGGGTTTACTCTTCTGAAGAAGGGCCTCTGCACCAGTGTTTGCCTCTGCCTTTAACTTTGTTCCTTGTCTTAGGCCATCAAGCTGCTATAACAAAAATGCCATAAAATAAGCTACCATGGACTAAGTGTCTTATAAACAACAGATATTCATTCTCACTATTCTGGAATCTGGGAAGTCCAAGATCAAGGTATCGATAGATTCAGAGTTTGGTGAGAGCTCATTTCCTGGTCCATGGATGGCTGGTTTTCTGCCATATTGTCACATGATGGAGGATCATCATGGGGTCTTTTTGAGAAAGCACAAATCCCATTCATGAGGGCGTTGCCCCATGTCCTAATCATCCGCCAAATTCTCCATCTCCAAATACTATCACATTAGGGATTAGGTTTCGACACGTGAATGGGGGTGGGGCACAGACATTCAATAAGTAGCAGTCCCTCAGACTTGACATGTCACTGCATAATTCAGATCTCAGCTCATAATTTAAGTTTAAGAGAAGCCTTGCCTCCCCCCCACCCCTGCCCCGAGTAATAAAGCCTTCTCGGAGCGGGGGGAGCTTTGCCTGACTGCACCATCCAAAGTAGAGCATTGTAATTTCACTTGCTTTATTTGCTTCATGGTATTTACCAGAATCTAAATTCATCTTGTTTACTTACTCTATTCCTCATTATCTGCTCCCCCAGTAGAAGACGGCGCTCTGTAAGAGCAGCAATCCAGTCACTAGTGTTAAGTAGCATCCCTTACAAAGCTCAGAACAGCACCTAGAGGCCATCAATAAATATTTGTTGAATGAAAGAATAGAAAGTGGTTTGCATACAAGAAGCACTTACCAAATGTGAGTTGATTTTATGATGATTAAAAATGAATACGTCTTTTATTCTGGTCATTTGTATTGGCAAATTTTACATTTAAATCAATTTTGTGTTTTTTCTAATAGTAATATTAGTGGTTTGGGGAGAGGAGAAAGCAAGTCCCAGCAAGTCCTCTGCAGCAGGTCCCAGAGGCTCCAGTGTCACTGTTTTGCAAAGAGAATTTATAGCAGGACCTGTCACTTGAGAAATGGGGCAACATACCAGTCTTGGGGGTCGTGTCAGACCAGAAGTATGTACAAGGTTAGCCTAAATTTTAGAAACAATAACCAGAAGAATTATCATGTACAGCTGTTGATCTGCATGAGTATTTCATTTGCATACACCTGTCATCTTGGCTACAAGCTCAAGATTTTCTCTAATTTTGGCAGCTCAAGACACTTAGGTGCCTGTTGGAGTTCTAGCCTATCCTTATCCTTAGCTCTTGGGTCTTAAAAAGAGGCAATTTGATTAGTTGTGTTTGTTTGCCAGACAAGCATCATGTTAGCCTTTCTCCTGACCATCACATAAGTTTCCCTGTTCTGATTGGCACTGCAAGTCCCTCAAGGCACATATTTTCTCTCGTGAACTTCACTTCCCAGTGGGGAAATCCATAGTCCCATTATGGGATTCTCCAGGCTTTGTGTGCTTTCATAGACTCTGTCCATTAGTTGGCCTACTTGCCTTAGATAGGTGTCCAAAATCTTGGATTCAAATTGGCCGTTTTTTTTTAAAGATTTATTTATTTATTTATTCATGAGAGACAGAGAGAGGGAGGCAGAGACATAGGCAGAGGGACAAGCAGGCTCCATGCAGGGAACCTGATGTGGGACTTGATCCTGGGTCTCCAGGATCACGCCCTGGGCTGAAGGCAGGCGCTAAACCACTGAGCCATGCAACCACCCCTCAAATTGGCCTTTTTAAAAAAGGATTTCATTTACTTATTTGAGAGAAAAAGCACACGGGGGGAGGGGGGGTGGAGAGAGAGGAAAAGAGAGAATCCCAAGCAGACTCCATACTGAGTGCAGAGCCCAATTCAGGGCTTCACCCAGGGCTGAATATCACGACCCTGATATCATGACCTGAGCTGAAACCAAGAGTCAGATGCTTAACTGACTGAGCCACCCACATGCCCCTCAGATTGGCCTTTTGTTTAGTGATGTTTGCTTGTCACTATTCTATACTCTACTTGGAGCATCAGTGGTGTTCAATAGGGGCTGCCATTTATGGAGCAATTCTTACATAATGTACTGTACTGTGTGTTTACATGTATCATCATTAATCCTTCAAACAACACTCCAAGCTGTTTATTATCTGTCCCTCTGCTAAAAGGGGTCTCAGGCATTATGCCTTTTTTCAGGCATTTGCTAACTTTCTCTTTCCTTAGATATGGTCCTTGCCTTCCCTCTCAAAAAATGTTATGCTTCAAATCTTTACTTGGAGACTCTGGAAATTTGATCTTCTTTAAAATCTAATGAGATAGGAATAAGTAATCACTTTTTCTAGAAAAAAGTAAAATGAGACCTACTTCAGATTAACCAAATTCTTTCATTTGTACCCTTGATTTACTTAAAAGGGACCCTGCATAATATCAAAATGCCTTTACATTACAGAGTTTAAAGACAATAAAATTGAACTCTTCATAACTAGTATTATCACTTTTGTTTACATCCTTCCAGACATTTTCCTATAGAATGGAGATAGAATGGAGATGTTATTATTTCAGTAGTATACAATATGTTGTAATGGAACATAATTACATTTTTTAAGTTCATCCATGTAAATTTCAAGACTTTGAAGATGGTCATATGGGAGCAAGAGGAGGGGAAAGCGTTCTTCATCTTCTGCTCTTTTGCTTTTGCTTCCTCTACATTACATCATACAATGACAATGAAAGACCAACAGTAGGCAAACTCTGGTGATACATGGAATTTAATGTGTGTGAACAGCTGCCTTACAGTCTCTGCTATTAGCTGGTTACTTGATTTTTCCTCTAAGAAAAATTCTTTTCTTATCTTCAAAAATCTTATACATCACTTTCTAAATTCATCTAAGCCCCAAAGTATAATGTATAAATAGACAGGTTACTGTCTTGTGAGGAAATGTGGAGTGGATGATGAAATTTTGCTTTCAGCTTCATATTTGTCTTCAAATCCCGCCTCTGGCATTTTTCCAACAGTGTGGTATTGCATGAGTTACTTTCCTTTCCCGAGCCTCAGTTTTATCATGTGAAAATGGAGGTGATAGCACCTACATCAAAGACAATTTGTGAAGATTAGTGAGAAGTATAATGAGGCATCTAGCAAAGGGCCAGCCCACATGAGAGGCCTCCAATAAAAAGCAGGTATTATTTTTATACAATTCCATTTATTTCAAATTAAAATAGGAAGCAAATCCAGTATGAAATATGATATTGAACAAGGTTCAATCTTTCAACACTTAGTTGTAAATTCTGGATATTTCAAGGTAAATTTCACGGATATAAAGAAAATCAACAACCATTACTCCACATTCTCAAGTGTATAACATCCTGTTTCTTATAAAAATTAGCCATGAAAATATCATTTGTTAGAGATTAAGGATTTTACCACGATTTCTTGGCGAGTTACACTGATATTTGCATTACTAAATTAAACTAGGTAGCTCTGATGGATGAGGAAGCAATTTGATCAACAAAGTAGAGAATTGAGCCCTACTAAGTGAGCAAAATTTGGAAATTTTTCTTGATACATTTTTTGTATGACTACTCTATAAAGTTATATCCATGGCACAAAACTTACCTTTCTATGTAGTTGGAAACCTAGTGATCTAGTTAGTGGCTCTATGTCAATAGATTTTTCTGAAAAGAATTACAATTTGCTGTATGTATAATTCTATCTTTTCCTCAGAATCCAAACTCATATCCCATAAGTGATTGGGTAGCCTCTTGGAAGAATTGTACTTTACCAACTCCAAAGATGGAACAATCCATTTGGAAAGAATTCTAAGGAAAGACACTTAGAATATTTCTCAACACTTTATGGTACTTGAATAGTCAATTCATTCAATTAAAAAATACATTGTATATATATGTATATATTCAAATATACAGGTACATATATATGTATGTAGTGTATGTAAGTATATGTATGTAGGACGTGTTCCTTTCATCAAGGTATTTACAAGCCACTGAAAGACAAATGTTCAAACATACAATGAGAGTAAAAAATGCAATTAAAGACAATTAGCATAATTCTCACAAAAAGGGGAAGAGTATTGAAGGCTTCACAGAGAACACAATAGGAGCCATGACTTGGATGATGAATGGCAGGGCAGGAGCAGGGAATGAGGATGGGGGTCCAGCAATAGAGTGTTGGATGCTGTTTGCTGGATGGTGACACTAAACAGTGCTAAGGACCAACACACAAAGGAACTATATCATCTACAAAAGTGTATTTTCTTCTTGGCAAATAGAAAAATTAAACAGGGAAGTAGATACTTTACTAGATTTCCATTTAAGAACAGGGCTGTCCAATAAAACTTTCTGTGATGATGAAAATTATTTTATATATGCATTGTTCAATATGGTGGCCACCAAACATGCGTGGCGGCTATTGAGTGCTTATCATATGACTGATGAGGCTGAGAAAATGAGTTTTTAATTTTTATGAAATATATGTTTACATAGCTGCCTGTGGTTAGGAGCTATCATATTAGACAGTGCCATTTTTGAAAGACATGCTTTAGCCATAATTAAGGAGAGATTGCAGATACGACCTGAGTAAAGAAAGCTGGAAAGGAGGTTATCTTGAAAGTCCAGGAGGCTGGACTACTGAAGACTAGAGAAAAGTCTTGGCATCTAAGAAGTAAAAGATGGGATGCCTTGAGAGATAGCCTTGTACCCCCAGCTCCTGGTTCAATGACCAACCCAGGTGATAAAGATATTGGTATTGAATGGATTGATTGGATGTGGATTTTAAAATCACTCAATATTAAATCTTTACTGGGCTGATTAATATCACATTTTCTTCCCTTTAAAATATACATGTAAGGGAGAGGAAAGGGTCCACTCTCCCCTAAAGATTTGCACGCATAGTCTCCAAAGGTTGGGAGAGGGAAGAAAAAGAGCCTTTGAAAGAAGAGAACAGTCAATAGCTTCCTCTGAGATTGTGAAGGGAACTAGGAGACGTTGTATGGGTCCCACAGTAAAGGCCTTCGATTCTGAACTTTCAAAGTGCTCTGGAGAGCAACAGGGGCTCAGATGGGGAGATGGTAAGTGTGTACAGGGATGTGGACATACTCGACATACCCTCTAGTGCCCTCAGCTTCAATAAGGATTCCTGTCCCCAAGTTTGGCATGGAGGTCCATAGTGGGTTGGTTGTATTCTTTCTGGAGGCCTTAGGGGAGATTCTTTGGCCTTTTCTGGACTTTAGAGGCCACCTTCATTCCTTGGTTTGACCAGCATCTTGCTTAACATCTTCAAATCTCTCTCTTTCTCCTTTCTCTGCTACTGTTGTCATATCTTCTCTTCTGACTTTTACTCTCTTGCTTCTTTCTTATGAGGATTCTTGTGATTACATTGGGCCCACACACATAATTATTTCCAAGATAACCTCCTCATTTCAAGTTCCTTAACATTTGCAATGTTCTTTTTACCATGTAAGGTAACATCACAGATTCTGGTTTCAGGACGTAAATATCTTTAGGGTGCTATTATTCTGTCCAACACACCAACCTGCACAGGTAAAAGCTCATTTTAATTGCCTAAATTAAATTTTGTAAATTTTGCATTGTATTAAAATTAAATATATCAGTATAACTTGCAGTAAATAAGCCATTTTCTAGGACTTAAATATCATTTTAGAGCAAAAGCTTTAGTTTCATCAATATTTGTTATATCTGCTTTGACTTATAGTAGCTGATTATCTCTCTTTCCTTCATTGTTACATAAGTTGTGTGCCTCAGAAGAGGTCAGACTTCTCAGAGGCGATTTTCTCATGAGATGAAGATAAGAGAGGTAAGAGTTGAATTGATCAGTCTCCAAGGTTCCATTCAGCTAAAATCTTATCTGTGCTATTTTCTATTATTCTACTTTACATTCAGAATTACATTTTACAAAACAGCAGAAGTTCTGGTTTCTCCCCAGAGCAGCAAAAGCCAGACTGTTTTTTGTTTGGTTTTTGCTCTATGTGCCTAAAGCAGCCTAGCAGAGTTTGTCATTTGGGACTAGAAAAACAATGCCTAACTCAATCTTACCCAAATACATTCACAAATAATTGGCACAACCTTTGTAACTACACTAATAAATAACTGCTCTCTGGGGCTGTATTCATAGCAAGAATGTTACACCTGTCACTTATGGTGGGTAATCAAAGATGCTATATTTGCATAAATCCTAAGGATATGAATCATCATCTAAAATGCTTTATTGCTTCCTTGTTTTCCATAATGTCATATTTCATTGGAAATATTAAGTTCCAGTGAATGTTCAGTATCTTACACTTCTGGAAATCACTCAAAATGAAATGCTAAAGGAGACAAACTTTAAAAATGTTTTTTGTTTGTTTTATGGGGCAAGGGACTCAAGTGGAAAAAAAATACCATCATGGGGCTCCTGCTGTTTGAAATTTCAAGCTATTAGTTTAAAACTGGCAAGTAGGCATCAGAATTGATTACATCAACTTAATTTATTCTTTTAGTTTTCTTGCGCACTATTCTCAACTTCAGTTTATCAAGAATATGTCTAAAACGATCTGATTATATGGTGCAAGAAAAACCAAATTGTGAATTTAAAACAGCTGCCCTGAGGTGCCTGGGTGGCTCAGTCAGTTAAGCATCTGCCTTTGGCTCAGGTCATGATCTCATAGTCCTGGGTTGGAGGCCTAGTGGGGCTTCATCTGTGCTAGCAGGGAGTCTGCTTCTCCTTCTGCACAGCCATCACCCCTCCTCCTGATCACTCTCTCTTTTTCTCTTTCTCAAATAAATAAAATCTTAAAATAATAATAATAATAAAATACTGCCCTGAGCACTGGTCAGTGTGATGATATTGGAACTCTAATGCACCTTCTTCTTTCTCATTTATGTTACTACCTATTGGCAGTCATGGGTCATTGTGATATTGTGACTTATGATAGCAAATATATATTTGATCTTCACTCATTGTTCTTGGCACAGAGTTCCTAATACCGTTGGAGTTTTCTGAGTAATGAGAGCTGCTTCTGTTATGTTAATGAGGTGGGTTTGGGACCTTACCTCAGGAGAGGGGCTGGTACCAGGATAACCTTGTAAATAGAGGGGTGACACTTTCAGTCCTGCCCTCTGACTTCAGGGTGATGGTGAGGGGCTGGAGGTTGATTGAATTGCCAATGGCCAGAGATTTAATAAATCATGCCTAGGTAATGAAGCCTCCATAAAAACCCAAAAGGACAGGGTTCAGAGAGCTTCCAGATTGGGGAACCAACACTTCCTTCTACCAGACTCTACTGGGATACAAGTGGCTTTGTTCAGGACTTCAGCTTTTACATCTGTTCATCTGACTGTTGATTTGTATCCTCTATATGATTTAACTTGTAATACATTTTTGTAATAATATTAAATTTGTAATAAACCATAATCTGGCAAATAAACTGGTTTCCTGAGTTCTGTGAGCTACTCTTGCAAATTAACCAAATCTAAGAAGGTGATCATGGGAACCTCTTCCAACTGGTCAGAAGTAAGAAGTACAGGTAATAATGAGGTAGGGGCAGTTTTGTGGACTCTTATGGGACAGTTAAGGACTGAGTCCTTAACCTGTGGAATCTGAGGCGATCTCTGTTTAGAGTGTCAGAATTGAGTTGAATTGTAGGACACCCAACTGGTGTTGGAGAACTCTTTGGATGTGTAGGGTAAGACCTGCACACATTGGAATTGGTGACCAGAATCTTAGCCATTAACTGCTTTCTAAAAAGTTATTGTGTTCACCTAGAGTTTTACAACTTAAACAACCAAACTGTGGCAATTCTTTCTCTCTAGCAAAACCCAACAGCAGATATCTTGTTTGTCTTGCCTTCTATGAAGGGGAAGAAATGGGAGAGGAGAGGGGATGAGTAGGAGTATATGTCTAGATGATCATCACTTAGCAAATCATTAACAGTTCCCTCTCAGTAGTTTCATTACAGATTACCAATTTACATTGCTGTATTTAAAGATCTTTAATATTTATTGCATGTGATTACCTTCTCATCAGATTATCTTAATACATATTTATTGAATACCTAGTTTGTGTCAGTTACGATGCTAAGGATGCAATGGCAGATAAACTGGGTAAAGTCCTATTCTCATAGTTACATTTTAGTGGGAGAGACAGAGATATTAATCCTAAAATTACACAATTGCATTATCATCTAAGAACAATGCATTGAATCAAGACAACAATGAAAGAAACAGGATTTTTGTACCAATTTATATAGTAACAGAACACGTTTTAAACACATCAGGTCTTATGTGAATTTGGGTATCCATGTGAATTTACTGAATTATTCAATTGCAAAGGGAATTTTGTATAACCGGAAAAATTCAACAGCTTTAGAAGCAGCACGGGAAAATAATGATTAGAAAAACAACCTTTGCCCGAGATTTCAGATCCATTAAGTAGTGATATGGAGCACCTTCTAATTTACATCCCGAAATTGAAACTTCTAATCAGGTGTAACAGAATAGGAAATGTTAAATGATGCCAGACATTGCATTGTACATACAGAGCAATTACAGAGATGTCTCATTTTCCTACCTACAAGCTCGTTTAATTAAAGTGTTTATACCTCTTACCAAAGAAGCCTTTGTCTAAATTTATTTGGCTAACTCCAGACAGCATGGTAAATAATTTTTGTTGGGACTGCTATTCTTTCTCTCTATATGTGAAAAATAAAAAAGGCAAGGGAGTTATTATTTGAACAATGTCAAACTTACAAATACAAGTTATCATAAAGACCTCCTGCATTCTAGGAGAAAAATAATTGTATTTTTTAGAGCCCAAACTAAATTATTAATAATTTATATACATACACACACACATATATACATATATATGTATATATATATAAACCCATCATAGGTAGAATGTTTATTTTCATTATGAGTCCATTTTTAGTCTCTTCTTAGATTCTTAGAACTTAAGGCCTCATTCCTCTCTGTTCACAAATTACCAGCCTTTCACTTCCAACTATGAGCTCTACCTATCATCCCTTTAACCTTATCGACTTCTTTCAGAAAATAAGAGGAAGAGGAGGAAGTCCTGAACATTTTATTCAAGTTTCTCAAGAATCTTCACTCCAAGCATATAGATCCTAAATAGATAACTGTGAAGGAAACTATCACATCTTCTTTCTGCACACACTCCCCTCTTTCAAAGCTAATCTCAAATTCTACTTCCTTCAAGAAACATTTTCTCACTACTACAACAAGGGCATAGACCTATCTTATGAATTTCTGTATCATTCATGTCTTTTATGGGTACACAGTGTGTGCTGCTTATGCTTTCCTTTTTTAAAAAAATGGTTCCTACTTCACTTGGTTGTGAATGGAACAAAATTTGGCCCTAGCCTAAAGCATTAGCTACTATGACTACTACTACTACTCTATCCCAACTACTACCACCATTGGCATCCCTGTTCCATTTCTCATGATTCATTATATTTGATGAGACTTTCAAGGGTAGGGCCATGCCTTATACCTCTCTGAATACCATTCACTTTTTCTCATTTGCCCTCCTCCAGATGATCTCTTTCCTGAGAAATTCACAGTCTGCTGGAGTTAATTCCCACCATCATTGTGCTATACCTTAGAAGCATGTGCAAGTGCTCTGAAAATTCATGCTGTATGCTCTACTCACACCCCTTGGTTCCCTGCTCTGTTCATTTGTTAAAAGCAATCTCCCGAGGAGGATTACCGTGCTGAGAGCAGTGGTTTTTCAACCCCAGTTGCACGTTTGGATGACCTGGGTTGCTTTTTAAATATCCATGCCTGGAGATCACTGGGTGGCTCAGTGGTTTGGTGCCTGCCTTTGGCCCAGGGCTCAATCCTGGAGTCCTGGGATCGAGTCCCGCGTCAGGCTCCCTATATGGAGCCTGCTTCTCCCTCTGCCTGTCTCTCTCTCTCTCTCTCTCTATCATGAATAAATTTTAAAAAATAATAATAAAATAAATGTCCATGCCCAAGCCTCACCCACAAAGGTCCCCAGTTCATCAATGAGCAGCCAAGGTTGAGAATTATCTATGGTACAGGGCAGGAATATCATAGACTGAAGAGATAACCTATGTGTAAAAGACATAGAAGTTATAGCAGAGATATTTATCATTACCATTCATAATCCCACCTGCTGAGGACTAGGTTGTGATTTTCCTGTATTGATCTGCCTTTGTGCAGCCACATTTTTACCTCCATTGGCAGCCACATCTCCTAAGTCATGGTGTTTTTTAAATGTTGATTATTCACCCAGTTTGTGCTACTGATTCTTTCTAGAAACACTTCAAATATCAAAATTGGTTTTACCTATTTTTCAGGTGCAAAATTCTGATGCTGATTTATGTAGATAGTCCACCTTGAAGCAGGTGATGCGTACCTGCCCTCTGAATAACTCCCATAGTTATTTACTTCCAAAGGAAATAGTATGTAAAAGGGGCAAAAAGAATATGGTGGTGAAAACAGACAAACATTACCTCAGCCAAGTGATCAAAGGTAATGTCATCAATCATAAGTCATGTTGATAGTTTGTACCCTTGTACAAAGTGACGTTCACTTGTATACTTTACCTCTGTGGTCTCTCTTCTCCAAAATGTGTAACCCCAGTGTAATCATGGGTAAAACATCAGACAAATCCTAATTTGAGGGGAATTCTACAAATACCTAACCAAGACCCCTCAAAATAGTCAAGTCCATAAAAAACAAGGAGAAAGTTTGAGAGAATATCACAACCAAGAGAAGCTTAAGGAGACACGATGACTAAATGTAATGTATCTAGGGTGGAATCATAAAACGGAAAAAAAATCATTAGGCAAAATCTAAGGAAATCTGGACTAAGTATAGGCTGTAGTTGATTAATAATGTGTCAAAATAGGTTTATTAATTATGACAATGGTTCTACACTTATGCAAGATCTTATTAAGTGAAACTGGGGATGGAGTGTATGGGAACTTTCTACCATCTTTGCAACATGTAAATGTGAAACTGTTCTAATATTTAAAATTTCATTGAAAAAAAATCTGGTGTTGTTTTGAAAGTCATGGAATGGTCCAATTTTAAGCAGCAGATGTTTCTACTTAACTCCAGTTTCAATCCATCACGGTTATACCAGTGGTTTCAAATTGCTGCAGGTATCATTCATCTGGAGGGCTTGTTAAGCAGGTTGCTGGGCAGTACCCCATTCCCCAGGGGTCCTGACTCAGGTGGGTGGTGTTTGAGCATTTACATTTCTACAAGTTCCCAAATGATGTTTATATTGCCTGTTCTCAGAGCAAACCCACTGCTGTATAAAGTCTGTTTCTGAATTCAAACATGAGTTTTCCCTTATCCCGCTTGGTCTGCAAGCAAGTGAGGTAAGGTCGTTTTGAATGTTTTTCCTCCATGATACTCAGAGTTGATGTTATAATAACTGGTGTGTAACCATTTTAGTATAATTCCAGTTGCTTTTGTCTTATTATGCTGTACACATTTTTAGTAACCAGTAAATGCTGCCCATAATATGTTTGGTTTTTGAGTTAGTTACAACAGACAAATGAGAACTTCCAAATGAAGCGCAGCTCTACCTGCAAGTCTTCAAGAATGCCCTAAATAAAACAAATAAAAATCCTAAAAGCAGTTTGGAATTTGCTGTGAAGTTTCTCAACTGGAGAGCATAGGCTCTCAAACTACAGAGATGGGAGGAAGTCCATGTTTGGATGTTTTTACTTGTAATTCTTATCTGTCAGGCTTAATTCGGAAAGAGGAGTGTGGGAGGGCTTATCCATTTGATAGATGTTGGAGAGTTCATAGCAAAGACCTGGATTTGTCTTGCTCGTTATTTGCCTTGTGATGGTGGGTCAGGATGAAGACCTGTAAAAGCAAGCTTAAGACAGCTACCATGAAGTTATTGATGTCTTGATTTGAAGCATCATCCAGAGCTGTTTACTCAAAGACTTAGCAGGAAATGACATCCATATCATTTCCTTACATGGATTGTACAGTGTGGGCAGATAGTCTTAAAAAGGGAATTTCAGGTTAAATGAAAAACAAAACAAAACAAAATCTAGGCTTATCACACTTCAAAAATACACTGTATTTTAACAAGGATAGATCATTGAAAACTTTTGACAGGTTGATAAGTTCTTTTATGTGCACGGTATCATTCCACTTTAGATCCTTACTTAAATGTTTTGAAACTTAGTGACTTTCGTAATGATAGGATAGAACCCAGTATGTCACTGTTGGGTGTTACACTGATCTAAATCGTTTATTAAGGGAAAAAAACCTTAAACCCACAAGGCAGGTGCTAGTCCTTGCCCTCAAAACCCAGGTAGTAAAGAGTTCCCACCTTGTTTGATTCTAGGGTTTGTTGCCAATTTCTGCAATAATTATCTGCATTCCAACACCATATCACTCTTGGCTGCAGCCACGTGAAACTCTGGCCCTGGCCTGTCTTTGGGCACGACTTGCGGTTTTTCTCGGCCAGAGCTACAGCAGTGGCTTCCCAGGAGCAGCAGCTCAGGTGTGAGGAGGAGCAGCCACACTGCAGGGGTGGAAGCACTCAGCTCATTCACCTAGGAGATGAGATGCGGCGAAGGAATGAAATAGCAATAGGAAAAAATAGCAACTGTCGACAGAGGGACTGACAGCTCGGATTGTCAAAAGTCCTCCCCCGGCCCTTCAGACCAAGTTTATTTAAAAATAATAATACAGAAAGCAGTGGAGAAAGATGCCTTCTCTTTTCAGGAGAGTTGCTCTTTCGCACTGAACACCTCGTTTTCTCCTGAGCCTCCCGGGTTCAACTCTGTGTCCCACTCGTCCCTCTCTGCTTGGCTGCTTCTCCTCTTTGGTGCCCTATCCCGAAAGCAGAAGACTACCAGGCTTATAAAATGGCATGTATTTAGAGATTTCTTTTCTTTTCTTACACAATGTTGCTATGATTCATGATCTAGATTCAATTTTTGTTACCTGTTTGTTTCCTTTGGGTTTTTATCATCCTTTTAAATTTCATGTACAACTGTATGTGTGTTTACCACTCTTATTTGTCCTTCCTGGCTTTCATTTAGTTTTCTCTGACCCTAGTTTACAACAAATATCACCTTACTCCTGTGCAGGGACTCTGGCTAACCCTTCTACATTTCTCCTCCCTCTTTTTTTTTTTTTCTTTTCTTATGCTATTTGTTCTTATAGTATTAGTTACTGATTTTACACAGAGTCAGATTTACCACTTTTAACTTCAGCAATTAAACCCCGCTGTTGCTTACTAGTGAAGAACAGTTTCATACTTACTTTTTTCAAGTTGTACTAATTGCTCTGGGAATAGGTCTATAAGACTGGTAAAGACAACCTCTCAGACACCAGAGGAAAAAACTGAGAAGTTTCTTTGCAGGCCTATTAAGTAAGCAACACATAGAACAGAAGCATCCTTGTATGAGAGGGAAGTGTAGGCTCAGAACCAGAAAAAGAGGTTTCTAATCCAGGTGTCTGCATTTACCAGCTGTGTCACAGTAGGTATATTTCCTAATATTCTTGAAACTTCGTGTGTGGTGGGGGAGGGTGGTAAGGGGCTTATCTGAAAAATGAAAGTGGTCCCTTGTCTGCCCTTCCTAAGGCTGCTAAGCAGAGTAAATGAGGTTTTGTACATGAAAGCAACTTGCAAACTACAAGTGCTTTACCTCAGTGCATACTGCACATATGCAAACTATTCTTTTTTTTAACCAAGAGTAAGCTAGTGCTATTGAATTATGAACGTTGTAACACTTCTTCATGACACCTGCCTTCTTTACTGCCATGATGCCAGGGTTCCCAGCTGGGTCCCTTTGGGTGCACACACTGGTCTTTCCCTTCCTGGGTGGAGTCTTCAAGCAGCCCATCTCTAGATGAGAGCACAGGGTTTGGGGCCAGACACACCTGGGCTTGAATTCCAACCTACTACAGCTGTGTGATCTCAGGCAAGTATCCCAACTTCCCTATGTTCGAATTCTCCCCTCTGCAAAACTGGGGCAATTGTTCCCTTAGGGCTCATGAGAGACAATGTGTGTCCAACTCCTTATAAGTGTTCCATTGTCCTAACATTGAACAAACCATAACAGTGCTGCTGTATTTTATACATGACAACAACCATATAATAGAAGTGAGGTCAAGAGTAATACCCAGAAGGCAAGGAAGTGTTATTTGCTGCAAACTTTGTGCATCTAATCTGGAAATACACCTCAAACCCCAATGTATAAGCTTCCGATAGTTTCTATCTTAGGCTATTTGTCATGGTTCCTGGTCTTCCCTTGAGATGGATGTTCCCAGGTCTTAAGCTTAAAGTACCCCACTGATGAAGCAGGAAAACTAAAATGTGTGGTGTTGTGGCATTGAACAATTCTGGGGTCCTAAGATTGGATTTTTGCATGTCTCTCAATGCAGAGGCAACTCTGAAAATCTCTACCTGATCTCTACAACTGCTGTTATCACAGAAAGTGCAAACACCACTTGGTAACAGGTGGAGTTAAGATCAAAATTGTTACTCTGTGAAACAGATGATTTGAGGTGACAAATGTATAAGAACTGTATTCCACACTGCTCTTAATCAACAGGGACAAAAGGCGGAATGACGGAAATCCTCTCAGGGAAAGACTGACAGTGCCAAATAAGCCTCTTTGACAAGTCTTGCTCTGTCAGTTTTAGGCAAATTAGCAAGTTCAAATAGGTGGCAACTATTCTTGTCTTTCCAGCCATGGTGATTCTCTGGCTCAGTGTGATACTTTTAATTGCTTCCCTGATCAAAATGCCTGATCCATTGCCAAATGCCAAATGTCCATTCCTCCAGAGGATCATTAAATGTAATGGAAGTGTACCCACCAGGGCCTGCCAATCTTCCTCCTCCAAGGCGATGTTTGACTGGCATGTGACAGTCTTCTTCACAGTATGTGGGAAGCCCAGAACCAGCTTTGGGTTCTGATAGGAAATGCGAAGAGCCCAAGTCATTTTTAAAAAGAAGCCATTTTTTGAAATGAGTGAACCTGATGCTTGTTCTTCTCAATTTCCTCATGTTATTGGAAGACTTGGTATCAGATATCTTTTGAAACTTTGGAGATACTGTTGTGGAAATAGCATCCTATGTTTCCTCTGCCTTGGAGATCTCTGCATCCAAGACTACAGAAAGAAACTAGAGAATTAGATTTCTTTGACAACCTTGGCTCTTATTGCTGGTAATTTGATGGCTGAGAAATCTTCATTAGTTTATTTAGTACCTCATCGTTTCCTCTTTGGGTCCCAGCCAGTGCTTGATTGCTCATCTCATAAATATGGTGCCTGGGTTTGTGGGGATGTGGGTTGTGGACACATGTGGGACATGTGAATAGAAACAAATCCCTTCTTTTTGGACTTTATGATAGTAAGTTGTCAGTATACTGAAATCATGGCTTAATCTTTGCATTTAGGTTATATAACCCACATATAGAACTTTTGAGAACTAGCCAAGTCCCAGATTAATGGGGCTTGTTTATTTTCATTTTGTTTTTTAAATAGACTTTCTCTTACTTTGGTACCCGTAGTGTTGACTGGCTCTGTTTAAGAATTCAGACTGCTTTTCTGGGTGTTCCCGCCCTAGTTGGCCCCAGGGTGACTGTTCTAAGGTCTATTTCCTTCTGCCCTCCACCTGCATTTCTTAACAGATACCCTAGCCTCCTACTTGACCGAAAAGACAAAGGCATTAGTTTCTCTTATCTCTAACAAACAATATTGTAGTACTTTCTTCCTTGCTGAGCCTCTGGAGAGGGGGGGTTGGTAAAAAAAAAAAAAAAAGGTCCAGCAAATGATGGCCCATGGGCCAAACAAATCTGGTCTGCCTCCCATTTTTTGTAAATAAAGTTTTATTGGAACAGTCATGTTTGTTCATTTATTTATTGTCTGGGGTGGTTTTTTGTTTTGTTTTTTGTTTTTGTTTTTGGTGATATAATGGTGGAATTGAGTAGTAGGAACAGAGAATGTGTGACTTGCAAAGTCTAAGATATTTACCATCCAGCTTTTGACAGAAAAATGTTTGCCAACCTCTGCTCTGAGGAAATGGTGTTGATCTTCCTCCCGGGAATCGCTGTTCCAGTCCCTGGTTCCCACCTCCTCCACTCTACTCCTCTCTTACCTGTCTCCACCAATCCCCTCTCCTCTCATGTCACCAGTTTCTTCTTTTTCTGGTCCTTCTTCCAGGGTTCAACCTGGGTTAATTTAATTAAAGATGGTTTAATTCCTAGCTGATGTAAAGTCCTGGAGGAACAGTGTCTGCAGAATTAATAAACTTCAGACTGTCTCTCCGAGCCAGTGCTCTGCTGAGTACCTCCAATCCAGATATTCAGCCATCTTGATCCTACCATGGAGCCAAGTGGGATGATACTCCCATACCTCCAGGCCTTCGCTTTTGCCAGTTACTGAAGTAGCCTCTTGCCCTTCACTTGTTTGCTGCCCTAATCCTACCTCTCCCAAAACTGAGGTGAAACACCTTTTGCCACAAAAATCTTTTTTTTTCCCCTCCCCAAATTTAATCTCCCTCTTCTAATACAATTGCCAAACATTGGTACCTCTTATGATCTTTATTACGTTCTACTGTGTATTTCACGTGTCTGTTTTTTCCTTCTCCCTGCATCAAAGGCAGAATCTTTGCCTTACTTATCTTCGATGTCTTTATGATATGTAGTGCCATGTAAATACTGCCTAGGTTCTGTTGAAATGGTTTGGGTTTCCCTTACCATGAAAGTGAGACCTTTGTGAATGGAGGGCGCGGGGTTTCCTAAGCTATTTTCCCTGGAGTGTGTGTGAAAACCTGAAAAATAGATGCCATGCATATCTCACGTTTTGCCTTTTGAATATTGTCAGCTTTTATAAATCTCCGAAATCATTTATGGTATTTGAAAAATATGATCGCCTTGTCTGATTTTTTTTTTCATAAGTCAGTCCTTTTGTTCTATAAATCTGTGTCTTACATGGAAATGCCAAGATGGTTATATACAACTGAACATTTCTTACAACTGCAGAGCTTTAAGACTGAATTTGCATGATAATGTCTATGGAATTTCATTTATCCTTCCTGGTGAGTGCATCAGTTTAAATTTTGAATTGATAATGAGCACTGCCTCTTGAAGGGAATTAGCTGGAGAAAATATCAACCTATGTCAGGGTGGGTCTTTTTAAAATGATTTCAGAAAGATGGTTATAAATGCCCTCTAGGAGTTATTCTTGAAGGCATATTTTGTATGGAACTTACCTCATCAGCTTAAATCTTTTTAGATATGCCATCCCTGCTGTTGGATTAAGTAATTTAACTCCTCTTAATGGCTAGGCTTCAGTTTAGCAGGTGACAATCTGGTGCTTAGAAAGACAGAGTTCATGGCTTTGGTGCTCAAAGAGGTCTGTGTGCTTCTGTTGCAGGGCCACAGCCTGCAGCCAAAACCCTGACCAAGTGTCTAGAAATGTGTGGAGTCTGGAACAAAGGAAACTTCAGGCCTACTCAGGACCCTATAAACATCATTAAAGAAGGTGGAAGACAAAGATCTGGTATCTTAAGAGAAATATTTGTCAAATTCTTTGTGTCAGTTTACCTTTTGGGGGATTCTTGAAATTTTTATGTGGGTCTATGTTCTTAAGTATGAGTAAAGGAGTTTAGAGGACTTAAATAAGAGAATGGGAGCTTAGGGGCCCAAAGTGTTACTTCTTTCTTAAAATACTGGTATGCACCTAATCGAAGAAATGATGTTGCTGGGTAGACTGGGGTGACTGTGGGCCCTGGGGCCTTGACCCAGCAATCCCAAGGGAGTTGGGGAAAAAATTCTTAGTCTCCTTGCAAGAAAAGAACTCAAGGACAGACCTGATAATAGTTGAGGGGTGCAAGTGAAGAGTTTATTATAAAGAGCGAGATATTCTTGAGATGAAAGGGCTGCCTGCCCAGGGTTTAGGTCTCTTTTATGGACAGTTGTTAACTTGGGGAGGGGAATTTTTTGGGGAGCAGAGTTTCAGGCCATTCTCCCTTACTTGGTCAGGGTCTTCAACTTTGTCTTGGGCCTGTGTAGTTTGATCTGGGCTCCTTATGGCCTTGTTTGTGGAATACTTCCAGGGTGGGCAGGTTGTTAACTTCCCTGATAACGGGCCGTGACTCCCCCTTTGCTGGTCTCTGGGCATCCTCTTAAAACCTAACTAGCTACTCACTCTAACAGTGATATAAGCACTATTTGATATCAAATCCTAGTTTTAAGCCAGAGGCAACCATAAATATCAACTTTCCTTATAAGCCCAAAGAGATAAGTTTCTTGATCTCAAGTCACAAAGCTGTGACCTAGGACTTAAACCCAGACCTTCTTGTTCTAAGTCCATTGCTTTTTCTATTATGCCATGCAACTCTTCCGCCGACATTTAAGACTTTCTCTTTATGCTCCATTAAAATGAGTTCTGAGCTGCAAATTGAAGATGTGACTTTACCATGTATCCTAAAATTTTACTTTTTTAACTTCTTTGAATTCAACTAGTTAACATATAGTATATATCATTCGTTTCAGATGTAGGGTTCAGTAATTCATCAGTTGTGTATAATACCCAGTGCTCATTATATCACATGATTTCCTTGATGCCCATCACCCAGATACCCCATCCCCTCCAGCAACCCTCAGTTTGTTTCTTAAAGTTAAGAATCTCTTACGGTTTGTCTCTTTCCTTATTTTATTTTTCCCTATTGATCTTTTTTGTTTAAATTCCATATATGACAGACTCTTCCTTTAAATAACTATTAAGAAGTATACCACGATCATTATTCTTGGATATTTACACCCTGCACTCAAAATAGCTGACATTTACTGTATGCTGACTATGAGGCAGGAGGCCCTATCCTAAGAGCTTATACTAACTCACTGAATCCTTGTAGAAGCCAGTGCCACCAGCACTGTTATTAGTTAGCAGATTCTGGCTGTCTGACCAGAACCCATGCCCTGAACACTCCCCTATACTGCCTGTCACATGAAACTACCATGTATATCTATTTCATCAGGAGTTCCATGGAACTGTACGGGCTGATCACACCCATTTTTGTGGTCACGCACTGAGCCCTGACTCTTGTCCCTAGTCCAATAAAAGTGTCGCTTTAGGCCTGTCATCACCTCGCCTGCATGTCCCAAACTGAGTTTGGGAAATTCAGATTGTCCCAAAGCACAGCTGATGACCATCAAATGAGAATTTCTTTACCTTCAAATGGGAGTCTTTTGACTCAATGGGACATAAATGTGGGGTCAGATGTCTTTCAAATCTGCTGCTTTAAGTTTGTCTATAACCGTTGGATTATTCCCGGACACCAGTACCTCTGCATGAAAGCTTGACTATGAATAGTACAAATGTGCATAAACACTCAAGAATCTTAGGACTGTCTTCCTTGTTTCTCAGTTCCTGAGACTTTGGAAAATTTTTCTGCTTTGCAATTATTTCTATCCAGATTTTGTAAAGGTGAATGAATTTCTTCAAAGAATTTTGTGGTTACCTAAACTGGTGCCTTGTTTGAATTAGGAAAAAAAATTTTTTTGTAACTTCCCAGGGGGAGGCTGGGAGGAGTGAGGGATACAGTCTTAGCAGGAGGAAGACCTCAGGGCAGTGGGAACAGATGGCTATGTTGATGTTCATTCAGAAAGGATCTCCATAAAAAAAAGAAAGAATGAAAGAAGGAAAGAAAGGAAAGAAAGGAAAGAAAGAAAAGAAAGAAAGGATCTCCATAAATGATGGTGATCTGGAGGGTGGGGAAGCAGAAGTGTGTATGGCTGAGGTGGGCTGTGGACCTCATCTGGACTGGAATAGAACTGAAGGCTCCCTGCTGAATGAGTGGCTGTCAGAGTGATACTGGGACAGAAAATGCTAAGTTGAGGTGATACAGTGCATGTAGTTTAGGTTCATACAACCAGAGTCCAGAGTTTCATAAAAGTTGATAAAATGTTTTAATTTCCCCCAAATCACATCTGTTTATTAATTCCTAAATCAAACTGAATTTGTGTGCTTTGTTTCTAAGCTGAGAATGTATGCTTTGAGACCAATTCAAGTAAATTATCCCATAACACCTCCATTCCTAGAAAACAAATAAAATCTCTTTTAGATGAATGCTTTACCTCCATTCTGTTTGGTATTTTAGGCCTGTTTGTTGTTGCTCTTATGTGACCAGCTCTTCATAGAAATTTCCAATTAGTCCATAGACTCTTCTTAAGTGCTTTGTTTTCCTTCCTCCTTCTGCAAATCCATAACTTCTCAGGAAATTTCAAAAACATAGCCAGTGTAGAAAGGATTAAAGACTCCCAAATAGATGCACTCTCAGAACTGGGAACAGTTTCAAAGATCATTTTCTGACAAAAAAGTTTGAAGAATCTTTCTGAAATGGTATAGATTAGTGGTCAGTAAAAGTCCACACCGGGGAAAATTTAACAACTATATTCCTGATGCTATTAACAATTATTCTCAGAAAATTCTCTAGTCAAAAGATGAAAGTATCTTACAAATCCTACCTATTCACAAATATTTGGGGAAAGAGGGAGAGCAAGAGAATAAGAATGAACAAAGGAATAAATGAATGAATGAATAATATGGGAATTTTTTTTTTCTTAGCAATTGGAATCGGACTTTCCTTTCTGGAAAAAGCCCATCTCTGTTGATTACTTTTCTAAACTTCTGTTGGAGGCTAAGCCCTCAAAGGGACCTGCAGGATGAGTTGGTGCTCAGATTAAGAGCACAAGTGAGCTGTATTGCAGAGAGGAAATGAAGTGGTCTAGTCTTTAAAGATGGGAATATAGTAAGCAATGAAAGACCCAAGGCTATGCAGAGAGAGGGAATTGGACAAAGAGGTGACCAAAGAGCTTCCACAATCTGTAAGAAAAATTTTGAATACATATGAATAGATTAATGTACCCTCATGTAGCCATCACCTGTCTTCAACAATTAACACATGGCCAATCTAAACTCTAACTCCCTCCTCATCTTCTACCCTCACTTTTTAAAGCAAATCTCAAGCATCACATTTCATTTATAAGTATTTCCATATGTATTTTTAAAATAGACTTTTTGGCAAAACCCCACTATTATCAACAAAGAAACACCCCCCAGCAATTCCCAAGTCTCATAAATGTGACTATCCTATTGTATAACAGAGAGATGCACAAATCTTGTTTATAGCTTGATGAAAACTTAAGAATGAATGTATCTATGAAACTAGGACACCAATGGAAGAAGCAGATTATCAGCACCTGAGAAACATTATCCCACTCCAGTGACTATTCCATCGAAAGGTAACCACTATCTTGACTTTGAATTTTATGTAAGTGGAATCATATAGTATGTATGATGTTTGACCTAACATTGTTCATAAGAATATTTTAAAGCATATTTGAAAATGTTTCATGTGCACTTAAGATGAATATGTATTCAGCTTCTAACAGAACATTCTAGAAATATCTACTTGATCTATTTCGTCTAATGTATGGTTAAAGTTCATGGTTCACTTAGCAATTTTTTTTTTTCTGGATGATCTATTTGTTTCTGAAAATAGGGTATTCATGTCCTCTGCTATTGTCCACTATTCCCTTCAGATCTGTTACTGTTTGCCTAATACATGTTTAGGTGTAACACTGTGAGTGTGTATATATTTATGATTGTTATACCTTCTTGATGAATTGACCCCTTCATTTTAGAACCTTTCACCATATAGTGTTTTTGTCTTGTACCTTCAGCCACTTTGTACCTTTTGATAAGTTCCACCCATTTACATTTAGAGCTATTGATACCTTAAGACTTAGTGATGCCATGTTAATTGCTTCCTGGTTGTTTTGTATTTCCGTTATTTTTCCCCCCTCTTTCTGCCTACCTTCATAAACAGGTGATTTCCCCTCCCCTCTTGGAGGAATGTTCTGTTTCCTCTTTATCTTATGAGCATCTGCTCTGGGTTTTTGCTTTGCAGATAATTAGGCATAATGTATTTGAAACAAGATCTCTGCATTGCACTTGGTTGATATACCCTTTAAGTTGCTTTTCGTTTATGTTACTCTCTCTCTTTTTTTTTTTTTTTTAATTTGCCATTTGTTGGGACTGAGACATCTGTCTTAGAGAATTTTTACATGCTGAAATTTGCTGATTCCTTCCCTAGTATTGAACATGTTTACATCTACATTTCATGCAAACTTATTTAGAACCAGAAGCTTGACCAGAATCGAGTTTAACTTCACAGCAAGAATATAAAGTTTAAAAGCAGTTCTACTTTATCTCTCTTAACAGGACCATCAATATACTTGACAGCATTTTTTAATCCAGGTGGGCCAATAGATTCTTTACAGGGAGTTCAGAGGATGAAAATAGAGCTGAAATCTGGGATACAAGTGTGTGTGTGTGTGTGTGTGTATGTGTGTGTATGGAAAAACAAAAAAATTGAAGATATATATCAAATTGCTAATAGTAATGGTGAATTAAAGTCAAGAGATTATGGGTATATCAACAATAATGTTCTTTTATGTGGTTGTATTTTATAGTGGAAACATTAAACAGTAGAAACATTTTAAAACAGTAAAAATGATCATACTTAGGAAGTTCCCCTGGCTTGCTTCCATCTGGCAGCCATATTCCATTGGTGAGGGAGAGAGCATAGGCAGAAAAGAGCATTCTGGCCACCCATCAGACCAACTCCCTCACCTTTGCTGTGTTTCCCTTGCAACTTTCTGGTTTTCATTTGGTTTAAGTTGGCTGTCTTGTGGGAAGTGGATACAGCATTCTAATCCTTTTGATGGATTTCTAGCATTCTGTGATGTACTAGTCTGTCTTGGGAATGTCTAATTGCTTAGAGTGTGATATTGCTTGGGTGAATTGATGGAAGCAATTTTCTGAACCTCTGCCATTGAGCCTCAGACTCTGCTGCAAATCCCCCCCAGCTCAAAGGACCAGAAAGTCTAAGACTGTTCTTTCAGTTCTAGCAGTCTCTTTTCTTTCCCACCTCTTCACTGGAAGAATGATGGGGCTTAAACTCGGGAGCCATGTAATGAAAGACCCCATGTTTCCTATTTGGAAACATGTGCTAAAAGCATCTACATATCAGTACAACTCTTCTTAAGCCAGAAACATTGAATAAAAATTTACAGACAAGGATCTTTGTTTCTGGAAACATCATAAATAGGATGTGCAAAGTCATGGTACTTATGAAGGTCAATGGTGCTTAATTGATTTAGGTGCTGGTCTAAGCAAAGGAGGTTAATAAAAGCTTAGCTTTTAGTTCACTGGGGTTTTCCTCATAGGGAATCATTGGGTCAAAGGTATTCTGTAAGTAGGAATCCTTATACAGGATAGTTCAGGGGGTTAAAACTATAGATCTATTGAAACTGGTAGGCAAATTACACAAAATTTTGTTTATATGTATATTTTAGGGAAAAGCATAGATTTCCTCAGATTTTCTTTCTTTTTTTTTTTTTTTTTTAAGATTTTATTTACTTATTCATGAAAGAAGCAGAAAGACAAAAGCAGGCTCCATGCAGGGAGCCTGATGTGGGACTTGATCCTGAGACTCTGGGATCATGCCCTGAGCATAAGGCAAACACTCAACCACTGAGCCACCCAGGCATCCCTCCTCAGATTTTCAAGTGGGCCCATAACCAAAAAAAGTTTAAGACCACAATTCCAGAAGCTTTTAGGTCCATGATCTATAAAATGAGGTTTGGATGGTAGAGGGGTAGTAACTCTGGAAGATGTGGAGAGGATTGATGTATCTATACTTACTGTGAATCAAGGTCTATGAAGACATTTGGTTTAGAGCTTTTACAAGGAAAGGTAAATTTTGATTTGTCCTGTAAGGCTTTACTAATGGGAATTAAGTAGAATTTATGCTCACCTACATGAGCATGGCCTCAATATTTCTCTTCCAAGCTTGCTTCCCCAAGTAGTCTGCTGGCCCTACTGTCTTAAGTTCTTCATGGACACCTCTGGTTCATATATTATGTGAAAGAGACCTCCATTCCTCTTGGAAGAGACTTTTTATTACCTTCCTGCTACAAGGAACTGTTGAACAAGATATAGAAATGAAAAGAAACCTACCAAAGGTAATGATTTTTGTAATCGAGGTGAATTTGATCATGTAATGGGGAGAAAAGAGCTATTGAAGAAGGAAATAGGATGGCAAAGTTTCACTTGTTGGCCAAAGGTAGAAAGTTTAGATTTAGGTCTTTGCAATATTTATTAGTAGTTGACTCTTGGATAATATGGGTCTGAACTGTGCTGACCTACTTATATGTGACCTTTTTTTTTCTTATCAGTATAGTACTGTAAATGTTTTTTCTGTTCCTTAGGATTTTATTAACATCTTCCTTATCTTACCTTTTTGTAAGAGTACAGTATATTGTACACCATACAAAATGTGTGTTTTTATCACAAAGGCTTGCAGTCAACATTTAGGTTAAGTTCTTGGAATCCAAAGTCATACACAGAATTTTTACAATGTAGGGGTTAGTGACTTTAACCCCTAGGTTGTTCAAGGTTCAACTGTTTAATGTAGTTTAAAGGACTGTGAAATTTCTGGACATCAGCCATATTAAGATGAAGTCAGGATCTAACACAGGATATAAAATGACCAACATTGAACTAAATCCAATTCACAGGCTTGAGAAGAGGGTACAGCATTGTGTTCATATTTAGTAAAAATTTAGAGATAGTGTACAAATTCAGCCTCTTGGAAAAATGGAAAATGTATCAGCCCTCATAGGGCAATAAGCATTGGGAGTTAGGGTAGTCCAGGGTGCCAAAATCTAATCTAGCCCACATTTCTCATTGTTACCTGGGTTTTAAATTAAACACTTGAGACCAATTAAAATTTTTGTGTGCTAAACTTGGATTTAATTCTGGAGACCATGAGGAGCTTTCAGAGCATTTTAATTGGGAAAGTGGAATGATGAAATTTATGGAGAATGGACTACAGGGAAGTAAGCCGGGAGATAGGAAGATCAATGGAGAGGTTGACCGTAGTAATCCAGACAGGAAACCATGAGAACCTGAACAAGGGCACAGCTATTGGGACTAAAGAGACACAGGTGAGCACTATGAAGTTACAAGCAGTGGGACTTAGTAATGAGGCAGAGGACCAGTTTAGTCCAAGAAGACTTGAGTGACAAGTGGAAAGACAAGGCTATTCACTAGGTAATAAAATCATTTGGAGATCATTACCCATTCTACTTCTTGAAATGACAAGACACTTGCAAGCAAATGTGGCCAGAGTGTGTTATATAAAAGCAAAGAGAAAGCCTATATGTAAGGATTTGAATGCACTTTCAGACCAAGTCCCAACAGCTGGTGCTGCTCTGTGGGCTACTTCTCAGGCTGTGTGAGAGGCTAGTTAGCAGTTATCATTACCTTTATTATCTTTCAAACTAAGAAGTCTCCTACTCCAAGGACTGTTAGAAAGGTGAATCAGATTCAGGAGTTTGGTTTTTGTTTGAGAAGGTCTGGACATCTCTGATTTAAAAAAACAATATAACTAGGAAGGGCCTGGAGATAAATCTCACCAAAGAGCACCCCAGGTGCTTACTATTGCTTGTGCACTTATCTGCAACCCCTCTTTTTATCTGACCTGATGCTCTTTTGCTTATTGCTGCCTGGTTACAATTATTGAGTATTGTTTGATGTCAACCTAGAATACTTTCCTCTTCTTTGACATTTTCATTGTCCTTATCCCACTCACCCATAAAGAATTGTTTTGTTTTTAGAATATCAGCTCTCCCCAAGGGAAAAAAAAAATGTATGCTTTCCAGTGTTTAGTGCACAATTATTAATTTGATAAGCATTACCAAAGGAAGCCAGAATGTAGGGGGAAAAATCTTTTGGCAAAATCAATGTGACACTGTCTCACTATGAATTGTTCTTGGATATTTATTCCCTGTGCTTCCCAATATGAGCAAAAGAATAGGTAATAGAAGATGAAACATGGCTCTGTCAACTTTAAAACAGGATGAAATATAAGAAGAGTTTTATCTCAACTCAAATATGGTTCTGTGAATATCTTTCTGGTGCTGTTGATCTTCTGTTTTAGGTAGAGAGGTACCTTGTGGTGTTTTAATCCAGCCCTAATACTGTGAGTGAAAACAAAGATGATAAAATTGTTTACAAAATGTACTGATGTTTTCAGAGACAGCTGATGTTTGACAAATCCCAATCCTTGGGGACAACTTAGCAGGTTATGTGCTAGGTTTGCTCACGGGTTCAGCTTCTCCTAGATTAAAGTAGTCTTAGTAGACTAAGGAGCACACTTAGCTATCTGTGCTCATCAGATTCTCTTCACAAATACTTGAAGCATTTGATCTTGAAACTTTTTTTCCACTATGTGGGAAGTAATTACTTGGGAGAAGACTGAAAACCTGAGCTAATCTAGGACTCTCTCCAGACTGCTAATGGCATCTCAAAAAGCATTCATAGCAAAGAATGTAAGTGGAATACACAATTATTTTCAGACCTTCTCAAACGTGAACCCAGCATCCTTCACTTCTCTCAAGGAAAAGGGCAGTCCTGGGTTCTATTACGATAGCAGAGGAAACGGTTACAGTTTGGCCAGTTACTTCTTGACTATCTTTATACAATGGGGTTTTATTTTTTAGTTCTGAAGCCTCCTAATTATTGAAGCAGTTGAAAGATCACTGACTGATGGCATCTTGCTGTTTGAAAGCACAGTACTGCATCTGGGAAGGGAGGTTAAGGAGGAAATGATCAAGTGAGCTCAATCTGCAAGCTGTCCAGGATGGCTGCCAAAACTACTGATTCACTGACCGGTGAATCAGCTCTTCATTTTCTGGAAGAAAGAATGGCTCTGGATATGAAAGGGAATTTTGTTCACTACGACCTGCTGCCCCATAGAGACTAGTTTATTTCTCTAATGCATATGCCTTTTACAAGGATAAGTTCTCTACCAGTGTTCATGACCTAAACTGAATTGCATATTACTCTAGAACTGTATATGAGGGACACTATAGAATAAGTGAATTGGGGGTGATTCAGTGTGCTGTCTTTAAAATAAAAATATTAGAGTTATCGCCTATGCTTAAATTTGAAACTCTAAACAGGCATCTAATAATCAGATTTGAACTAGCCTGAGGCAAAGAAGGATAGTAATTTCAGAGCACAGGCTCTGTAACCACACTTCTGGCTTCTAATCCTTGCTTCACTACTTACTACTTCCATGGCCCTTGGCAAGTTACTTAAAATATCTTCATTCTTGCATCCTTATCAATAAAACAGGCATGATAAGCCCAAATCCTATAGAATGGTGGTGAACACTGTATAAATTACTATAGTGAAAAATATATAACTAGCACACAGTGAATACTCAATACAATTTAGCTTTTGTTAGAATTCAGGTAGTCAGAAATGAGAGGTAGTGGTCATTAATCAGGAAGTGAGACCAAAATGATTCTCACATGAGTACTTAGGTTTATGGAACCCAAAATTTAAGTAATGTGACCTAAAATGTTCTGCAGATTGTTCTAGTCAGGCTCCTCAATCTTTTGAAACCAAGTGTAAAGAGTCCCTGGAACCCTACTGCACTGTCCTTTCAGAGCTAAGGAAATTAGATTTCAGAGAGGTTAAATGACTCGGGTCAAATGACAGCACTAGTACCCAAGCATTCCTTTGAGGAGAAAACTTTCGGGAAGGTGGGATTATGAGGGAAACAACTCTTCACCCCTTGCCCAGCCTACCTCTTCAAATGGAGAATAAACAGCCAACAAACCCAGGCCTAGAAATCCAGCCAGGGAGGAGGAGTATCCATGACCTTGATGAAACCCCAATTGGAACCTAAAATATTTATGGGATTGGGTTTGTTCATTCCACGAATGCTTACTAGCCAACTCAATATCCATGTCGTATCTTGGTGAGAAAACTCTGGGTCACTTTTATATATAGAAACATATGTTCCTCACCTACCTCCTGTTTCAGTTCATGCCTAAAATGAGATGCATAGCAGTAGTCACAGATGAAAGGCATATCCTCCTAGAACGTAGTGGCAATGTGGCATAATGAGAAAACATAGGGTGTAGTCTGCAGATAAGTGTCTTGGCTCTGCTACTTGCTGTGTAGTCTTGACTTAAACCTATTATAATTTTCTTCATTTATGAGGTGAAGAGAGTGTTGGATGGGCTCTCAAAGGCAGACACAGGGTTTGGATAAGATGCTCTGAGAACTTATTTCAAGGAACTCTACCAGTTTGGTTTGTTCTTTATTCCCTAAGTTTTGTTTTTCCAGTCAAGAATCTTTTACAACAGCTGATCTGATGCCATTTGCTTTCTCTTTTCCTATTCTGGGAATCCAAGTTACTCTTCTTTCCATTTTTGCCTCTGTGCTTTTCTTTTTTTTTTTCTTTTTTTTTTTTTTTTTGTGACTATGGTATAGTCATTAGAGACTTCACCTTCTAGCTTTCCCCTGTTCTCTGTTTGGGCTATGCACAGTTCTCCTCCTCTCATTTGGATTTTGGGATACTAGACAACAGAAAACACATGTGAATTTGAGGAAGGAAAATCCTCAGAACAATCCTCAGATTCCAGAAGCACTCCGAGCCACCTAGGACACTTTCAGTGCTGAATGTCTAGGACAACTATTGCAAGGAACCATAAAGAGGACTGGATGGGACCATGGAAAAGAAGAACCAAAAGCTCTCCTTCTGTGTCTTCAGAATTTCCTAATGTTTTTGGGATATAAATTTTTTTTAATTTATTTATTTATTTTTTATTGGTGTTCAATTTACTAACATACAGAATAACCCCCAGTGCCCGTCACCCATTCACTCCCACCCCCCGCCCTCCTCCCCTTCCAACCCCCTAGATCGTTTCCCAGAGTTAGCAGTCTTTACGTTCTGTCTCCCTTTCTGATATTTCCCACACATTTCTTCCCCCTTCCCTTATATTCCCTTTCACTATTATTTATATTCCCCAAATGAATGAGAACATATAATGTTTGTCCTTCTCCGACTGGCTTACTTCACTCAGCATAATACCCTCCAGTTCCATCCACGTTGAAGCAAATGGTGGGTATTTGTCATTTCTAATAGCTGAGTAATATTCCATTGTATACATAAACCACATCTTCTTTATCCATTCATCTTTCGTTGGACACCGAGGCTCCTTCCACAGTTTGGCTACCGTGGCCATTGCTGCTATAAACATCGGGGTGCAGGTGTCCCGGCGTTTCACTGCATCTGTATCTTTGGGGTAAATCCCCAGCAGTGCAATTGCTGGGTCGTAGGGCAGGTATATTTTTAACTGTTTGAGGAACCTCCACACAGTTTTCCAGAGTGGCTGCACCAGTTCACATTCCCACCAACAGTGTAAGAGGGTTCCCTTTTCTCCACATCCTCTCCAACATTTGTTGTTTCCTGCCTTGTTAATTTTCCCCATTCTCACTGGTGTGAGGTGGTATCTCATTGTGGTTTTGATTTGTATTTCCCTGATGGCAAGTGATGCAGAGCATTTTCTCATGTGCATGTTGGCCATGTCTATGTCTTCCTCTGTGAGATTTCTGTTCATGTCTTTTGCCCATTTCATGATTGGATTGTTTGTTTCTTTGGTGTTGAGTTTAAGAAGTTCTTTATAGATCTTGGAAACTAGCCCTTTATCTGATATGTCATTTGCAAATATCTTCTCCCATTCTGTAGGTTGTCTTTGAGTTTTGTTGACTGTATCCTTTGCTGTGCAAAAGCTTCTTATCTTGATTAAGTCCCAATAGTTCATTTTTGCTTTTGTTTCTTTTGCCTTCGTGGATGTATCTTGCAAGAAGTTACTATGGCCGAGTTCAAAAAGGGTGTTGCCTGTGTTCTTCTCTAGGATTTTGATGGAATAATAATTAAACATTTATGAGGTCATCAGGACAGATGGCATCATCCCAGTTTAGTGATAAGGAAACAACATTTCACAGAGGATGAGGTACAGGTAATTTGCCAAAAATTGATGAAGTTTATAAATAAAACTGAAACCTGCATGCAGCTTTATTCTCTTTTTGGTGACTTCCCTTTGATAAATAAGAACCTTTGCAGCTTCTGGGCTGTACAGAGTAAGGCACTAGTCTGAATGAAGCTACACACTGATAATCCATAATTCGGAGTCTATGCTGTCTATAACTCAATAAATTGTCACTGTTGTCATTAAATGTTCTGCATATGAAATTCTCACTTTCCAGGAAAACTCAAGTGATATAATTGCAAAGGAACATTCACATAACTCTAAAGCAATTCTATAATCTCATGGTTCTCCAGTGTGATATCCAAGCCAGGCTGTCAACATCAACTCAAAACTTGTTAGAAATGCAAATCCTCAGGCCCTACCCAGATCTTCCTAACCAGAAGCTCAGGATTGGGGTGGGATGGGAAGGGGAGGGTCCAGTAGTCTGTTTTCATGAGCCTTCAGGTGAATCTGGTGCACACTCAAGTTTGAGAATCCCTTCCATAACCTAAAGGAAGACTTGGCATTCTATAACTAGAGAAATGGTGCCCTAGTGTTTTTACCTGAGGATTTGTATATAGATATGTATCCACTGAATGCCACACCCTATGACAAGCCGATGATGAAGAAAGAAGTGGAGTTTGGTGCCCATGTTCATCTACTATATAGAAAAGCTAAAGACAAACACTTAGATATAAGGAGATAGTTCTAGTTTTAGGTTAATGATTGTGTGGTTAAAAGCCTTTCTTTCTCTATAAAAATCTGCACTTAAAATTTTGAAACAATTTCTCGATTTTGCCAGAAATCCACAGAACAAATTGCAGATGATGATGATCTAAGTAGTTGTCTTCCTCTTCATTCAGGGAGTGAAGCTGTTTCACAAGATGTAATTAGCTGTAATTTAGAAATTTGGGGGTTGCTGACCACACACACACACACACACACACACACTCCTTTCTTGACAGCAAAACCAGGGTTTGTTGCCTGAAAATATTAGCAAAGGTGTTCAAGACAACACTGCCGAACCCATGGCTATAAGGCCATTTCTGTTCAGTTGACTTGCCCTGAGTAGCAGCTTAGATGTACCTTTACATTGCCGTACTTTTTTTCTTGGAAGGTTCCATTTTCAAGAGTGTTTAAAAGACTCCTTTCACATTAGTATTCTTTCTGAAAAAGAAATACCCTTAACCCTAGTCAATGTCACATTTTTTTCTGTTATTTTCATTATTCCTCTGTAACTTGGATTGCAAAAATGTGACTTCTTCACTACCTAATTACTAAAATTTAGCAATTGTGCATTGTTGGTACCTAAAATAAAAATCTCATTAAATGTGCCAAGAGTATACCAAAAATTTTAATAAGGAGTAATGTTTGAATTATAGCTACTTAATAGCTTCACTCCAGAAACAATGGGCTTGGATCCTGGGGTGCCAAAGATCTGATATGCTATTTCAGACGCTGGGCTGAGTGTCTGTCATATCCCAGATCATAAATGGGTGTGGATTCATTGTGATTTTGCTATGTAATTATGGTCACAGTAGGTTCCATTATAGCGGGAACATTGCCAATTTTAGTTTCAGCAAGTATGACAACTAATGAGTGTACAACCCCAAAGCCTGTGTTTTCTGCCTCAAGATTTAAGCTGGGGCCCAAGACTGAGGTCAAGTGAAAGAAGAATAAGCTGTATACAAATGAACGAGAGTATGTGTGTATGTGTATAATGAGGCTAGTTATCCAAACTGCAAGGATCTAGACATGGGTTGGAAGAGTGCTGTATTGGACACAAAAAATTTAGGTTCAAATTCCAGTTCTTCCATTTCTAACTGTGTAATATTGGACAACTTCCTTGATGTTTTGGAATTCTGAGTGTCAGTGGAGAGTACTAACTTCCTTAGATAAATCCAAGAAATTTATTAGGAGAAAGATGCTACTTGTCTTTCCAAGAAAACACTAACAGCAAAAATTTCCCTAGGATCTCTCATAGTGTGCACTATAAATATGATGCACCCCAGGTTCCAGCAATTAGAGGAACCTGCAGGAGGCTTGGATACAAGAAGTGCCTGAGCCCAGAGAGATCTATCATTTTGGCAGGGGTGGAGGTATCTGTTCTGGGGACTATGGTGGATAGCCCCAAGCACGATCAGCATCTAGTGGCTGATGGCATTAGGAGTGGGGTTTTACTATAACTATCCTGCAATATATTATAGTTGGAGGTTCTTTCTGGCTATGTGATTTCTTGTCAAATAACATTTACACCTGCTCTTCAGGCTCTAAGATACATTGAGGTACCTAATATCCTTTGATGAATTTTGTTGCACAAAACCAGCCATCGTAAATTGTGTTGTTAATAACTAAAAAGCCTGATTGATAAAAAGGGTAATCATGTAGTCTTTTGTCCTGTGATTCTTACCCAGCTTATCTCTGTTCTATGTAATATTTTTTTCATGGCTCACAGAATTGTAAAATTGGGCTAGAAGAAATCTTAGAAAACCATTCAGTAAGCACCTCACCACCATTTCAGATATGGAATTGTAAGTAAAGAAAGGTGAAATGACTCAAATGGTAGGTCTGGATTTGGAGTCCAAACACAGGTCTCCCTAGTGTCAGTCTGTTCATTCTAGCATTCAGTCGCTAGGCAACACTCTCTCAAATAATATGTTGAGCTACAGAGCAAAGGATATATGCTGGATAACTCAATACAAGTGCATTAAGGAGTCTTTAAGAATGCCTTAAATAAAATATCCTCTTAAAAGAATATAAATTATTGCCTTGGTCCAATACTATCCCAACTTCAATATTTTAATAAGCACTTTAAAAGTACATTTTACCCCAGAGCTCTCAAAATGTTGAATCAGAAACCTACCCCTTCAACAATGGCAAGTGACAGCTTATAAAGTGTAGCAACCTGCAATCATCTCTGAAATTACTCATAGTTTTCCAAATTAAACTCTGTAGTGCATTCATACTATGTGCAAAGGATATATTGTGATTGATTGACAAATTTATGGTGGCAAATCTTAATTGCAGGTTCATTCCAAGTTAACGGCTAATCTACTTAACTACTTAGCAATTTGCATTGTACTTGCCTCACTATTCTCCTATTTATACTTAATAAAATTTGATAAATTTCTTCCTTCTCATTGTGAAAAATCATGGAAGTGGAAAAAGCAAAAATACTAAATCCATCCTGTAGTATAATCTCAATTCTCAAGCTGGTATGGATCTTTCCTGACAATATATAATCTCTAACTACTTGGATATCCACTTAATGGTGGGAGTTCATCTCCTCCTGTGCTTCTCAAGATTACTTTCCTCTAGTGGATTTGGGCAAATAACTCTCTTCTCTCCACTGGGACCTACTTTTCTACTTGCACCAGCTCTGAACATTTATACTATACTTGGTCCTAGTGGTCTGTTCACATGGCTCTCAGGCACTATCTGGGACCTGAGGACTTCCACTTTCCTTTGTCTGAGACGGTTATTGCCATTCTGATCTTAGAAGGAGAGAGGGGAGGACCACGTTTCTTGGCCCAATTCTAACCTCTAATTCCCCATTCTACTAGTGTCACAAGGGTGCCATGTATAATAGAACTTTGGAAAGTTTGGTGATAATTCAGTGTTTACATTATAGGAAGAAAACTCCTTAAAACTGTATGCTAAGAGTGCCTTGGTGGCACAGTTAAGTACTCCATGGTTTTGGCTCAGGGTCATGAGGTGGAGCCCTGTGTCGAGTTACCTACTCGGTGTGGAGTCTGCTTAAAACTCTCTCTCCCTCATGTTCTCACTCTCTAAAATAAATCTTCTTAAAACAAAACAAAACAAAACAAAAACCTATATTCTAAATGTAGTTTCCCCTGAGAATCTGAGAAGAACTGAATTTGTAACAGGGTCATCTTCCAGTGTCGCTTTCTTGATTCATATTCTTCTTCTCCCAGTCTGTCTTCCAGGGTCAAATAAGTTTTAAGAATAGTAAAATTTAAAATTTTACTATGTTGTGATAATTGGCAGAACCCTTCCCCTTCCCCTTATAGTTGTTTCCCGTATCAAGTTTGGCAGTCCTTCTTCACCTTATCGCTATGTCCTCTAGAACACACGCCTCCAAAACTCTCCGTGACCGAGAAGACAGAGCAGAGAGATCCTCAAGCTCTTGCCTTCCTTTGCCCAGAGGGACTGCTTTTGCATTCCATCACAATTAATTGGCCCTAACCAGCCACATGTCCCCAATCTAACTGTAAGGGGCCCCAGAAACTGTAGTCTGTGTGTCCAGGAAAAGGAAATAGTATAGCAAGCTCTGCCATACTTATATAAAAGGAAACAGGCAACGTGATCTACAAGTATTTCTTTTGCCCACATACACCTTCTTACATTATTATACAGAGGGTTTTCAGTTCTTTTGTCCACTAGAAAGTGGACAAAAATGAATATTTTTTTATTTTGCCAGGGTCCTAATAGCATGTTTCACTTTTTAAAAGTAATCTCAATGAGGGAAGGAGTTGTTTTCCTGCCTCCTTTTTCTCCCACTGCTGAATCTTCAGGGTCTAGAATGGCACTTAGAAGTAGGATTTCAAGAAATTTTTACGAAACATTTGAGTGAATATAAAATAAAGACTGTTAAAATCATCTTTATAAAATCTCAGATTGGAAAAAATATATAAAATATTTATGGAATGTAAATATATAAAATATTTATGGAATGTAAACAGTTATTTAAAAATCTTGCATGTAAATCCTGTAAAATTGCTACTATTCAGTTATTTTTAACCTACAAAATATAATTTTTTCAACTCTTGTGATACTTATAGGTAGGTTATATGAACAATGTTTTAAAAGATACTTATTTCATGACACTGCATATCATGTGCATCATTCCATGTCTATATGTCAATCACCTTATCTTTTGAAGGCAGAATTATATATGTTTGAGTAAATTATGGCTTATTTATACAGTGTTTCTATTGAAGGCCAGCTAAATGGTTTATGATTTTTTACTCTTAGCACTGATCATTTAATAACAAATCTTTGTGTGTGTATGTGTGAGAGAGCATATATCACTTACGATAAGTTCCTATTCCTTGTTTTAGGAATAAATTTCTAGAGATAAAATCACCAGGCCAAAGTGACTTGACATTTTAAATTTTGACTGGCACTACAAAATTATTCTCCAAAGAATTTAACAACATACAGTCTCAACAGTAATATTTGAGAGTACGCTTATCAATCTTATTAAATGTCAGCAATCATAATTATAAAACATCCTATTATTTGCCTCGACATTTCTTGATTATTAATGCAGTTGGGCATGTGTTGAAATATTCATTTCTTTGTGTTTGTTTATACTCTGCTTCTGTGCAGCCTATAGGTCACATCCTCTGAGAATCAATCATTAACTGGTAGCCCTATCATAGCAAAGGTTTGAGCAGGGATAGATCTATTTGGGGTAATCCTTTGGACCCATTTGAGAAGAAAGTTTTCTTGGCTCACCTAAGAATACCAGCCTGCTTCCCTCTAGTCTCTTGCATGTCCATGTTGACCCTGAAATAATGCCAACAAACTGGAAATTTGGAGCATTTTGTACTCACAGAAGGGTATACATGAGCAGAGAAATCTCTAGAAGTTCCAGATGCTGCCGAGAGTTATAGTCAAGGCCAGTGGACCAATAAGAAGCAACATATTTGGCTGCAGAGTTTTCATGTCCAGGAAGTACATTTTTTTAAAATTTTTATTTATTTATGATAGTCACAGAGAGAGAGAGAGAGAGGCAGAGACATAGGCAGAGGGAGAAGCAGGCTCCATGCACCGGGAGCCCGACGTGGGATTCGATCCCGGGTCTCCAGGATCGCGCCCTGGGCCAAAGGCAGGCGCCAAACCGCTGCGCCACCCAGGGATCCCCAGGAAGTACATTTTGAAGATGACTTTCAAACTAACATGTTCAGGACATACTTAAGAATCTTCCTCTAGTCAGAAGAGACCAGTAGAAGACAGCTAGGTATGTGATGGTTATCTCCTGTGCTGCCCTGCTGAATCTGCCATTGACAATGGTGAGTCGTCTCTCACACAAGCTTAGTAGTAAAAAGGCTGGGCTCTAGGGATAGATTGTCTGGACTTAAAATCTGACTCTCTCACTTATTAGCTATTCATGACCTGGGAAAGTGACCCCAGCTCCCAGTATCTGCT
The DNA here is from genome assembly GCF_048164855.1 of Canis lupus baileyi. Taxonomy (NCBI): domain Eukaryota; kingdom Metazoa; phylum Chordata; class Mammalia; order Carnivora; family Canidae; genus Canis; species Canis lupus. Next base: position 38,631,045 of record NC_132855.1, read on the forward strand.
TTGTCAACTGTAACATGAAGATAATAGTATTTAGAGAGTTACTGTAGGAATTAAAAGTGATCCAAAAGTGCTTAGAGCAGTGCTTGGTACATGGAGGTCAGTAAATGCTACTACTTTATTTAATGGTCTGTTAAATTGTTTGGATTTTTAACCCTCAATGCAGAAGCAAGAAAATGTGTATTCTTTACACATCAATGTACCAATTAAACCCTCCTAATGAGCACTGATAATCTAAATGATAAAAACAAGAATATTTGAATAAGCATTAGGTACTGACGGGTAGATGATAGTGTTTCCAAAACACAATCTGTATCCACATTCTTGGCCGTTCTCCCTCCTCTGTCCACTGCTTATTAAGTTCCTAAAGTTTTGCTAATTTGCTATTTAGGCATTCACCTTCCTTACCTTTTGTATTCTTACCAACATAGTAAGTGGTATGTGAAGGGCCAGGGGAAGAAATGTTTTAGGAGAAAACCATACACTAAATTTTGCTCTTGGTAGTCCAAGCCTTTTTAGGGAAGACACATGTACTATATTTATTTGACACTCACTTGTTAATTGCCCACTTCATGTACCAAATCCAATGCTGGGGTACCTAGAAGGAATAGGAAGTTTCCTATAATTTATTCCCTGCCTTCAGAGGAGCTCACAGTTTTATGAAGGAGATTGACCAGAACACCCAACAACATAAAAATTTCTGACAAGGAAGGAGCTGGGGTAGGGGAACTGGGGATGGTGAGGTAGAGGCTGAGTCTGGAGCTGGAGTTGTACTCTTCTGAAAGGAGTATCTGTTAGCCTATCCATTGTTTGTGGTCATGCTTAGGCTTGAAAATAGATTATCTCCAGTGGAGAAGTTGCTTAAATATATTTGTCTTTACTACTTTCTTGAGGTACTAGATGATCATTGTAGAAAATTTAGAAAGGGAAAAAAAAAAGTATAGTCATTACTCTCATTCCAGAGATAACATGGATCACACCTTGAATTACTCAGTTTTTAATGTGTGTGTTGAAAATTGTTAAAATTACTTTTAAATTCCCTATGTTGAAGAGTGGAAAGGCTCATTTTAGAGACAACACAATATATGTGTTTTTTTTATTCACCTAAATTTTCCCCTAAAAAAATGCCCTGATTGTTTTACTATGTCTCTTAAAATTATAGTTCTAATGGCTGTACAAAAGTCTACTGAACATATAAACTATAATTTATGTAATCCTCAGTCACTGGAAATTTCAATGTCACTATTATGTCACATCAAAAGCACAGTTAGCTTGGTGTCTTTGATTACTTTATTTAGCAGACTTAATTATTTCCTTAGGCTAAATTCTTAAAAGTGAAATTGCTGAGTCTAAAGTTCACACATCTTAAAGTCAAAACTTGATTTGTTATAAGAAAAGCTACCTTTTTTTTATTGTGGCATATTACATGCAGCAAAATTCACCATTTTAATAATTTTTAAGTGAATAGTTCAATGGCATTAAATATATACATTGTTATGCAACCATAAGCACCATCTATCTTTAGAATTTTTCATCATCCCAAAGAGAAAATCTATATCCATTAACCAATAACTCCCCATTCCCCCCACCCTCAGCACTGAGTAATCTCTATCCTGTTTTATCTCTCTCTAAATTTGCCTATTCTAGATATCTTATATAAGTGGAATTCTACAATACTCATCCTCATGTGTCTGGCATATTTCACTTTACCTGTTTTCAAGGTTCATCCATATCGTAGCATGCATCAGGCCTTTGTAGGGCTAAATAATATTCATTGTGTGAATATACCACATTGTGTTTATCCGTTCATCTGCTAATGGACATTTGGATTGTTGAGCAGCCACTTTTAAACCAATGTGGACTGTTAAACTGATGAACAAGTTACTTCTAACAGTCTTGTTTTTTCACATCCTGCCTCCTCTGTGTGGATGAAAGTGAAGGGCTATCAAGATCTACTAGTTAGTCTGTAGTGGAGGCAAACCAGTTACTGTAAATTGGCACATGAGGTAACTTTTTCTTTTTTCAATATAGTGACTCAACAATTCTATACATTCATCAGTGTTCATCATGGTAAGTGTACTCTTGATCCCCTTCATCTATCTCACCCAAACCCCAACCTACCTATAGTCTGATAACCATCAGTGTGTTCTTTCTAGTTCAGGGTCTGGCTTGGTTTTTGGTTTGTTTTTTGTATTAAATTTCACATATGAGTGAGACAATATGATATTTGACTTATTTCACTTAGCATTATACCTTTTAGATCCATACATGTTGTTGCAAATGATAAGACTTTGTTCCTTTTTATGGTCAAGTAACTTTCCATTGTATGTATGTATATATGTGTATGTGGAATACTTATATATCACATGCTCTTTATCTCTTCATCTATTGATGGATGATATGAAGGTTGCTTCCATAACTTTACTATTGTAAGTAATGCACTAAACATAGGGGTGCATATAGCTTTTCAAATTAGTGTTTTCATATTCTTTGGGTAAATACCCAGTAGTGAAATTACTGGATCATAGGGCAATTCTATTAATTTTTTTGAGGGACCTTCCTGTTTTCCACAGTGGCTGCCTGAGTTTGCATTCCCACCAACAGTGCACAGAATTCTAATTTCTCTACAGCTTCCCTCGATACTGGTTGGTTGTTGTGTTTTTTAGCCATTCTGACAGATGTGAGGTGATAGCTCATTGTGGTTTTGACTTGCATTTCCTTAACAATGAATGATGTTGAGTGTCTTTTCATGTGTCTATTGGCCTCTGTCTTTTTTTTTAGAGAAATGTCTGCTCATGTCTTCTGTTCATTTTATTTAAATTTTCATTTTAATTCCAGTTAACATACTGTGCTATATTAGTTTCAGATGTATAATACAGTGATTCAATACTTTCATACATTACCCTGTGTTTATCATGACCAGTGCACTCCTTAATCCCCATTACCTCTTTAACCCACCCTCCCACCCACCTCTCCTCTGGTAACCATCGGTTCTCTATAATTAAGTCTCTTTCTTACTTTGTCTCTTATTTTTTTCCCTTTGCTTATTTGTTTTGTTTCTTAAATTCTACATATGAATGAAATCGTATGGTATTTGTTTTTCTCTAACTTTAGCATTATACACTCTAGCTTCACCTGTGTCATTGAAAATGGTGATATTTCATTTTTCATGGCTGAATAATATCCCATTATACATATATTCCATATCTTTATTCACTGATCAATCAGTGGAACTTCTTCCATATCTTGACTTCTGCCATTTTTAATTGGATTATATATTGATACTGAGATGTACTATTTCTTTATATATTTTGGATACCAACTCTATTGGATATGTCATTTGCAAATATCTTCTTGCATTCAATAGGTTGTCTCTTAGTTTTGTTGATTGTTCCTTGTTCTACAGAAGCTTTTTATTTTGATGTAGTCTCAATATTTATTTTTGCTTTTGTTTCCCTTGCCTCAAGAGGGATTTTCTAGATTTTACAATCTAGAAAAAAGTTGCTATGGCTGATGTCAGAGAAATTACTACTTGTCCTCTCTCCTAAGATTTTTACAGTTTCAAAATCTCACATTTAGGTATTTAATTTATTTTGAATTTATCTTTATGTATAGTGTAAGCCAGTGACCCAGTTTCATTCTTTTGCTGTCCAGTTCTCCCCAAATCATTCATTAAAGAGGCTTTTCTTATTGCATGTTCTTTCTTCCTTTGTCAAAGACTAATTGACCATAAAAATGTGGGTTTGTTTCTGGGCTTTCTGTTCTTTTCCATTGATCTATATGCCTATTTTGGTGCCAGTACCATACTGTTTTGATTGCCACAGCTTTGTAGTATAACTTGAAATCTGGAATGGTGATACATCTAGGTTTGTTTTTCTTTTTCAAGATTGCTTTGGCTATTTGAGGTCTTCTGTATTTCCATACAAATTTTAGGATTGTCTTTTCTAGTTCTAAGAAAAGCATTGTTAGTATTTTGATAGGGATTGCATTAAATGTGTAGATTGCTTGGGTAGTATGGACATTTTAACAATGTTTATATTTCCAATCCATAAGCATAGAATATCTTTCTACTATTTGTGTTGTCTCCAGTACCTTTCATCAGTTTTTATGGTTTTTCAGAGTACAGGTCTTTTACTTCTTTGGTTAAGTTTATTCTTAGATATGTCATTTTTGGTGCAATTATAAATAGGATTGCTTTCTTAATTTCTTTTTTTGCTTCATTATTAGTATATAACAATGCAACAGATTTCTGTACATTGATTTTGTATCCTGTGATCTTAATGAATTCATTTGAGAATTCTAGAGATTTTTGGTGGAGTCTTTTGACTTTTCTGTATATAGTGTCATGTCATCTGAAAATAGTAAAATGTTTTACTTCTTCCTTACTAATTTGGATGCCTTTTACTCCTTTCTCTTGTCTGATTGCTGTGGTTAGGTCTTCTAGTACTATGTTGAATAGAAATGGAGAGAGTGGACATCTCTGTCTTGTTCCTGACTTTGGCAGAAATGCTGTTTTTCACCATTGAGTATGATGTTAGCTGTGGATCTTTCATATATGACCTTTATTATGTTTAATTATGTTCCCTCTAATGCTACTTTGTTAAGGGTATTTATTATGAGTGTATATTGTACTTTGTCCTGTGCTTTTTCTTCATCTATTAAAATGATCATATGGTTCTTATCCTTTCTCTTATTGATATGGTATATCACATTGATTGACTTGCAAATGATGAACCATCCTTGTATCCCAAGGATAAATCTCACTTGCTTTTGGTGAATCATTTTTTTTAATGTATTTCTGGATTTGGTTTGCTAATATTTTGAGAATTTTTGTGTCTACGTTCATCAGATATATTGGCCTGTAGTTCTCCTCCTTAGTGGTGTCTTTATCTGGTTTTAGTATCAGCAAAATGCTGGCTTCATAGAATGAATTAAGAAATTTCACTTCCTCTTTTATTTTTTGGAATAGTTTGAGAAGAATAGGTGTTAACTTTTCTTTAAATGTTTGGTAGAATTCACCTATGAAGATGTCTATCTAGTTCTGGACTTTTGTTTGTTGGGATTTCTTTGGATTGTTCATTCAATTTCATTGATGGTAATTGATCAAATTTTCTATTTATTCCTGATTTAGTTTTGGAAGGTTATAGGTTTCTAGGAATTCATTTCTTCTAGGTTGTCTAATTGTTGGCATATAATTTTTCATAATCTCTTATTCCTTTGTATCTCTGTGGTATCAGTTATTTTTCTCCTTCATTTCTGATATTTGAGTCCTCTTTTTTGTTGCTGTTTTGGAGGGAGGGAGGTGTTTTTATTATTTGGTTTTTGATGAGTCTAGCTAAAAGTTTATAATTTTTTTTTCCAGAGAACCAGCTTCCGGTTTCATTGATTTGTTCTATTGTCTTTTTAGTTTTTATTTTGTTTATTTCTGCTCTAGTTTTTATTATTTCCTTTGTTTAATTGGTTTTGGGTTTTATTTGCGGTTCTTATTCTAGTTTCTTTAGATGTAAGTTTAGGTTGTTTTATTAAGGATTTTTCTTCTTAAGGTAAGCGTGTGTTGTCATAACCTTCCCCCTTAGAACTGCTTTTGCTATATCCCAAAGATTTTGGACAATCATATTTTCATTTGTTTTCATGTAATTTTTTTAGTTCTTCTTTAATTTCTTAGTTGACCATTCATTGTTTAATAGTATATTGTTTAACCTCCATGTATGTGTATTTTTTTCTCGTGATTGATTTCTAGTCTTATAGAATTGTGGTCAGAAAAAAAAATATGACTTTTAGTCTTTTTTAATTTGTTGAGACTTGCTTTGTGGCCTATTATGTGATCTACTCTGGAGAATGTTCCATGTGCACTTGAAAAGAATGTGTATTTTACGGTTTTAGGATGAAATGTTCTGGATGTATCTGTTGAATCCACCTGTGCCATTGTCATTCAAAACCACTACTTCCTTGTTGATTTTAAGTCTATTCATTGATATAAGTGGGGTGTTAAAGTCCCGACTACTATTGTACTACCATTATTTATTTCCTTTATCTTTGTTATTAACTTTATGTATTTGAGTGCATAAACATTTACAGTTATTGTACTTTTTGTTTAATTGTACTGTTTATGATTATATAGTGTCCTTAGTCCCTTGTTACAGCTTTTTTTAAAGTCCATTTTGTCTGATATACATATTGATATCCTGGCTTTCTTTTCACTTCCATTTGCATGATAAATGATTCTCCATCCCTTCACTTTTAGTCTATATGTGCCTTTAAGTCTGAAATGAGTCCATAGTATATAGTTTATAGATAGGTCTTGTTTCTTTTTTCCATTCTATCATCTTATATCTTTTGGTTATAACATTGATTTCATTTACATCAAAGAAATTATTGTTATGTATATATTTATTGCCATTTTGTTACTTGTTTCATGGGTGTTTTTGTAGTTTCTTTCTTGCTCTCTTTTTTCATGAATGATGGCTTTCTTTAGTGAAATATTTAGATTCCTTACTCTATTTTTTTGCATATCTATTACTGCTTTTGATTTGTGGTTATCATTCAGGTTACATATAATATCTTCTGCAAATAGCAGTCTATATTAAGTTGATGGTAACTTAATTTTGAATCCCTTCTTTTTTTTTTTTTTAAGATTTATTTATTTATTCATGAGAGAGAGAGAGAGAGAGAGGCAGAGACACAGGCAGAGGGAGAAGCAGGCTCCATGCAGGGAGCCTGATGTGGGACTCGATCCCGGGACTCCAGGATCGCGCCCCGGGCCAAAGGCAGGCGCCAAACCGCTGAGCCACCCAGGGATCCCCTGAATTCCTTCTTTGTTATTCTCCCCTCCACATTTCAGATAGTTGGTATCCTACTTTACAACCTTTTATTTTGTTCTTTTCTTGACTGCCATTTACAGATATACTTGTGTTTTTTTTTTTTTTTTTTTTGCTTTTGTGCTTCCTATTTTTCATACTTTTATGATTTTTGTTTTCCTTAACATTTTTTGTAGGGCTGGATTAGTGCTCATGAATTTAACTTCTGTTTGGGGAAACTCTATCTCAGCTTCTATTCTGAATGCTAGTCTTTCTGGATAGAGTATTCTTGGCTGCAGTTTTTTTTTTCCTTTTGGCACTTTGAATACATCATGCTCTCTCTTCTTGCCTGTGAAGTTTCTGCTGAAAAATCAGCTCATAGCCTTACGGAATTTCCTTTATAGATAACTATCTTTTCTCTTATAACTTTTAAAATTCTTTATCAGTATTTTTTGCATATTAGTTACCATGTATCTTGCCATGGACCTCCCTGGGTTTAATTTGTTGGGGATCTCTGTGGTTCTTAAAACTGAATCTCTCTTTCTCTCCCCAGATTCAAGATGTTTTCAGCTATTACTTCTTCAAACAAATTTTCTTCCTCTCTTTTTCTCTTTTCCTTATGGGATCTCTATAATGTAAATGTTATTACACCTGATGCTGTTGCTGAGTTCTCTAAGGCCATTCTAACTATGTACTATTTGTTCATCTCTTACCTATTCAGCTTGATTTCTTTCCATTGCTCTATCCTCCAGGTCACTGATACATTCTTGTGCTTCCTATAACATACTATTTGTTCTTTCTATTGTATTTTTAATTTTATTTATTAAGTTCTTCATCTTCAACATATCATTTTACTTCTTAAGGGTCTTGCTGATGTCTTCTACTCTTAAGTTCAGTGAGTATCTTTATGACCATCACTTTAAACTCTTTATCAGGCATATTACTTATGTATGCTTTATTTAGCTCTATTGCTGTGATTTAGATCTCTTTGCTGTGTCCTAATCCTCCTTTTGTGATAGATTCCTCTATCTCCTCATTTTGTCTGCTCTCTGTGTCTGTTTCTATGTGGTAGAAAAGTCAGCTACATTTCTTGCTCTTGCAAGTAGTAGCCTTATGAAGGTCCTGTGCCCTGCTGTGCAATGTCCTCTCTTCACCAGAACCTGGTACTTCAAGCGTGTCTCCTATATGTGTTGTCTGGGCCTTACTATTGTGGCTGAGCCATATTTTCCTTCATCCCAGTCATCTACAGTGGTTCTCTTGGCCTGTTATAGGCAGTGTTTGGCACTGTGGCTTTAGTGAGCCTGTCTGAGGCACATTGGGCTTGAGTGAGTCAGATTAGGCATTTGCCAGAGCTATGGTAGCACCAAACTACAGGTTACTCTCCCTGTATTGTCCCCTGACAAGCTTTCATTGGTAGGCAGGGCCTGTAATCAGACAAGATGTCTGCCCCCAGTCCACTGCTGGGATTATAGTCAGACTTAAGGTGTGATTATCATCCCCTTTCCCTAGGACAGGAGTTCCTTTGTAGTGGCCCTGGCATCTTTCAGGACTGCTTGCATACTGCCAGACCTGTGGTACCACTTTGGATGGACTCCTGCCAAGGACATGTTGGAGGGCACACAGTACCAGCAAGGTCCACATGAATCTGCTGTGGGAGGGGAGCTGCAGCAGCTTGGGAAAAATTGCCAAGGCTGGATGGAGTGTATGTGCTGCTAGCACACTGGGTAGAAAGTGTTGCACTTTACTGGTTCCCTCAGTATCCATGTATCTAGCCTAGGGAGTAGGGGAAGGAAACGGTGCCTGTCAGTTCTGTTGTTCTTGTAGAAGTCTCCCAAAAATCCCTGGCCCTCCAGCACATACTCTGAGATTAGTAAGTAAATCTCCTCCTTGTGTACCCCAGGAATTTTTCAAACAGTTGCTTCTGTGTCGTATTTCAATGGAGCTTTTTGTTGGGCTGTGTCTTTAAGGGAGCAGACTCAGTTTTCTATGCCCTTTGGCTCTCCCATAACCAAACCTGCTGATTTTTTAGAGTTCCAAGTGTTAAGCCCCACTGATGGTAAGAGCTCATAAAGTTAGGCCCCTCTGGTTTTCAAAGACAAATGTTATTGAAATTTATCTTCCCAATGTGGGTCTCCCATGCCTGGTATGGGGTCTACTCTTCTCCTTTCTCCACACCTGTGGCATCTCTCCCTCCTGTGGGAAATCCCAAAGATCAGTTTGGCTTACAACCATTTCTCTACCCTTTCTACCCTCTTTGATGTGGCCTCTGTTTACATTTAGCTGTGAAGAGTTCGGACAGTCTTTAGGTCATTTTCTGCATTATTTACACTGATGTGGCTATTATCTAGGTGTATCCATGGGACAAGATGAACCTAGGATTCTCCTACTCTGCCATCTTCCCTAGAAGTCTCCTCTATGAGGTAATTTGTTTAAAAGCCCTTGATCCAAGTGAAGAAAACTTTCTTTGAGGAAGGACAAAAAAGTCTGATTAAGAAAATATGATTGATGATATGATTAAAATAGAGGAGATATATAGGCCTTTACCAGAAGAATGCTGTATATTTTGGCATATTTCAGATATTGTGTTTCATAGATGTATACTGGAGTCGAATGAATTTTGACAGAAACCAAAAATTTAGCTTGAATCAAAAGAACCAATAAACTCTAGTTAAAGTACTATAAGCATTAGTATCAAACAATGCTCTTCCAAAGCTTCAATAGTCGGTACTGGCTAAACATTAATAGCTGTTGAGTGACAGATATATAGTGGGTTCATTGTACTTTTCTCTTTACTTTTTTGTGTATGTTTGAAATTTTCCATAATTAAACATTTTCTTTAAAGAATAAAATGTTACCTTGAGCAACATACTACAAATAACACCTTGCTTGCAAAAATAATGAGATGGGCTGATTTGTTGGAAAACCAATGAGTTACAGCAGTCAACTATGACTAAGAACTTTGATGTAACTCTGGTTTGGTATTCAAGTCTTTTTCTTTTCTCTTAGAGACCGTAACAAAAAATAACTACCCTTAAAAGCCTTGATAGGTGTGCTCAGAGCTGGCATGCTCTATTGAACTTATTTCCAAAGCACCACTGACAGCAGAGTTCCAAATAAACTATCTTGGTTAGTTTGTGAGACTACAAAGGCTTTGCAAATGTGTACATGAGCCAAATAAACACTACCTGACTGCTTAAAAATAGATTTCCAGGGCATCCATTATATATCATTTTAAACTATATGTAGCTTTTAAATGTTTAACAGCTTGAAAGGTTGACAGGTTTGAAAACTGATGTTCTTCATCCCAGAGCAGGCAAAGTAAAATGTGTTTGAGTAAACTTTTTTTCTGTCAACTCCTCACCTAGTCATGTATCTTAAATTATATTCTATTACATAGGAGATGGAAGTGCTAATTTCATGGACATAACAACAATGCAATTAAAATTTTAAATTATTCCAGCTTCTACTAATATTTAGAACTCTTGGAAGGATATGATACAACAGATGGAAGTGATGGGTAAATAAAACGTCAGTCTTTTATTCCATGATTTAGTGGGCTTGAAATAGGTTAATAACTGCCAAGAGTGGCCAACACATTTTGGGCCAACAACTTGGGATGGTATTGGTATTTTAAGCAGGAGGCTGTACAAAAACCAAGGCAGATGTCGAGAGAAAAATTCACTAAAGGAAAAAAAAATGGTATCCTCTATGTATATATTTATGTAGTGAATATGTGAAGTTAGGGAATTTATAACCAATTAGTTCTTTTTGTTGCTTGGAGAACTTGTTTTATGGGGAGCATTGGAACATTGTCGTAGGTCAGAGAAAGGGGCAGGAGCTGCTGGAAGTCATGATTTATAGATTCTTGTAGAGACTGTTATTCTGAGAGCATGATCCAAATATGAAAGAGAAGGAATTCCTTAAAAAGTTAAACAGCACTGAGGGGGGCACTTGACAGGATGAGAACTGGGTGTTATGCTATTTGTTGGCAAACCGAACTCCAATAAAAAATATACAAAAGAATACATATTTTTTAAAAAGAAGTTAAACAGAATTACCATATGATCCACCAATTCTACCCCTCAAAAAAACTGAAAAGAACTGAAAGCAGGGACTCAGACACATATACATCAATGCTCACACACACACACACACACACACACACACACAGAGAGAGAGAGAGAGAGAGAGAGAGAGAGAGAGAGAGAAAGGAAACTGCCGGAGATAATTTAGAGTTATTTCATGTAAGAGTCCATAGAAAATCTCTCTGAACACTTCCCTAACATATATAACAGCATTTTCTCCAGGGGAAAAGCCTGTGAATATTACTTCATATAGATAAATAGTTGAGGGTTAAATATTTAAAAATTTATGCTTCCAGTATACACTTACTTTTCATCTTTAGTGCTATCACTGACACATTTCTAAACTATGTTAGAGCAGCAGAGAATAAAAGCTGCTCACATTTAATCTACTTGTTTGATTTCTCCTCTTAGTGTTGTACCTTGGATTCAAATTATGTCAAATAGATGGAAATAGATGGAAAATGCCTGCAAATATCCATGGAGAATTACATTGCTAGCAATTTCTTAATTATTACTGGGCTTGGAACACAAAGCTAAGAGTTCGACTTATTCAGTTCCATCAAATCAAATCAGTAAACTATTGATCAAAATTTATGACATTTCTTATGCTTTTAAAACTTCTATTTTTTATATTTATACATCCAGCAACAGAGCTATCTTCTCTAAGTATATAATACAAGTCCAAGGATATACCTATTTCTTATTCTTCAGAGTCTCATCCAAAATAATCATTATTTCCTCTCATAATTATACTATTGTACTATTTCCTGTTCATTTAATTCATTCTGCATCCTGCATTTTCCATTTTAAGCATTTAGTTTTATGCTATCATTTTGTCACCACCCGTTTCCTGTCTTTTATTCCTCTCAAAGGTCATTCCCTCTGTTATTTTCTCCCCACATAATTAAGAAGCATAATGTTCAAAAGAATGTCTCAATCATATGTATTTATTGGCATACTTGATTACTACTGTATCATGAAGGAAAAGGGAAGTTAATGTGGTTGAGAGAAGGAAAGCAAAGAGACCCAAATTGAGTATGACCATTTTTTTCCTCATAAAAACAATACTTAATCTAGCTATAAATTGACTTATAGAATTAAATTAACATTTTATACATTATGATGTCTGTTTCTTCCTCCAGCTCTAATTCTTTCTGTCCTCACTATCTTCCTTCCACCTTTTTCCCAATGCAAACCCTTAAGTCTGCTGGAAAAGAAATTTTATTTTTTAAGATGATTATCTAAATCTCTTTAATTTAAACAAAGCAGATACCAAAGGAAGGATTGATTGAGTCTGTCTTTTCTCCTTGGAGTTTTATCTTAAAAGGAGATGTGCCTTTTGTTGCTCTGGATTTGCACAAAACAAAACAAAACAAAACAAAAAAACAAAACAAACAAACAAACAAAAAAACCACAGTACTGCTATCACCACGCTCACCCATCAATTTCCTGGTAGAATAGGGAAGGCAGTCTTTGGAAAAAGATGCACAAGAAAAATGAAGGATAGCCATAAAGCAAGGAAGCATATAAAGGAAAGAGAAAGACTTGTAGAATTTTCAAGCACTTATTCTATGTTCAAGTATTGAAAAATTTCAGCATACTTTAAGTAGTCAATCTGTTAGTAACTAATTCCTATTGCTTCTCTTTCCTTGTTCTCATTAGTCACTTTTTTCTCTTTGGGTGAATTTCACTGATCCTATTGATTTTTCTTCTCACCAATCAATTATAACAATTTTGAAATGTATATTTCAAGTTGGCATACTGACCTCTATCTATAACATACTAATCATCACATTTCCTAACCTAGAAGTTCATATTAGGTTTTCTTTCCAATGGCTTTCCCTCTCCTATACTTGAAGTCAAACCAGTTTCTTGTCATACTGGGCACTGAAAGTTCCCATTATCTGAAGCCCAACCTATGGGAAAAGAACCTCCTTTGCAAAACTGGGAAAATAATTGCCCAAATACCAGTTCTTCACACACTTGGTGGAAGCTATGAACTTCAGACTTCTCTTAAAATTTTAATACAAGGCCTTTAACATTTTTAATGGATTCCATTTCCTACTCTTTTCATTATTTCTGTCTCTTTCCTTTAAAGCTTCTCATTTTTCAAGATAAAGATCTAAAGCCAGGCACATCATACTAATAAGATTCTGGGCAGTGTAGAAATAGTGAGAAGGTTTCCACAACACTTAAGTGCTTATCTTTTCCTGGATTCTGTCATGAATGCTTTCTAAAACATTACAGGAAATCCAGACTTGTGCATTCCAGTACTCTCAGTCATATAATTCCTTCTGGACTCCCCAGACATCTACTACCAGAGAAACTGTTGGCTTTTGACAGTCCTGTGGCCTTTTTTTCCTTAGAATCTCTTCAGAAAAGTGTTTTCTGTAGCTAGGCATAGAGAGAGAACAAGTGTTTCCCCCACCACCCCTCTTCAGCCAGTTCAGAAGTGAAATTATAAAGCATCCACAGCCTTGTAAGTATGGTAAACAGGACTGGCCTCATAACTCAGAACCTGGTATGAAATGAAAATTCAGAGCCCCTTGTTAAAAAAATAAGAACTGCAGATGGTGACCACAGCAAGATGGTGATAGCAGAGTATTGAGTCAAGCATAGGGCCCTTCTAAACACAGGTGACTGAACAGGTCATGTGCTCATGAAGTCAGTCCTGGTGGTGAGGAACCCTTGATAGATGATAAGGAAGCAATATCACGCTTTGTCTTTTCCTGGTTTTCTACACACAACTCATTTGTGAAGGATGTGTGTGAATGAACAAAATTTCCTGATATTGGTACGTTAAAATGTATTTTCTTAAGTAGCTGATAAATGACTTAAGAATCAGGCCTTATACCCATTCAGTACCTCTACCTGTTTTATAGTGCAGAGCTAAAGTACCAGCTTGTGTCATGGAACAGAAAAGACACTATGTTAGGAACCTAAAGATTGTTGTTAGTCTGTCTCACCAACTAATGGAGGTTAAGGCACATCTCCTTTTATGCTTTACAAGCCTTAGTTTTCTCATTGATAAAGTGAGATTAGGAATGCTCTCCTCGCTGAGTTAGCAAACTTACTATGGGTATCGAGTAGAATCAATTCAGTATGCATGTTTAGGGGTTTTCCTTCTGTAAGTGATACAATTTGAGAGATGCAGACATTGCCAGACAGGGTCTCTGCCCCCAAAGATCTTATTTATAATCTATAAAAAGAATTGAAATAAATACAGAAAACAAAAATTATAGAAGAAGTGGAGAATAATAAATCCCATAAGAGTTCAGACTGGTTAATAAACTCAGAATAGGGAAGGCAGTGTAAAAGGAGAGTACTAGAGTTGGAGCCTTGGGTATGCTTTATCTTTAAGGTACAGGGCTAAGAAAACATATTCCAAGAAATGGGAAGAATATTAGCAGGGATATAAGCAAGTCTGCAACATTTGAAGAACCCAAAAGAAAATAATTTTGACTAAAAGCTAAGGACTGTGAAAGGAAGAGTATAGTGTAGAGCCTTTGGAAGACTTTAGAAAAAGAGAAGTATTATCAGATCAATTGACATTTTGAATGTGAAAATAATGTTAAAACAAGTGAGATGATGGTATAGTAGGTATTCGATAAATTCTTATATCCTGCTGGATGAATTATATGTTCACTCATGATATCAATGTATCAGTTGACAGTATCAGCTTAATGCTCCCTGAGATATAGTACCTACTCCTGCCAAATAGTGTAGCATTTAATTCTGCCTTCCAAAGGATAGGAAAAAAAATCAATCTCACTTGTTATTTTAGCGGCAAGTATAATAGAAAATAACCCATGTGTACAAAAGTCTTATAAATGCAGGAACCTTGAGAACTTTGAAAGAATTTTATGATGACATTAGCAAAGGTGGCTGAGCCAAAGTTATTGAGTATAATGATGAGTAATAAAAATACAATAATAAGAATAACAGTTCCCTTCTATGGGTTACTTGCTATTTGCCAGGAACTCTATAATTGCCTTAATTACATTATTAAATTTAGTCCTCACAACATTCCTCTAATACAGATTTTATATTCTCTTTACAGGCAAGGGAAGTGATATTTTGGGAGAGCAAGTAACTTGGCCAGGATCACACAGCTATAAGGTATTGGTGCTGATTTTCCTGACTATAGTGTTTTATAATCTAGAGCCTGAGCTCTTCACTATGTTGCTGTTTTAATTTTTATTGTTTCCTAACTTTTCTATGAGGAACGTATATTACTCATGTATTTAAATAAGGAACTCATTTCATTTTATACATTTTTTTAAAGATTTTGTTCATTTACTTGAGAGAGCATACGTGTGTGTGTGAGCACACAAACTAAGGAGAGTGAGAAAGAGAATCTCAAGCAGACTCCACATTGAGTGCAGAGCCCAATATGGGAGCTCCATCTCATGATCTTGAGATTATGACCTGAGCCAAAATCAAGAGTCAGACACTTAACTTACTGAACCAGCCAGACACCTCTCACTTTTTTAAAACCACTGTAAAGATTTTTTTTTTTAATTCATGAGAGACAGAAAGAGAGGCAGAGACATAGGCAGAGAGAGAAGCAGGCTCCCTGAAGGGAACACAATGCAGTACTCAATCACAGGACCCCGGGATCATGCCGTGAGTCACAGGCAGACACTCAGCCAGTAAGCCACCCAGGTGCCCCCCCCCTTTATAAAATTTATTCATGAGACACACACACAGAAAGGCAGACATAGGCAGAGGGAGAAGCAAGCTCACCTGGGGAGCCCCATGCGGGACTCAATTTCAGGACCTCAGGATCACAACCTGAGCTAAGGGCAGATTCTCAACCACTGAGCAACCCAGATGCTCCCAAGAACAAAATTTGCCACAAGTCTGTTCTGATTATGGCTCCTGTTTACATTTTAGGATTAAGTTTTGTCAAGATGGAAGAATCTTTTCTTTTTCTTAATCATGTCTGCCAAGAGGACATTTTGAATCTACTCTAATGAGACACTTCTAAGCTATTTTGCTTCTCTGGCTCTGACTCCAAGTCTAAATTACAACAATAAAAAGTATTTGATCTTAGATTTTGTAGAAATGTAAGATCAGCCTGACTGACTCCAATGGGGATGTAGGTCTAGGATGATAGTGACAGAGACACTGATCTACATCAGACACCCTGCTATCCATTATCTGAGTATAGAGAATAGAAGAGGCATATCTTGTCTTTACTTCTCAACATTGTTCACATTCATTAGGTCTTCCTGCCCCTTCCATAGCCTTGAGGCCCTAGGAGGAAGTGAAGGCACAGCTATCAATTCACTAGGGATCACTGAATGACAGATAGAGATGCTACTTCAGGGATGATCTTATCCAATTATTGCCATTGCAGAGAAGGAAACAAAAGAATTGATCAAGGACTCTCAGTGAATCAATGCAAGTTTCAACAAATGTTCTATAAACTGTAAGACTATTCGGGAATAAATAAAATAGACATATGCATATACATGGTAGGGAACAGAAAAGTGAAGGAGTCAAGAGTTATGAAAAGTATTTTAATATGTGTAAAATGAGCTCAACTCATTGATGTTTCATTCAGTTTGTATGTATTTTGTAGACTCCTATTCTGGGGGGTGGGGGGAGGTTTCCATTTCTAGACATATACAAAGGCTGGTTGCTGGTATATTCAGCTAGGATACAAAACGTTTTAATCCCCAAACTTTGAATTTTAAAAAATTGCTTTAAATTACCTGAATGTGCTTGTTTTGCTTCTGCTCAGAGTCGATGTCTTTGTTCACCCGTCAGTCTCATTTGGTGGGCAAGCTGTCTTTGGAAACTTCCTCCTCACCAACTGTCTCATTGATTGTCATTTGAGTCTGTTAGTCATACGTCCTTGGGTGAATGGTGGGTGGCAATTAGCAGCCTCTCTTCAAGGTACCTCCTGATGCACATGGCCTCCTTGTCACTTTGTTCAGAAAATGGCTAGGTAACAATTGTCATCTCCCAGTGATCTGCCTTTCTGAAGATAGAATTGGCATCTCATCTCTGATTATGCTCATTAAAAGTTGTGTTGTCAGCTTACCTGGGAGAAGTAGCACTCTCATTAGGCATGTGATTTGTTCCTGTAACGTTTATTAAAAATCTAGTTTCAGTCAGAAGAAGTAGCAACTCTTCTAAAGGGCATACCAGAGAAACAGATGTGAAACCTGTAGGTAGCAGCTGTTGGAAAAAGAAAAATAAAGCTTAGCAGCATCTAACAAACAAAGAACGCTTAAAACCTGAAAATACTTTGGAGCTCAAATAGGTTCCTAACTCATTGCTGACATTCTTTGATCCTAGAGAATTATTGACTGTTAGACATCAGCAAATAATTTTCAAATTCCTATGAAAAACATTTTCTGAAACGAAGGCTTTTAGGTGTCTATAGCTCTTTGATTTTTGACAAGAATTAAAGTAAAATTGATTTCCACTGTTAATCAGGAACAACCTAGGATGTCTAGGGCAATATTACAGAGCCACTCACTACTTAGTCTGGAATATCTTCTATCCCATCCATTAGTACTCAAGAATCACAGCAGTCCCCTAAATCCTGGCCCTGTAGAGGGGGATTGATCTACTCTTCTTTCTTTTCAACTTGCTTTCTCCTCTGATTTAAGGCAGAAGCTTAGAAAATCTGGATCTTCCCTACCAGTACCTAGTCAACCCCTACTCTATATTTTCATGGTTAGAACGGTTCCTTGGTAATTTGGTGTGTAGAGAAATGCTGGTACCTAGTTGTTGAATAGATGTTGAGAAGTGATTAATGAGTAGCTGTGTTGTTTAATGGCCTTCTACATAATTGACTAATTCCTTATATCTTTCTCCTACTTATTTCTAAAACTTTGTTCATCATATTCATTTTGTCGGTCAGTGGTTGATAATGGTCTCATTTTATGTTACATATAATCCTAAAAATTCTGTTTTTGCAAGTTAAACCATGTTTCTTATAAAGGATGTTAAAATTCTGAGCTCACTTTCCAAAGAGGAACATGATAGCACAAATGACTTAAAATCCCAAAGTTAAAGAATCAATTTAGTTTTGTGTGAACTATATGTATTTAACTAAAAAAGGTAATAAAAGGGCAAGTCAATCATACAGTTTCCCTCATATGTGGAATATAAGAAATAGTGAAAGGAACCATAAGGGAAAGCAGGAAAACTAAGTGGGAGAAAAATTAGAGAGGAAGACAAACCACAAGAAACTCTTAACGCTGGGAAAGAAAGAAAGGGTTGCAGAAGGGGAGGAGAATGGGGGGATAGGGTAACTGGGTGACTGGCATCAAGGAGGGCACGTGATGAGAGATGAGCACTGGGTGTTTATACTCTAAGGTGGCAAATTGAATTTAAATAAAACATTAAAAAAATAAAAGGGCAAGTCAACCTTATTATAATTGTATATTTATTTAAAACTGCTGCAGACATACCAAGACACAGAATATAGCATCTATATGCTGTCTATCTGGAGATCGTATATATCCCTGAACTGAAAATATATCATTCATAATTGTGCCCCTCTCCCTGGATAGATTTCTTGATAGGAAGTACCATGTCATAGACATTTTTGTATTTAGACTCTTGAAGATATTTCTGTGTTAGTAGAAAACAAGGGTTTCATTAGAGGATTATACAAACCTGTAATATTCAGACATACTGGCTTCATTTCACTAGAATATCTTCCCACCCCCATATTTCAGTTATATTACTATCTTACCACTGTGGTTACCATGTGTGTGTATTCTTTACAGAGGAGACTTTCACATTAAATCTTTAAGAGAATGGAAAGTAACTGGTGAGAAAAATCTTCCTGCCCTGTTTGTTATAGTTCACATATTTTAAAAGCCTTATGGGTTTCTTACAAAGCCCGAGTGGGCTTGTCACTGTGCTGTTGGCAAGCTTCACGCTATGGGAGCATTTTCTCCTAGCTGGTTCTATATGTAGGGGCTATGAGAGTGGAGAGGCCGACAGCTGAAAGGCCTGAGCTAGCAGACTCCATTCTGGGGTGGAATGACCTAAAATACACTATTACCCCAACTCAGGATTCATGGGGCTGTGTTTTTGCAAGACTGCAGTTGCCTCTGCTGTTTGTTCAGGATCCTTGCAATTGAAAATGCACAATTTTTAAACACTTTCTATCAGTGCTGAATCCTTGTGCATTTAAAAAATATACAGTCATCTTATGTAGGATTCAAGAATCATTGGATTGCTCACCAACAGAATCTAAAGAAGCAACTTATTTTTTTAACTTCAACTTGTTCTTATTTTTCCTGAAACTTAACTGCTATTGGTATTCCTCATAGTGAGCATGCCTGACTCAAAGCATGCATCTGCTGAATAATACATGAGTCTATGGCAAGATGAGTTAGAAGTATACTTAAAAAAAAAAAAAAAACCAGCAATAGTCACAAAGAATTTTAAATCTTAGATTAAAGCACAAAAGAACTTTATATAAGGACGGGGTAAAACTTTAAAATCTTTATTTGGTTTAGGAAATTATTCAAATTATATTTTCTTTTTATTCTTTGCCACAATTATGGACATAGTACTCTTATGGGATTTGTATTTTACTTAGCTATGCAGGTTGGGATTTAATGAAAATATCTCTCCACTCATATAGACCAATTATCTGGACTCTGACAAATAATCTGTTTCTCATTTAGACAGATGAAATAAATTTCGAATGCACTTGTCCAATATGTTTATGTTGGCTCCGGGTGCATAGAAAAGTATTCTGCTACTAAGTTGCCCTTGAAGAGAGCTTATGTCATCATCACCTTTCATAAATTGTTTATTTGAGCAGTCATAGAAGCTTTGCGAAGTCTTTTTTTCTCTCTCTTTCTCTTCTCCATTCTTAGGTTTCACAGGAACTTCTTGGACAAAAGGAATAGCCATTTTCCATCAGGAGGACTAAATCCTCAGATGGCTTTATTTCTAACAAAACTATACCCAAAGGCAACTCTTTTTGGGATTCAGGTATTTAAAAAATTAGAAAATGAGAAATAATTTTCCTCCCTCTGTTTTTAAGTATTATTTCCCTTTTGGAAATTTGGGCTGTCTTAAGAGGAGAGAGCAAGGATCTTCTCAATCCATTTCATCTTTGAAAAACGGTAAAGTGATATAAAAAGTCAGTAAGGGTTACCTAGAACAATGCCTCCTTTTCCAACTCCTCATCCCATTTTATCCCATTTCAGGATCTTATAGACCTCCAAAAAGAAGAAAATATCAAATTGAGGACACCATTGTCATGACAGATTAAGGAAGGATTTCTCTAAAGAAATAGACCATTCTCAAACTACAAGTGCTCTAAATTAAATAGCCTTTTATATGAGAGTCCCTGTTTTTACCAGAACTTGGAAGAGTGTTTGTCTATATTGTCTAGATGTAATGCTATTGCTTTACTTAGCATATGTGTGTCCCCAGAATTCCAGGACTCCTCTAGGCCAATAATTGACCAAATATTAGAAGCTCCAGTAATCTAATATGTTCAATAGCAGAGGCAGATGGAATGAAAAAGAACATGGTTGTGGTAAACATATGCAACTCCATTTATATCCCAACTATCACTAGTGTGTGACCTCAGACAAGTTACTTAACTTTGGCAAGCTTCACTTTCTGTATTTTAAAAATGAAGATAACAATCAACTTCATACATAAGCTGAATGATTTCTATTTTTAGTGGCCAGTCCTCAGGAAACTTGACATTGAAAGAATTTACTGAGCATATCATTTGTGTAAGAATACTTAAATTTTCAGGATCCCTGGGTGGCTCAGTGGTTGAGCATGTGCCTTTGTCTCAGGTCATGATCCTGGGGCCCAGGGATTGAGTTCCACATCAGGCTCCCTTCATTGGGCCTGCTTCTCCCTCTGCCTGCGTCTCTGCCTCTCTGTGTCTCTCATGAACAAATAAAATCTTTTTAAAAAGACACTTAAATTATCTGTCAAATCCATATTTTGAAGAATGTGGAAAGTCATTAGGAATTCAGTTTTTAGAAACCACAAAAAAAGAGCTCACCTGATTGATTTTTGTTGACACTACAAGGAGCTCTCAAATTTTTTTGCATCCATACCTAGAACAACATGTATATAAACCTTTAAGTAGATTACCTGAGACTCTACCCAAATCCCCTAAAAAGAACACTGAAACAATCTAAAAGAGAACAAGAAGGTACCTAAATGCCAGGTGGAATATGTGAAAGAAAACAAATCTTTAGCCACCTATTGTGATCCAGACATTTTAAGAAATACTTATATCCCAGAGGGCATTTTGGAAAGATGTTGGTTTTACTACTAATGAGGACTTTTGTCCCATATCCCAATGGGGTCAAAAGAGACATCTGCTATGAGGGGGGACCTGGAGAAACAGTGACTATTTGGAAGGTATCTAAAATCATTTTGGGGGAATAAGGTATGACTAGAAGTATAGGAAAAGGTGGTGGCATGGGAGTGGGAAAAGATAGAGAGAGAAGCAAAAACTATTTGGCCTAAAAATTTTACTTGCCCTTACCTTATGAAGGAATATTGCAGGACTGACCATTAGTGGTTTTTCCCAGTTTCCACTGAAGATAGGAAAAAATGAACTTGAACCAGTGCAACCACTTGCTAAATTTTGGTGTAACAGTGATACTGTACAAGCCATCTTGACCTTTCTAGATCTTAATTTTCTTATCTGTACCAGGCAAAGAATACACTAGGATTCCCAAAATCACTTTCAGTTCTAACTTGTAATTTGTTATCCATAGTAGCTAAGACTTGAAAATATGTTGTGATAACTTAAGGAGGCCCTTTCACTGAGGAATATTAAGTAATAATGGTAACATTTTTTCTGAGATGCTGGACACTTGCACTTACTACATAGAGTGTTGCCTGAATTATGAGGATAGAATTCATGCACCTATCTAAATGTTATCCTTAATGTGTATGGAATGCACAGAAACATGGTGAAAGCTTGAATGGTAATCTTGGAAGCCTTCTAGGAGGAGGTGAGTGCTGAAATAGTTTGAAGGACCTGCTGAAAAAGATTAGAAAAGGAAGCATATTGCTGAGAAAAAGCAGGACTCAGCCATGCAAATACAGGACTTAGTAAGTAAAGAGCAGAAAAATCCAGATGGGTTTTAAACATTCCTCTGTGTTAGGAAGCTAAGTGTATCCTAATGTAATTATGCCATATCTTCAGAGTTACACAGGTTTGAGTTTGAGTCCCAATTTTGTATCCTTGAGCAATCCTCCCAAAGAGTTATAAGATTCCTCACCTGTAAAATACAGATAATAAAATCTACTTCTATTGGGTTATTGAAAAATTAAACCTAGGATGTATAGAGTGTCTAGTATCCTGCCAGTAATTTAGTAGGAGAACAGCAAATATTAGTCACTGCCCTTTGCATTCTGGGACAAGCCAAACATCCTACTGTGAACTGCACAGATAACGTTATGAGGAAAGAGCAAGGTATTGTAGGGGCAAGGGAACTGGGCTGGAAATTAGAGACCAAATTTGTGACTGCAGATGTGGGTTCTAACAAGCATATAAATCAAGATTATTAGATTCAGTTTTCTAAAAATTGTCAGTTTATGATTGATCCCTAAGTTTTCTTATAGTCCCAACATCCTAGATTCAGTCCCTGCCCTTATGATGATACTAACATCCAGAGAAGACCATACTTGTAAAAAATTCCAGACTGAGACTTAAAACAAAACAAAACATGGAACAATGGCACACCACGGAGTTTTTCAGCTTAGGATGGTAGAAACCAGCTGTGAGGAAATAGAAGTCTAAAAACCTGTACTGCTTTGCTCTGGACATATTAAGGGCATGAGTCTGTATAATTCACATAGCCATTCACTGAGTGCCTACTATGTTTCAAGCACCAGACCAGGCCTGGGGATATAAAGAAACAGCATGGGCTCCCTCTCAAGATGCTCCCAGTCAATGGAGAATCTGGCCATCAAGGAACAGTGTAGTGTATAAGTGAATAAGGTGTATGCAGGGCATGCAGTGGGAGCACAAAGAGTGTAAACCCATCTCAGAAGAGAGGGAAGGAAGCCTTCAAAGAGTTACCAGTAAAATCAGGTCAACTGAGGTTTAAAGAGTGACTAGGAATAAAACCCCCTTGTGCTTTACAGAACAACAGAGCTTCATATCAGAAGTCTAGTAGGGAGACAGAATATCAACACCTGGAGCTAATGCCCACAAAAGCCTCTCTGCTATTGAGATTTCTTGAGTAGATTTCAGTGCTAGAGATTCCCCCTTTGGCACCAGCCTTCCCTTTCAACAAAAGTTTTAGTCCAAAGGTAATAATTTCAAATACTTTGTGGCAGTAAAGGTTTTGGTTGCCAAAAATAAAAACCATCTCAAGCCAACTTAAAGGAAAGACAACATGCTTTAGAATTGGGTAAACCCACAGAATCAGTGAGGACATGTGAGAAGTCCTGAACAACTATAGAAACCAAGGGAAGTGAGGCACGGCCAAGATCACCTCTGAGTCTACTACCATCCTGACAGGACATGTGTGGCCATGCCCTAGACTCTGCTACCCCTGGACACTTGCACTTACTGCTAGTCTCTCATCAGTGTGGAAAATCTCTATCCTTAGACCTTCCTTTCATTCTTATTCCTGTGCAGAATTTCTACTAGGCTTGTGAGGAAACGTCTGTTCTGAAAGGCTTACCTTTCATCTGTTTATAGATATTGGACAGCCAGAAACATGCACATATGCACATGCATGCACAGACATACAACATTGTCTCCTGCCTGGCTCATGGGGATGTTTTGATCATTTGTAATAATCGGCATTAAATATACTGAAGCAAAGTGTTATCCATATATAAAGTATTATTAATATCAATGATTAATTTTAGTCAGTAAAAATTATCTTATTTATGCTCTTTGTAACTAGAGAACAGTTGTCATTTTCTCTAAAATGTTCTAAATTAGCTATGTTCTGGAGTGAGGCTGAATGTCATAATATGTTAAGCTCCTTCAAAAGGAATATTTGTGTATTTAAATTTAAAAGAAGTATAAATAGACTTATTATATTAATGTCCTAAATAACAGCATAATTATATAACAGACATGTCTCCTGTTTATAGACATTATGCTAACACAGTATTTTGAATAGCATATTTTAAAGATCACTTCAATTCTTTATAAAATACCTAGAAATGATCATAAGGATAAAAAAATATTGTATTCATTAATTCATAACATTTACATAAATTTGGTGTACTGAGTGCTTTGGATGTCAAGTTATTATAAGCACTAAGACCCATTTGTATTTAAGTTAGGTCAGCTATTATAACCAACCAAGAAAATCCTAATTGCTTAAAATACTAAAGGAGAATTTCTTGCTCACATCACAGTCCAACATGGGCCAACAGGGGTATCTTCTCCATGTAGACATTTGGAGAGCCAGACTCCTAGCTAGTAGCTTAGCTTTACCCTAAAGCCCTAGAGCTTACCACTGGACATTGCATCTAGCCAGAAGAGAGAAAAATATAAAGGACTACAGAATCCAGTCACATGACCGTGCCCAACTTTGAAAGATGCTGGGAAATGTAGTCTGAGAACCAAGAAAGAAAAGTTAACATTTTTGTTAACACTTCACAGTCTTCTGTCACATGAACTTAAACAGGGATTCTTAGCGACAACATAGGAGGGAGTAAGTGTGAAGGGAGCCCTCTACTGTATTAATTCAAAAGGGATAAACAGCACAAAGGAGTTGGTTGACTTCCATACCCTGAACCCTCTACGTGGGCAGGGCTGGCTGATAAAGCTAAGTTCACCTTCATCAGTGCATCCCTGAGACTTTTGCTCCTCAGAGTGACTGGCTTATTAAAACCACTTTTGTTTTCATACACTATTTAGGAACTATAGTAGGCAGAATAATGGCCCTGAAGGATGTTCACATCCTAATTCCCAGGATCTGTGACTCCTACTTTACATGGCAGAGAGGAATTAAGGTTGCTAATCAGCTGGTTTTAAAATGGGGAAATGATCCTGAATTATCCAGGGGGGCTCAATGTAATCACAAGGGTCTGTGACAGTGAAAGAGGGGTCAGCGTGATGCCATCAGAAGAAGACTTTGACCCACTGATGCTGGCATTGAAAATCGAATAAGGGTCCCATAATTCAAGGGATGTAGGTAGCCTCTGAAGATGGCAAAGGCAAAAAAACAAAACAAAACAAAAAACAAAAAGATTCACTCCTAGAGCCTCCAGAGTGATACATAGCCCTGCTGACACATGGATTTTTTTTTTTAACCCAGTAAGCTCTATATCAGATTTCTGACCTAAAGAACAGTAAGATGATAAATTTGTGTTGCTTTAAGCTACTAAATTTGAAGTACTTTGTTTAAAGCATGAACTGTAAATAAGTCATTGCTCAAAATCTATCAGGACAGGAGAAGCCTACTAACATGCTAATCACTACAAGAGCTGTCAAGGCAGAGGTGGTTGTGATCCTAACACACTTACAGAAGAAAGCTACCCAGGAGGTGCTACCACTTCCTAAAACATTTTCTAAATAGCTGAAATATCATCATCTTGTCTCTGAGATGTGATTTTTATTCCCTTTAACCACAGCTTCTATAGGAGCTAGAGAAACATGGTCTACCAGGGTCCAACTGAATGTTAATGTTCAGTAATATCTTCACATCTCAGAGTACCCTGAATCCTTTTGATCTGTCAATGTCAAAGATTAGGTGTTGAGAAAAGCCATCAAGATATGAAATTAAAATCTAATGTCAACTAAATATCTTACCTTATACAAAATATGAATTCCAGATGAATAAGTACATCTGTGCCTTCAACTCTAAAATCCCTAAAAGAGCATCATGAACAAGTTATCCTCTCCTTTTCTTTTACAATCTCCCATCTTCTTCTCATTGTGGGCAGTCTTACTCTTTACTCCAAAATGTTCCATTGTTTCTATGAGGGAGGCAGGTGATACTAGATTTAACAACTCTAGTGTTCCAGGATAACGCTGTCTCTGGATACTGCCCAGAGCATTAGCAATAGGTTTTTAATCAGCATTGAATTTTCAGAAGAAAGGTGCTAGATAAAGAGAACATATAAATCTATTCCAGGCTACTGGCCCCAATAATGATAAACTATAAATATCTCAATAGAGTGAAAAGCTGAAAAAAACTTCATTTAAAATTGTTATGCTCTTTCTGGAAAGTTAGTAAAAAGAAGCCAGGGAACTGAATTATAAGAGTCTTTTGTGTTGCCACTCATCTTTCAAACTGACAAAACGTCCTAGTTTTTCATAAGGTACCTTGATATGGCTAGAGTGTGACTTGATTCCAACAAGAAATAATAAATTGTGCAGTGAAGAGAAAAAATATTGCAGGCAATGTTAAGCCTAGTCTTTGTGTAACAATTTTCATATCCAAGGAGCACACAATGAGAAGATAATTTTATTTTATTTGATGACTATCAAGTATTTACCTCCCAGGATACTTTGTCTTGAGGTGGTTTTACCACATTGGCGAAAAGTTCCAGCTAAGTTCACTTCTTAAAAAAAAAAAAAAAAAAAAAATAAGTTCACTTCTTTCTGGCATAAAGCAGAGTAAGGATGACTTTTATTCAATGCTGTCTATTTAAGTTGAGAACTATACATTTAAAAGCTTAAGTCAAATAATTAGTTTTAAAGTGAAATGCTAAGGTCATATGTATGAGAACAAAGTTCACATAAAGAAATGAATAAATAATTTTGAAAATAATTTATTTAACCTTTCCATTTTTGTGACACCTTTTTTTTACAAGAATTTTCTGGTTTTCAGACCATCAAAAAAGGCTAGAATCTGCTCCTGCTAGATTTGCAAAAAGTAAGGCTGGTACAGTATAAATACATACAACAAATGTCCATTTGTACTACTAATTTTGAGTACAAAATTAGAGGCTGCCTGATTTATGTGCTATGGAAACTTATCTCATTGTCTTATAACCACATTCTATACATATATCTATACCTCCCTTATTTCCCCAGGCTACATATGCTTGAGGGAGGAAAATAAATCCCATCCAACTATGGTTACCTCTTATCTTGTAGCCTTCATTTGGGAAATCATGAACACCAATTTTTCCCTTCCTATTCAAAATCCATAGGTCCTCATCCAAACTATTCCAAAATTGTAGCCTGCCTTTGCTACCTTGTTGTAGCTAACCAGCTAAAAACAACTAGCAAAAAAACAGAAGCCCTTGGTCTAATTCTCTACAAGGGATTAAATGTTGCCAACAGCTATGTGAGTTTGGAAGCAGCCCTTCCCCCAGTCAAACTTTCTGATGAGAACCTAGCCCGGGACAGCATCTCGATTGCTGTCTTGCAGAGGAACCAGCTAAACCAACCCGAGACACCTGACCTACAGAAACTGTAAGATACTAAGGGCAGTTGTTTTAAGACTCAAGTTTGTGGTAACACTGTTACACAGCAATAAATAACTAATACACTGGGGATTAAGGAGCAGGAAGAGGGTCCTAGTTCCCTGAAGGCACTTTGCACTAGTATTTCAGCTCTGGACTTCAAACCAATTCTGGGTTTAAATTGAAGGAGATAGATAAGATAAACTTAAGCTCTTTTATTTCTCAACTTTTCTGTGGCTTGGACTTCAAAGCAATCCTCGCTGGTACAAGGTGGCCTGTAACTCAAGTTGTTTCCTTCACTCTGAGCACAACGTTCCTCTTATTTAGGACAACTCTCCGGTTTGAAAGGTTGTGGCTGCTGAGTAACTCTCAGGTTTGCTCCCAAGTAGTTTGATTCTAAATCTTTCCTCCAATAACTATTAAGGTAAGTTAGAGGAAGAACTTTCCTCATCCATTATTAAAAGGGGAACAGAAGGAAATTGAGGAGGGAAATGGAAAGAGGAAAAGACGATTGGTTTTTTTTGTTGTTGTTGCTTTGTTTTTAACCTCCAAACTATGGGTGTAGACCTTCTTATTAGTTTATTATGGGTGATAAATGTGATTAAAACATTTGTGGTGGAATTTCCATCAGACGAGATGCTTTCAGTTATGACCTTTTCATTTCCACTTCTATCCCAATCTGCAAACTGGGCACAAGGCCCCATAGAATATTCTACTTTACCCACCTATTTTATTCATTGATTGCAAGTCTTTATCACTCTCAACATGTATAGGCCCTTCTAGCCTTTGGGAGGTGAGGTTTCCATTTTTCCCCAGTAATGTGAATATTTAGTTCTGAAAATTTCCCCCTAGCCTTCCAATCTCCTAAGTTTTATCCAACCTTAATTCAAACTGAGGTCAACTAGTTTTGGAGGCATCACCATTTCCTGCTCAAAACTCCTGCTACTGAGCCTTTGGCATGGACTATCTTACCCTCATACCCAATAAATAAAAATAGCGTTAGCTCCAGTATAGAGACCAGAGAACTGAGATGTGGAGTCATAAAATTTTAGCTTGAGAACAGACTTTTGAGAAGTTACAGTGCTTTTCCTATTATACAAAAGAAGTGTTTGGGAATAAAATTATGAATATAATCTGACTGGTAATTGGCTCCAATACTTATAAGCCCTGTGACCTTGGTAAAATCCCTTACTCTTACTGAAACTTTCTGTGACTGAAACTTCTTGCCTCCTCCATAGTGCTGTGGTACAGACTAAAAAATTCATAAATATGAAAGGTTTTTGAGAATTCTAAACACCACAGACTACATAAACTGCAGGAATACTGGGACCCACACACTCTTGAATCCACATTGTACATTCAAGCTATGTGCTGTCCTGGGTTTGAGGCTGCATAAAAACACAAAATGCCAAAAGGTGTAATCTTCTAGTGGGAGTTATAATACTAATATTTACAAGTGCAATTTTACAAGTATTTTGAACATTTTTAGTTTTTACATTTTTTAAAATTGTCTTGTTTTGTAGATTTGTTTAGTCTTCCAGAGGTATTTTGTCTACATCGCAGTTTATACTCTGCAGTGATTGGATCTCTGCTTCATAAAGAAAGGGAATAATTAGTATTGGTTCACACTTTCAGATACCACTTATTTAATTCTCAGAAACACTGGATTTAAATTTAAAAAAAAGAACCACTGGATTTAAATTGCAATTACAAGCTCCTTTATTCAAAAGATCTGTCAGGAGTATATGACCTTCGGTAGTGGGGTAGTTATTCACATATTGAATGCTTTAAAATAAACCATAGTTAAAAAAAAAAAAGACAGCAAAAGCCTAGGATTTATAGCCAATAGGCAAACCAAGAACTTTTAATGTTTATCTGTTGGGCATTAGTCTAAAAGGAATGTCACTTGGCAACTGATGTCTAAAGATTTTCAACATGGGTTCTGACTGTAATGATTTACTTCTCGGTGAATTTCCAGCAACATAGGTAAACAGGAAAATTAGACTAAAAAAATCCTTCAGGATTATTCCATGCCTCTATTATAAAAACCATTAAAATTAATATAAAAATTTCTCTAAGCTATCAAAATAGTATAGAAACTATTCTTCCTAACAAACATCATGATGAGGGCATAGCATTGTTTTCATCAAAAGTGAGTGTTTAGGGCTCACTGGGTGGCTCAGTGGTTGAGTGTCTGCCTTCAACTCAGGGCATGATCCTAGGG
Organism: Canis lupus baileyi; assembly: GCF_048164855.1. NCBI lineage: Eukaryota > Metazoa > Chordata > Mammalia > Carnivora > Canidae > Canis > Canis lupus. The sequence continues at coordinate 38,660,510 of NC_132855.1, forward strand.
TCCTGGGATCAAGTTCCACATCAGGCTCCCTCTGGGGAGCCTGCTTTTCCCTCTGCCTATGTCTCTGCCTCTCTGTCTGTGTCTCTCATGAGTCAATAAATCTTAAAAAAAAATTTTTTTTTAAAAGCAAGTGTTAACCTTGGTGTTTTTGGCATGTATTCAGAATGGCCCACTAGTATCAGTCTTATCAATTTTGGTTCACAGAGGTCTTTTAAATAATCCATAAATAAAAGGTAGAGAATGAAATTTTTTTTAACATTTTTCCTTCTAACTTATCTCCTTCCATTGTCTAAAAGCCTATATATGTTATATCACAGTAACCCATATTGTGTATTTCATGTGCATTAAAGTCCAAACTCCCAAAACAGTTTTCAAAAATTAATGTAAGATTTTACTTTTTATCAGTCATTGTAGGGTATACCAAAGATGAGTTTAGGTTTTTATTGTTTTTTAAGCAATAGGTAAATATAGAGATTGTTATGCTTCTCTCCCCTCAGGAGCTTAGCCTCAAACAACAAAACAAAGACTTCTCAGCTCTACTGGATTATAAAACCAGCCTTTTCTATTTTAGTGATTGCTAAAGACCCAACTCTGAATTTTCTTCTTTTGTTTTGTTTTTCATTGCTTTAAAGTTGTAACTGTTGTGTGTAGGGAGTAGGGGAGAAGGCACAAAACACTACATGAAAAGGTGTCATTTATATTTCCTGGCTTCCCAATCTTCCCTGAGAATCCATAAATTAATACTTCTATGCCTTTATAATGTTAACCAGTTCATCATGAAATGTTATGATTGCCTCAAAAGAGAATAATACACAGAATCCAGAAAAATATTTGCCCCCGTTTTGCAATGCTGTTAGCCTTTGCTGTGAGAACATAGACATTAGAGACACTATGGGCTTATCCTGGAGACCGTCTCTGCTCTCGCCCCCACTGCCCATGACTGAGTACTATGAGGATAAAAAGCTAGACTTAAGGTATGCTACTTTCTACATCTTCCTACCTGTTTAAACTATTATTACCATCTGCCACAAGTGCTGCTGGATGGAATAGTGCTTTACACTTTAAGCACTCAGTGAATTTTAGCTCTTATTTTCAATGATGAAAGTAGCATTTTCCTTTAACCAGTCTTGCCGTTTTAGCTAAAAGTTGTTTGGCCTGCAGACCACGAAGCATTCCTCCAAAATCCACAATTGTGGACATTTAACCTGCTACTTGTTCAGTCTGGAGCCTAACACAAGTTCCTACCATGTCTTTACATAGTCATTTACCCTGCCGCTAACAATAAGACCAATAACTATTTGAATGCCTATATTTAAATAAATGCAATAAATATTTAAATAAATGCAATAAATGCAATAAATAAAAGTAAAATGCAAATCATATTCCTGAGTAGCAATTTTCTCTGGTATCTAATTCTTGGGAATGTGACATATAATTTGAAATTGTAGCAGAGGATGTCTATCACTTTCATAAAACACAGGGCATTTACACAAAAAATAATGCAAAAATTTTGATTCTGCCTATAAAACTAGTGTACTTTTTAGTAATTTTGTACACAAAAGAACTAGCATGTTCTGTAGACTTGTGAATTATCATGTAACTGCTTCAAGATGCCAATAATATTAGCAATGAAGAATGTGGAGATGTTTATGAGAGCTGACTTGAAATCAATGATTATGATGAACTCTGTACTTCCATTGTTCATTTTCCATAACAAGAAGGCAAGAAAAATGTTGGTTGCTGGAGGCTGAATTTTTTAGGGAAGTCTGTTTGTTTTAGACTTTGCTTGGCCACCATCTTGAAAAGTGATTGCTGTTTTCATTTATTTCTTAATCTTATTTCTTTTGTAATTTTAGATCTCTGGAATGACTTTGTTTCTCTAAGACTGATTTTTCCTTTTGTCTTAATCTCTCCATTTTAAATATAAGCCAGATGTCAATACACTTTGAAATGTGATTGATAAGTATGTTCTCATTGGATTTTTTGCAGGAGAAAATAACTTACTATGAAATGAAAAATGAGATAAAATAGTTGAAAGTGGAATTTTAAAAATCTTTTTGGCTTTGTATGGAAAAATCTATTGTGATTCATAGATTTATTTATGACAAAAGTTGCTAAAGAAGACAGTGTCCTTGTTTTAGGGCATGAAATAGCCCTAGAGAAAAGTGAGTTCTAATTCTCATTAAGCCATAGCCTTGGCTTTTTTTTTTTTTTTTTTTTTTTTACTTTTTTTTGTTGTTGTTGTTAATTTTTATTTATTTATGATAGTCACACACACAGAGAGAGAGAGAGAGAGGCAGAGACACAGGCAGAGGGAGAAGCAGGCTCCATGCACCGGGAGCCCGATGTGGGATTCGATCCCGGGTCTCCAGGATCACGCCCTGGGCCAAAGGCAGGCGCTTAACTGCTGAGCCACCCAGGGATCCCCTTGGCTTTCTTTACCATAGTTGTCCTCTATGTTCTAGGTGGGTCAGACCCTGGAAATCTCTATTTTATATCCTTGTTAACACTCCTATTCTAAATGATGTTAAAAATATAATAAGCTAATGAGGAATAAGCTTTTTAGAAGGAAGGTAGATTGTAAAATCTGTACCTATAAAATGAAAAACATTAACCTAAGTACTTAAGGTGGGAGAAACTGCCAAGCATGAATAGCAGGGGGGGGTCACTTCATCCAGTAACTAAGAGTCTAGAACAGGAGTAGCATTTTTTTTCTCTAAAGGACCATTAGGAAATATTTTTAGCTTTGTGGGTTTTATGACCTCTGTAGCAGGAAGACTCAATACCATGGTAGTACTCAGTACTGCCTTTGTAGAACAAAAGCTGCCAAAAACGATAAATGAATGAATGTGGCTAGGTTCTGAGATTGTTTGCATTTTATTTTGGACACTGACATTTGAATATCATTATTTTTACTGTCACAAAATCTGATTATTTTGAATTTTGTTCTACCATTTAAAAATGTAAAAACCTGTCTCAGTTCATGGATTGTATAAACATAGGTGATGGGTCAGAGTTTGCCACTCCCCTGGTCTACAGTCAGAAAGGGGCCTTTATTTCATAATCGGATGTCAGGGTTAGAATTACTGTTAGAAAGGTAATGCTTCTCTTCTTCAAGTGTGGGTATAATGTTTTTCCCTTTGTGATATTTGAAAATATATCACAAAAGCTCTTGTTGCTGTCATTTGAAGATATTTTGTATGATAGATTTTTTCCTATTCCAGGCACACAAGAAGATGGGATGTGGGAAAGTCAGAGAAAAATGCCAGATGATTCCAGCTGAAGGAGCTGAAAGAGCTTTGCCTTCAATTAGTTCCACAGAGCTCCACATTCCAGTATTTAAAATGGACAGAATCTGGCAATGGCTAGAATATTGAGGACAAATTGTTAGCAGTATTTTTTTTTAACTTCAAGCCTAAGAGTTTAGGACAAGTCCTGAAAGGGTCTGACTCCAAGATAAACATTTCAAGTGTGTTAGAAAAGGATAATATAGCCAAATCTTGTAGTTAATGAGGGCAGAATTAAATAATCATTAGAGTCAAAAATTAGAGGAAAAATAAGTGGTTTTTAACCTGGCCCTTGTTTAAACAGCTTGCCATTAATGTAAGTTCTTTAAGCTTAGTTCTGAAAATGATACTAAATATAGATATTTCAGTGATAGTATATTTTGACTTAATGAAAACCTATTTAATCCTCTCTCCCTATCTCCCCTACTGTTCTTCCCTCCCTTCCTTCCACTGAAACCTAATGATTAATAAAGTGGTTTCCAAACCCAGATAATCAGTAGAATTGCCTAGAGGCATCTTTTTAAGACATGTATTCCGTGGTCCCAAACCGACTGAATCAGAATCTAGAGGGTTGGCGTGAGATCATCTGTTGGCTTGTTTGTTTTAAAATAAGCTTTCAGCTGATTATTGGAGATGAACACCAAGATTTAGGAAGCATTGCATTAAGGAGTAGTTTTCGAACTTAAATGAACATCAGAATGATCTAGATAGCTTATTTGAAAGAATATATATTTCTAAAATCCCCAGGTCTACTGGAGCTGCTGTTCTAAAGACTACACACTTATGACCAACATTATCTCCTTTATCCTAGTGCAGACTCAAATTTTGAAGTACTTCTTAAAAGTTTCAACTGCAATTATAACATCTAAGGGCATACACCAAACATTAAACCCACCATGTTATTCCTAAAGATAAATTAAAAGATATTCCTAAAGATAATTAAAAACTGAGTTTGATAACACCTTGGAAATGACTCTCATGGCTTGTCTGATTAGCCCCCCGGAGTTGAAATGTGTCCATAGGTGTTTGTTCTTGTTAGGGCATTTGAATTCTATCACCTAGAGAGGGCCTTGGGGTTTCTCAGATGCAAGAAATGGTAGCAAATTAGACTTGACATAATTTCTGTGACACAAAATCTGTCTATTAAAACAAATCTCAATGTAGGTCATTATTTTTATGTCCTTTGATGATTCATCGGGATCATTAAGACTCCCTATCCCTCAGGAATTAAATGTTGAAAACCGTCTCCAGAATTTGAAACATTGTGCAGGCTACTTGCCTGTACCTGCTATTGTTACTGTCGCAAACATGAATTTGCTGCCAGCAGGAGCTAGAGGATGAGGGGGCAGTGACATCAGAGTTCCCTTCTCTTTATCTCATTTAATGCTCATAATAACTCTATCAGGAAAAGGATAAGGAAACTACAGTTCAGAGATGAACTCACCAAAGGACACATAAGCAGCAAGCTGTGGATCAGGTTTCATACATAATTCTCAGACTTTACTATGCCTTGCTGTCACATAGACTTAAAGTTTCTCACACAGAATCTGTCAAAAATAACAATAAGCCAAAATAGAATTATTAGGTGACGAAGAATCTTCTCATCAGAACTTGCCTTTGGTTTTATTTGAATTTGATTTTTAGGACCTGCACACATAGGTCAACATATTTTTATTGGTATTTTATAAATACTGATTTTCAATTAAGACATGTAAAAATTTCTGCACAGTGAAGAAACTCATCAAGATCTGTAGAAATGTCTTAGGACATGCTGATTCTATTGTGTTATATTTACCATTCTGTGAATGTCATGATTATCTGCCAAAATGTCAACCTTGTCCTCTGCATCCAAAAGTTCATGAAAATAGGAGAAACTCCAAAGAAGCAAATATAGGGGACTGCTGTGGTAGGAGAGAGGGAACTGGGAGTGTGCTCTAGGAAGGTTAATGGGGGGACCTGGGGGGTGGACACCTGGGTGGCTCAGTGGTTGAGCATCTGCCTTTTAGCTCGAGTCATGATCCTGGGGTCCTGGGATTGAGTCCCCCATCAAGCTACCTGCAGGGAGCCTGCTTCTCCCTCTGCCTATGTCTCTGCCTCTCTCTGTGTGTCTCTCATGAATAAATAGATAAAATCTTAAAAAAAAAAAATAGATCTCTTCACAGATGAGTACTTGTAGGCAAATGTGGAATTTTTACTCTATGCAAGACAAAGCTGCTGGTATCGAGTTGTGTTTCCAGCAAAGGAAGTTTGGCTAAAAATTTTGGAAGCTGTTGATTTCAAAAAAGCTAATTATTACTGCCAATCATCTAGGTATCCATAAAGAGTAGGCAGAGATGAAAACATCTTTGCACTGGAACTACCTTTCATGGATTTGCTGGAGTCTACAAAACAACTGACCATGACCCCCTCTCAGGGAAACCCTTTGAGGCTGTGGTAATGTAAGGTGCACTTCCCCCAAAGTATCCCCATTCATTTTCTTTTTTATTCTATTTTTCTTTTTATAACTTCTTAAGGTTAGATATTTAGCTCCTATATTTTCAGAATGTCTTCTTCTCTAATGCAAGTACCCAAGGCTCTTGAACTATTTTTCTCTTAGCTCCCAAATCACCCTTCTATACTTTTCTGTGTAATGCTGGGACTCTTCAAATCACGTTTCCATTCCATCAGGCGTTCCCTGTTTATTCCAAGAGCTGCTAAAAGAAGACAAGAAGACTGGAGGAGGGAGAAGGGACCTGTTACTTCTAGTTTTGCTAGAAACCTGCCAATGTTTCTTCACTTTGGCAGTGGCATTCCTGGTTCTGGTTGCCCATTTTCCTACAGTACCGCAACCAGCCAAACTGACTCTTCTTGCAGACACCAGTGCTGGTTGGTTGGTCTCAGTCCCACATCTGCAGGCCTGCTTTCTCTGAACCCCAGAAACACAGCTCTAGCTGGGCAGCACTCTCATTTTTTTTAAGATTTATTTATTTATTTATTCATGATAGACATAGAGAGAGAGAGAGGCAAAGACACAGGCAGAGGGAGAAGCAGGCTCCATGCAGGGAGCCCGACGTGAGACTCGATCCTGGGTCTCCAGGATCCCGCCCTGGGCCAAAGGCGGCACTAAACCGCTGAGCTACCCGGGCTTGGGCAGCACTCTATCAGAGGTCTGGGTCCAAGCTCTGCAGTCTTTTCTCTAAACTGTTAGATTCGAAAAACCTTAATCTATTCCTTCTTCCCTTAGTGCTAGGAGCAGCAGATACTGCAATTACTATCTTTGTGTCAACCTCAGTGGTCCCCCTTTGCTCTTTCAGAGTAGTAGTAGTAGTAGTAGTAGTAGTAGTAGTAGTAGTAGTAGTGTCAAGACAAAAAGTTGATCTACCTAGTAACAAAAGTGCTGTAACTAGCAGCAATGAATAGCCAATGGAAAGATAGGGTATTCAGGGTCAGATGTGGCTATTACTGCAGACATTGGGAAAGCTACTGCTTTACCAGTTGCCCAGATAACGCGGAAAAGCTATTTCTCTAACTAGGTCTTGGTCATTTAAATGAAGTTGGTAATACTGGAAAACCTCTCTTAGCTGTATGTATGTAGTTTTTAAATGAACATCCATGCAAAGTATTGGTGTATGATTTCTATGGAAATTTGTGACATAAAATATTTAAAATGTTAAAATATTCTGGCCAATGTTTTATTTATGTTCAATAAACATAAATATTTAATGTAGTAAAATAACATTTTAGGCTTGAATATATTCATATTACGGCATGAAAGGTTAAGTCTTTCTCTAAAGAAAATTGAAAGAGAATAGAAATTAGCAAAAAAGTACTTTAACAAACCCAATACCAATTTCTCATCACATTAGCATTAAGTCCTTATATGTTCTAATAAAGGACAGTAAGATAATTTCCATTTTTGTCTTAATCTCATTTGGCCTTTGCTGCGCAATTTAATCTATTGAAGTCTTTAAATGTAATTCATTGGGTGACTATCTTTAAAAAGTGTTTTGCTAGCTGAATTATTTTTACCTTCTTTAATAATGTAGTATGGGAGGTATCTGAAGGTTGAGTTAGGAAAACCTCCATCAAACCCCTCATATCTGAGAAAAAAAAGTTTTTGCAAATGTCAATAGCAATGGTGTGTGAAGAACATCTGGGTGGCTCGGTCTGTTAAGCGTCTGCCTTCAGCTCAAGTCATAATCCCAGGATCCTCTGATGAAGCCCCATGTAGGGCTCCCTGCTCAGTGGGGAGTCTGTTTCCCATTCCCCTCCGTATGCCTGAGTACATGTGTGTGCATGCGCTCTCTCTCTCTCTCTAAAACAAATAAATAATCTTTTAAAAAATGATGTGTAAAAGGTTAAACTACTCAGCTGTAACACTGTGGAAATAGAAACTATGTAGTTGAAGAAAACTGCTCTTTCATATATCTCACATTTTTGAGCTTGTCAAGAAAAGCTAGGTTTACTAAATGTAGAATGTTTTTCAAAATAAAATGAACCTGGCTAGTACAATTATGGAGAAAGCTATGTCTAGGGTCATGTCTGAGGAAATAATTAAAAATCAGAATGTCCATCTGAAAGACTGATTACTAGTAATGAGGCTGAATCAGTAACCAAAAAACTTCCAAGAAACAGACATCCAAGACTAGATGGCTTCACTGGTGAATTCTATCGAACATTCACAGAATTAATACCAATTCTTCTCAAACTCTTCCAAAAAAAAAAAAGAAGAGTCCAACATTATCTAATACCCAAACCAGATAAAGATGCCAAAAAAAAATTACAGGCCCGTATCTATGATGAACACAGATGCAAAAGTTCTCAACAAAACCAAATTCAACAACACTGTAAAAAGATAATACACAATAATCCAATAGAATTTATTCTATGGATGTGAGGATGGTTTAATGCACAAATCAATCAGTGTAATAATTACATTAACAAAATGAAGGATAAGAATCATATCCTCTCAATATATGTATAAAAAGTATTTGACAAAATTCAGCATCCATTCTTGATAAAAACTTACAACCAAGTGGTATAGAGGGAATGTATCTCAGCATAATGAAGGCAACATATGACAAGCCCACAGCTAACATCATATTCAACAGTGAAAAGCTGAAAACTTTTCCTCTAAGAATAAGATAAGGATGCTCATTCTAACCACTTTTATTCAACATAGTACTCAAAGTCCTAGCCATACCAATTAGGCAAGTCAAAGAACTAAAAGCCATCCAAATTGGAAAAGAAGTAAAACTGTCATTGTTCACAGATAACATGATATAATACATAGAAAACCCTTAAGACACTATCAAAAAACTATTAGAATAAATAAATTCAATTAAGTTACAGGATACAAAATAAATGTATAATAATTTGGTATGTTTCTATATACTAATACTGAACTACCAGAAAAAAATTTAAAATCCCATTTATATCAAATTATATCAAAAAGAGTAAAATGCCTAATAACTTTAACCAAGGGGGTGAAAGATTTATACACTGAAAACTGGAAGACCTTAATATAAGAAATTGAAGATGAGATAAATGGAAAGATATTTTGTTCCTAGGAATTAGAAGAATATTGCTAAAATGTCTGTACTACCCAAAGCAATCTACAGAATCAATGTAATCCCTATTAAAATTTCCAATGGCATTTTTTCACAGAACTAGAATAATCCTAAAATTTGTATGCAACTGTAAAAAACCTTGAATAGCCAAACAATCTTGAAAAGGAACAAAGCTGGAGGCATCACATTTCCTGACTTCAAACTATACTACAGCTATAGTAATTAAATTGGTATCATACTGCATAAAAATAGACCTATAGATCAATGAAACAGAATAGAAAGCACAGAAATAAACTCACTCATAAATGTCAATTTATGACAAAAGCAGTCAAGAATACACGAGAGCGGGGGGCAGCCCGGGTGGCTCAATGGTTTAGCGCCTGCCTTTGGCCCAGGGCATGATCCTGAAGTCCCAGGATCAAGTCCCACATCCGGCTCCCTGTGTGGAGTCTGCTCCTCCCTCTGCCTGTGTCTCTCCCTCTCTCTCTCTGTCTCTCAAGAATAAATAAATAAATAAAATCTTAAAAAAAAAAAAAGAATACACAAGGGGGAAAGAAAAATCCCTTTAATAAATGGTGTTGGAAAAATTGGACAAGAACATACAAAAGAAGGGAATTGGATCACTTTCTTATACCATAAACAAAAATTAACCCAAAATAGATGAAAAAACTTTGATGTAATACCTGAAACTGTAAAACTCCTAGAAGAAAACAAGTGGTAAACTCCTTGACATAAGTCTTGGCAATGATCTTTTGAATCTGACACCAAAAGCAGAAGCAACAAAAGCAAAAATATACAAGTGGGATCACATCTAACTGAAAAGCTTCTGCAGAGCAGAGGAAACCATGAGCAAAAGGAAAAGACAATCTACTAAATGGGGGAAAATGTTTGCAGATCATTTATCTGATAAGGGACTAATGTTCAAAATTTATAAAGAACATATACAGCCCAATATTTTAAAAACAACCACAACTCTGATTGAAAAATGGAAGATATGAATAGACAGTTTTCCAAAGATGACATATAGATAACCAACAGGTACAAAAGAAAATGCTCTATAACATTAATCATCAATAAAATGCAAGTTGAAACCATAATGAGATATTACCTCATACCTATTAGAATGGCTATTATCAAAAAGACAAGAAATAACAAGCATTCGCAAGGATGTGGAGAAAAGGGAACCCTTATGCACTGTTAGTGGGAATGTGTGTGTTTCCTACACACAGCCAGTGTAGGAAACAGTAGGGAGGTTCCTCAAAAAGTTAAAAATGAAATACTATATGATCCAGCAATTCCAGTTCTGGATATTTATCAGAAGAAAATTAAAACACTGATTTGAAAAGATATGTGCACCCTCATGTTCACTGCAGCATTATTTACAATAGCCATGATATGGAAATAACTCAAGTGCCATCAACTGACGAAAGGATAAATAAATTGTGATATGCATATAGTGCAACATTCAGCCATAAGAAAGAAATCCTGAAAAAAAAAGAAAAAAGAAAAAAAAGAAATCCTGCCACTTGAAACTTGGATGGACCTTGATGACATTATGCTAAGTGAAATAAGTTAGAGAAAGACAAATACTGTATAATTTCTCTTATATGTGGAATCTCAAACAACAAAAAAAAACCCTCATAGATACAGAGAACAGGTTGGTGGTTGCCAGATGTAGGAGTGGGAAAAATGAATGAACTGGGTTTTTTGTTTTTTGCTTAAATATATTTTTTAAAAAGCCTGTTTCTTTCTGACAAAGATATACCCTCAACAGGAGGTTTAATAAGCTTTCTTCACAACTGTGGAGGAGCTTACTCATCATGTATATTTTCTTCTAATTATGATTTCCTTTACTTCTCAAGTCTAGGAGAAAACTTCACTATTTTCTACCTGATGACAAAGACTCAAGCTTTGAACTGACTGAAGCTTGGATAACATATAAGGTGCATAATAAACCCTGATCTTCCCAGTACTCTAGTTATACACAATACTTTTGGTGAAGGTAATAGAAAAACAATGTAAAACAATGGTATCTGAACTGTGGTCACTCTGGTACACTTAGATTTTCAAAATTTAAAATAGGGCACATACCGGGAGCCATACATACACCCACACACCATCACAACCTTGCTTGCAGTTTTATTATATCAATATCCATAACTATGTTTTGTATGAGTAATGGGAAGTAGAAGAAATAACTCCTCTATCCTTTGAACACAGAGCTCTATTTGAGCCATGCAACAAAATAGTTATGAAGAAGTTTATTTTGTATTTTATAAGTAGGATCTATGAGGACAAGGAAGAAAATCTTACTCTACACCTACAGGAAAATAAAGCTTCAAAGACGTAAACAACATAACCACAGGGGTAGGATGGAGTTATCTTTGGGAAAATAGAACAGATTTATGTCAACTTATTATTTCCAGGCAAAAACCTTCATTACATGATCATATTATAAGAAACTAGAGAACGCTTTTACTGCATTAAAAGCCCTGTTTTCTAAAACAAACACAAATAAACACCATCATATTTCTAAAATGCACACATTTCCCAGATACTCAACTAACTCACAATGGCTTAGTGACAACGTATGTTAACAAAAATTCAAATTACTTTAAACTCTGATTTTCTGGGTTATTTTGCCATGGGGAAAAATATGTAGTTAAATAATTAGGCATTTTAACTAGGTAAGCATGTAGTTTTAATGTTTAATTGAAAAAAATAATTTTTTAATTGTTCCCCATATTGAAATCTTTGCATCTCATGTTTTTTTTTTTGTTTACTACAAATGCCTAGATTCACATGAAAAACATCTAAAAACTATCTGTGGCCTTTAATTTATATTTGGATTCTTTCTTTTAAAACTTTGCCCAAGTTACACTAGTATCAACAAGAGGCTTTAAGAGAAACCCTTCAATTGGGATTGTATTCATACTGAAAAAGATGTTGCTAGAAATAAAGTTTAACTTTTTTCTGAGGTTTACTGCCTGTGGTTTTGGCTGTCCTAAATATTAACATTGGGCTACTGACTTAGGGCATGCAAGCAGAGTTTGAAGGGCAACCCATCTTGAACAAAAGAGGTATACTGAGCATTGGTTCAGAAGACCCCTTAATGGCCTGAAAAATGATCCTAAATATACCTCCTGACATTCACTAAACAACTATGGGCTCTTTTTCTCCACTTGTGAAGAGCAAATGGACTTACCAATTGTGGTTATTATCTATTTAGAAAGTCATGAACAAAAATATTTGGCAACTTTTCTAGAAGAAAATGTTTGTATGATGCAACAAATGAGCAGGCAAAATTCCTGGGAGAGTTAGTTCTGAGAATTACGTTGTCTTTATATCATGGGACACCTTTCCAGTATACCCAGCTAAGTGAGATTTGTGATGGCTTGTTCCCATGGTCTCACAGTTCCACTCCAGGGAAGTAGGATGCCTATTCCTCCCTTCTATTCCCAATCTCTAAATCTAGAGCCCCTCAGACACTTAGAAAAAAGAAAATCTGCAGAGAGCTAAATTCAAATGGGGATACCTAAAATTGTTAAATGTTATTTTGAGTAGAGAATAAAGGGGTTGTAGAAAAACCCTGTGATATTTGTCTCTGTTTCTATAACTTTGTGCCTGACTATTTTCAAAGGACTCAAATTTTTTCTAGAGAAGGAAGTCAACCAGGATTTTGTCATTGCTTCAAGCAGGCATGTTGACTTTCCCTGGGAATACTCAACCTCTTGAAGTGTTTAATTCACCTTTTATCTCTAGAGTGCCTAGAGCAGTGTTTTGTGCAATAAACACTCGAAGGAAGAGTGAAGAACAGGGCTGATGAGTGAAATGTTATTTCCCCTTCATTCATCCATAAAGTGAAAACTTCTATGTGAGGCATCATATTCAATCCAAAAAGCAAGGCAGAAAAGCTTGTCTACCCTATGAAGGTAATAGGAAGATCTGTTCTCACAGAGCAAGAGTATTTACTAATTTCCAGGAGACGGGCTTAGGTCCTTTCTTTTAAAACAAGGAAATGTTTCTGAGATTCCGCAATTCAAATGAGTGTCAGAACCCCGTCAGCAGGTTTCAAAGAATGCATATGTATTTAACTTTTATTCTTGGAGAAAACAAAAATAAATAGATCAAGCAGGACCCACTTTTACCTCTAATTCTATTGTAAACTAGTAACTTGACAACAAAGAAAAATTATCTTCTAGCCCTGCCTTACCTTGTTGAAAGAACGGAGGAATTTATCCATATAATCATCTTGAGGTAATCAATAGACATAAAAATACATCCTAACAAAGGGAAAGAAGCAAGCTGCTATTTAAATGATGACAAGCATGCAGCCTCTAACTAGGGAAAGAAGGTGAACAACCTCTCTGCTCATGATGGACAATCTTCCTGATAGATTTCACCTAATTGGATCTCTCCCTTTATTTTAATGGGAGTCAGGGGTTATTAGAATTAGTATTTCTTTATTTACACAGTGGCTATAGACTGCAGAGAGCTGAAGAAGAGCTCAGCAGAAAGCAAAGACAACACTCCATGGAGCAAGAGCGCTCTTTGCTGGTATTTGCTATTACTAAAACAGATGTATAATTATGACACTTTAAAAAATGGAGCACAATCATAAATGGCACATTTGTCAGAGGGGAAAATGCATTAAGTGGATAGTGGGAGGCTGCCACCAGCATTCTGACTAATTTGAACTTGTTTGAAATTTTGGACCAGTCCCTGAACTTAGGTTTTTATTTCTAAAGTGCAGATGATTGGATTTGCCCAGTAGCGCTGTGAGATTCAAACTTTGATTGCATCCCTTAGTGATCTGCCACTAAGTTTTGGTTGAGACACAGGATAAAGTTCACAGTTAAGTGTCAGAATCTCCCCGCATTCCCAGGATTCTATATAGAGTCACTCACTCAATTGTTCCCTTCTACTGCAGAAGAGAATGTGGCCATATCCTACAATTGGTTTAGAGCTTGAGCTCCTGGACTGGGCAGATGCTTCACCTCAGAGTATATGTTTCCTGTTAGGGACACTCAATTTTTTGCTTTGAACCACCTCTTACCTCTAGACTGATTATCTAGTTTCTAGATTTTGCTCATGTTCATCTGGGTACAGCCCTGTTTTCAACTTTTCCATAAAATCTTCTCTCCCCCCAGTAAAGTTCTCAAAAGCATCCATATTTCAAGGCACTCTCAAGGCATTTCTTACTACCTTATATCACAGAAACCAACACACATGTATTAGCTTGAAACCCACTGAAGACAAGTCTTTGTTTCCTGAAAATTCCTACATCCCTACCACCTCATAAATCTCTTAAATATGAAACAACATAATCAATGTTGGATAAATACTTAGGGATTTCACTTTATAAACATATTTTTC